>NW_020538040.1:125992876-126139949 GCF_003426905.1 Ctenocephalides felis
AAATATTTCTGACGAAATACAAGATCAAGGTAACCTACAATGTAAAAAATGCACCACGAAATTTATATTTTGCCTGATTGGTTGAATAATGCAGCTATTATTTTGTAAATATCATTTAGATATTATTTAATATTAATTTACTACTTTACCCGTCCCATATGACCCATAATGAGGTAAAAAAGACCAGGTGACAATTGAAAACCAGCAAAAAATAAACACATTTCTACAATGACGAATAGCTTGGGAGTTCTACTGAACAAAAGTCAGATAGTTGTCTGTTTGATATATGTTATGATGTCCATATTATTGGTTTAGTTTGCACAATAAAATTGCTCAATGTCAAATTGGACCTTTGTGTCCCGCCCTACACTGTACATCAACTTACTAGTTTTATTGATAACTAGCTGTACCCATTCACGCTTTGCCATGATTTAGTTTAAAATAAAAAGTTGAACAAAGATGTGTATTTGTTAACTTCCCGTAGGGTAAGTTATAGTAATCGTCCAAAAATCGAAATCAAAATTTTTACATTTCTCGACGTTTTGAAGGTTCTGAACATTTTGGCATACCTCAGAAAAAATGGATGTGTGTGTGTGTGTGTGTGGTGTTTTGTATGTCCGCGTTTTTTCGTCCACGTTTTCGGGCGCACGGATCAACCGATTTGAATGGTTTAAAAAACATTCGATTCCTATTGATAGGGAGATGTGCTGATTAGTTTTTGGCAAAGGCAGGTCCAGCCGTTACGGAGATATGGAGCCAAAGAGTGCAAAAAAATAGAAAGCGAGTTTTGATGAGAGAACGGATCAACCGATTTGAATGGTTTAAAAAACATTCGATTCCTATTGATAGGGAGATGTGCTGATTAGTTTTTGGCAAAGGTAGGCCCAGGGGTTTCGGAGATACAGAGCTAAATTTAAAAAAAATGGCTGTTTTTGAGAGAACTAAGCGTCCGATTTAAATGATTCAAAGAACTTTCTGCTTTTTCAACAAAATAATTGATTTTGGAAAAAAAAATTTTCTGTTTCTAATTTTTTTTTCAAAAATTTTTTTTTGTAATTTTGGATTAAAAATTCAAAAATCACCCAAGCTAAGCACAGTCTAAGCGCCACTCTGGTACAAATGTTTACCCAAGTGCGTTTAGACTGTTTGTGTACTGGAGCACTTTTCCAATTTTGTGAAAATTATTGAAAAATGTGAAAATGCCGCCAAGATGAGCACAGTATAAGTGAAAATGTCGCACAGAATTATTTGCAAATGCGTTTAGACTGTGACTATGCCGGAGCACTTTTTCAATTTTGTGTAAATTTGGCAACTATTTTTTTTTTTTTGAATTTGATTCGAAATGAAATGACGATTGTTAATGTTCTGGAGATGATAAATTGATTTATTTATAATTAACTTTCCATAGGGTAAGTAATCGCAAAAAAATCGAAAATGAAAATTTTTATATATCTTTTACGTTTCAGAGGTTTCTGAATATGTTGGCATACCTTGGAGAAAATTGATGTATGTGTGTGTGTGTGTGTGCGTGCATGTGTGTGTGTTCGGATACAAATTTTCGTCGGGAACACGGATTTCGGGAACACGGACGAAGCAATTTGAATAATTCAAAAAATATTCTAGCCGTTCCGAAGATATGGGGCAAAAAGGGCCAAAAACGGTAACTCAGTTTTTAAGAGATTTGTATAGTTCAAAAAACATTTTACTTGTATTAACAAGATGAAGATTTGATCAAATTTTCATGAAGATAGGTCTAGCGGTTTCAGAGATCTAGTAAAAAAAAAACTAAAAAAAATAACATTTGGCGGTCAACAATAATCATTAGACATTAGACATATGCATATCAAATTATCAGATATTTTATTGAGATTTTAACAATAAGTATAAGTTTTGTTTACATTCCTATAGGTTCCGTACCAATGTTTTTCCGTTAGACAGCGACGCGGCGCTTACGCGCTTTATATTTTGTCTCTATGCTGTTAAAGCAGTACGATTGCTTTGAAAAAAAGTTCAGATCTTCCAAATATATCAAAATGAAGATAACATTTTTTCCAAAAAAAATTTTTATAAAAAAAATTGTTTAAATTTTTTTTTTAAAAAAAATTTTTTTTCAAAAAAAGTAATTTTTTGTCCAATTTCAAATTTCTAAAAAATCTTATTTTTTCGAAGTAAAATTTTTTGCAAAAATGTTAATCGTTTTTAAAAAAATAATAATTTTTGGTACGGGAAGTTCCAGAAATTTGCCTTAAGGCACGATGCCTTAATTGCCTTAAGACAGAATTCCACTTACAGCTAGTTACATTTAGTTTAACATTACTACTATCTGTTCAACAATTTACCTATTCAACAATTTGTCTACAAATTTACTTAAAAACTTGTTAATCAATCTACCATTTTACATATCCTCCAATTTACCTGACCACCAGCTATCCAACAAATTACCTTTTCGCCAATTTACTTGTCTACCAATTCACCTGTCATTCAATTTACCTATCTACCAATTTACCTATAGACCTGTATATCAATACACGATTTTACCTGCCAACTAATTTCTGTTTTCCAATTTACCTGTCATCCCGTTCTAAATGTCTACCAATTAACCCGTTCAATAATTTACCTGTTGAACAATTAACCTGTTTATCAATTTGTCTACTAATTTAGTTATCAACCTGTTTATCAATCTACCATTTTACCAGCCTACAAATTAACCTGTCATCCCGTTCTACATGTCTACCAATTAACCTGTTAACGTGTTTTTTCGTCTGCATATTTATCTATCTATCAGTTCTTCTCTCTACCATTTTACATATATTCCAATTTACCTGTCCACCAGTTTACCTTTATAAACTCTCTAATTAACCTTATTTATCTACGTATTATAAAAAAAATAAAGCTCGAATTGATTCTACGTTTTAGTTAGAAAACTTTTGTATGTGAAAAAGAAAAGGTCTGTTTTTAGGGTTTTCCCGGCAATTATTCGATTTTTTCTCGCCGTAAGAACCATCCTTGGGCTTAAACGAACATTTTAAAAAAAGAATTGGTCAAATTGGTTTAGGCGTTGTTGAGTTATGCGCTTACCAACACATTTTGCGATCCATTTTTATATATAAGATTCCAATCCCTTAACACACATTAATACCATATTCAAAAGACAATATCCAATCACATATAAAAGTATACAATTACCATAATGCATAAAATATAATATTACGTCTAATATGCCGGATAAAAGTTAATGATGAATGTAATCAAAATTGTAAGCTCGTCCTGTTTTCCTTGTCACTGTTTTATATTAATACAAATCAGATTAAACATAGTGATCAAGAAAGTCAATCATTTTGATAATAGGATGACAATTTTCCATTACAGAATTAGTTTGATTTGTTATATTGATATATTCTGAATAAAATATATATCATATCATTTTCGTTTTTTTGTGCGATTACTACCACTTACCCTACGGGAAGTTAAAAAGTAAACTAGTGATTCATAGCATCCCGTACCAAAAACTAGATTTTTTTATTAAAAAAGCTTAAAAATTTTGAGAAACAAATAGATTTTTGAGAACTGAACTTTTTTATAAGATTCGACTTTTTGAACATTTTTATTCATAACTTTTTGAACATTTTAAACTTTTTTAAAAGCAATCTCGCTGCATTAGCAGATGACCCGTGTTCTCAAAATCGTGAACGAAAAATTGTTGCATTTACACACACATACATACATACATGCATATATACATACACACACATACATCAATTTTCATAAGGTATACCAGAAAGTTTTGAAACGAAAAAATATATAAAAAAAATATTTACGATTTTTTTGCGATTACTATAACTTACCCTACGGGAAGTTAAAATTAGTAAAACACATTCGCAAATGACAGTTGTAAAAATCAATTTACTTACAATTTATATTTAAATGCTGTTGAAAAGTTAAAATTCTACGTGAGCATTGTAATGTCAGCATTATTGTTGCCTGATAGCCATTGATGGTTTATGCACAAAATTAAATTAATAGATTAAATATTTTCATCAATAATATAAACCAATTTTTAAACAAACAGATTCTCCAAGATAATGGAATATAAAAAAATAATAAAACATAGATTACTTAATTTTCTCATTCAAAAAATTGACAATTATCAATATAATTTTATGCTGCCATCAAATACAGTAGCAATATCTATTGACTTAAAGGAAGCTTCTAAGCTTCTAATACAGTGGATAACAATATATTAATTATTAAACTAATAGAGCTGGGATTAGAAGATTTGTCACTTCATTCACGTCATTTTGAAGAGTGTCCATAACCTGGACCTGCCATCCCAAAAATATAATCAGTTTTTTATCTTGCCAATACAAGTAAAATGTTTTTTGAGTTATTAAAATCGGACGCTCCGTTTTCTTAAAAACTGAGTTACCGTTTTTGTCACTTTTTGCCCCGTATCTTGAAATGGCTAGACCTCGAATTGTTTTTTGAATTATTCAAATCGAAATTTTGTATCGACGAAAATTTGTATCCGCATACACACACATACACCCAAGTAAAGTATATATTGAGCTTCCGATTGATATCAAGATGACCAGTAATGACAATAATTTGAAAAGAAAAACTAGTGGGGTGCATGGCATCGTGCCTTAAGGCAAATTGCTGGAACTTCCCATACCGCAATTAAAAATATTAGTACGGAATCCAAAAAAAATTACACAAAATGTGTACACATTATGAAAGACTCTATAAAATATCTGATAATTTGATGGGCATAAGTTGAATAAAAAATTTTAACCATCAAATGACATTTATTTAACTTATTTTTATTGAGAGTTTATAACCGCTGGACCTGCCTTCCCAAATATTTAATCAGATCTTTATCTTGTTCAATACAAGTAAAATGTTTTTTGAGTTATTAACATCGGACGCTCCTTTCTCTTAAAAACTGAGTTACCGTTTTTGGCACTTTTTGCCCCGTATCTTTGGAACGACTAGACCTGTCATCGCCAAAAACTAATCCGCGCGTATTCTTATCAATACGAATCGACTGTTTTTTTAATTATTCAAATCGGTTGATCTGTGTTCCCGAAATCGTCGACGAAAATTTGTATCCGCACACACACACATCCATCCATTATTTATAAGGTATGCCAAAATGTTCAGAAACCTCTGAAACGTAAAGATATATACAAATTTTCATTTTCGATTTTTTTGTGGTTACTATAACTTACCCTACGGTTAAAAAATGAACATGGCAGTAAGTTAGTCATATTATAAATAACTAAAATTGCATATAGATTGTTTTTTTAAACTTATGCATGTCATATTAATAAGAAAAATGTAATTTAAAAATTATAATTACCAAAACACAACTAATAATATATATAGATATATATATATATATATATATATATATATATATATATATATATATATATATAAAAACTGAGGCTATCCGTTTAATTTATTACACTAATCCTAACGTGAGTGAAACCTATTAATTCGCGTCAACTGATAAACAGAAGTTCGTTTCTTGAAGTACGATCTAGTATTTGCTTTTATAATTACTTGGTACGATAAGTAATTATTTCAGCACTCATTATGCAATTAAAATTTCTTTTTAACAAATAAACCATTTTTTCATATAATTCAAGTCATATAATTGTACACACAACAATGTAGTCGGCAATAGCATAATTTGCAGTAGAAGTTTTGTCAATGTAGACGACAGAGGTTAAAGAACTTACTTGGAGCTTGATGGATGATGAAAAGAAATGAAAAAAGTAAAAGTAAACGTGGCTAAAATATAAGGGTGTATAACTCTCGTGTGTCAGTCAACTAATAATGTATACAACAGAAAATAATATATAGTGCTTGAATATTTCGTACAGAAAAAAAGTTCAAGTTAAAACATAACTAGTGGGGTGTATGCCATCGTGCCTTAAGGCAAATTGCTGGAACTTTCTGTACCGTAACGAAATGTTCGAGGAATATTGAATGTTTTCAAATAGATTATTATAAATATTGTAACATTGTATAATATTTATAAGAATTATATAAACTGAATTGCAAAGTTGAAATTATTTGTTTAAAGTATATAAGAACTTTAGTCAGAATTTATTTATTTCACAAAAAAAATTATTTTTCAAAAAATAATTATTACAAAATTTTGAAACAATTTTTTTTTTCTAAATCAATTTTTTTGTTAAAACAAGCTAAAAGTTCTTTGAATAGTTTAAATCGGACGCTTAGTCCTCTCAAAAACTGTCATTTTTTGCACATTTAGCTCTGTATCTTCGAAATGGCTGGGCCTGCCTTTACCAAAAACTAATAACCACTTCTCCCAATCATTGCTAATTGAATGTTTCTAGATCATTCAAATCGGACAATTCAAACCGTTCTCTCAAAAACTCGATTTCTATTTTCCGCACTCTTTGCTGTTTATCTCCGTAACTGCTGGACCTGCTTCTGCCAAAAACTAATCAGCATATCTCCTTATCAATAGGAATCGAATGCTTTTTGAACCATTCAATTCGGTTGATCCGTGCGCCCGAAAACGTGAAAGAAAAAATGCGGACACACAAAACGCACACACATTCATTTTTTCTGAGGTATGCCAAAACGTTCAGAAACCTTCATAATGTCAAGAAATGCAAAAATTTTCAATTTAGATTTTTGAACGATTACAATAACTTACCCTAAGGGAAGTTAAAAAGTAAAAGCTATCATTATAATAAAATTCAAATCTAAAGTTACTAGATAAAAGAGTCATTTTGCTTTAAGATAGAATTTGATTTTTGATATTTCATTTTGAAAATAAAGTTTTTGTTATTTAGTCAAACAGATACAAAATATACATGTATGTAAAAATATTAAGTTATAGTCGGATTCAAAGGGTCCAATTAAACTTTTACCAATTATTCTCTGCAAACCAAACTAATTTCATCAAACCAATTACCCATGGGGTAGAGCGGCTCAAAGTTCCGTGGGTAAAAATGTCCACCACCGATTTCTCAAAAACAAGAAAAGCTAAGTCGTATAACCATGACAAATGAAAATAGCAAAAAACAGTTTTACTGAATATAGTCAGATAGTTGTTTGTTTGATATGTGTTATTTGTGTTGATGTAGTTCATTCAGTACAGGCAGTATAATTACCTAAAGTCAAATTGAAAGCTCAATAAATTTCCCAGCCTTTTAATCATTCTAAAAATACGTTTTTTTGCTGTTCTTCTGAGATTTGTCACTTGGTCATTTTAACCCCATAGGCGGGATAAAAAAAGGCAGCCATGGAGCTAAAAGGTCTACTATTCTATTTTTAATTGATTTTATGCAATACATTGATACATTATTTAATCAATGCGCTATAGTTTAATTATTGGGTTGAACAACAAAATTTAATTCCACAAATACCACAAAACACACATAAAACTTAATACCTTAATTGTTATTTTTTTGAAAAGATTTAACATTCTTTGAAAACTTTGAAGAAATTAGTTTTTTGAGTATCTTGAAATTTTTGAAAAAAATGCCTTTTATTAAAAATATTTTTTTGTTTATATTTCAATCTTTTTCTCGAAGCGCGTAAGCGCCGCATCGCAGTCTAAAGGATAAACATTTCTGCGGAACTCATGAAAATGAAAACATAATTCGTATTTTTCATTAAAATCACTATAAAATATCTGATAATTTAATGCGCATATGCTTAATGATCATTTTTCACCGCCAAATGGCATTTTTTTTACTTTTTTAATAAATCACCAAAACGACTGGACTTGCCAAAAATTTAAACAGTTTTTCATTTGGTTAATATAAGTAAGATGTTTTTTGAATCATTCAAATCGGATGCTCCGTTCTCTCTAAAATTAAATTACTATTTTTGTCACTTTTTGTCCCCTGTTTTCAAAACGGGTGTACATACTTTTGCCAAGAACTACAAATCAACGAATCGAATGTTTTGTGAATCATTGAAATCGGTTGATCCGTGTTCCGCACAGACATACATACACATATACACATACCTACATCCATTTTTTATAATAATAAGGTATGCCAAAATGTTCAGAAGGCTTTGAAGCGTGAAGATATATAAAAATGTTCATTTTCATTTTTTTGCGAATATTATAATTTACCCTACGGGAAGTTAATAACATTTTAGTGAAATAAAAACTTTGGAGCACTGCATGTTCATAAGATACAACAGCCTTCTCATTGCATGTTGACAAGGTTTTGAGAAAATATTAGCCAGAGAACGGTAAACTTGAGCTATTAAAATATTATGACAAGTTGTTTTCATTCAAGAAACACCTGATTTCGCTTTATTCAACCCCTATTATGGATACTTGACGTCGGTTCAGGCAACGACCTATGAAATCTATCGTTTTCGAACGCTCGTTTGAGCGTTTAATGTGTTGGTACGCGCCCTTGTTTGAGCTGACACCATCCCGGTGCGTTCGATAGAAATAACACGGCTTTTGATTTATTTATTACGGCAGGCTGATTTACGAACGACCGCTTATTGATGCGGCCAAGGAACTCCATGGAAAATGTCTCAAAAAGGCAATAAATTTTATTAATATGTAAGCAATTTCTCTTCCGTACAACCCTGCTTATTGGGGTAATAAATAATATTTCAGTTTCAAATTCTATACTTATAATCTTCTTTTTATTTTAAATTTTATTTAATACAATTACTGCACATAATGTTATTAATTATATTGCTTTATGACATATTTTATATTAAAAAGAGATGATCAGAACTAGAAACATATATATTCTTTGTTATTTGCTTTAAAGCAAACGAAAACTAGTTGGTATTGGTATTTTGCCTTGAGGCAAGTTACATGAACTTCCCGATATGTGTAAATAATCGACCTAATCAATAAATAAATTAACTTATAAGTGATTAAAAGTATCCCGAGTGGATTTATTAAACATAATTGAAAACTAACGGACACCTTAACTCGGAGAATTTTCTAAAAGCAAATTTTCAAAAATCAATAATTTTTATAATTGAACCAGTTTCCGTAAGACTTTAATGGTTTAGTATGTTCATTAAAACCAAGTATTCTATCGTTATACCAAGTAAATCGTCTAATTTTAATTTTAACAAACATAAAAAAAAACTACTCATTTTCTCAAACTTCGATGAATTTTTAAAATTAAACTACTTGTAGTAAGACCGTAAAATTTCAGTAAGTACTATAAGACCATGATATATATCGCCAAAAAAAGTTAACATTAAATTACAAGAAAACGACTCGGTAGATTTTCACCAAAAACTAATCAGTATCATTCCCAACAAACATCTTTCTAATAGTTTTTGATTTTTTTAAATCGATTCGATAGTATGAGTTTAAATGTGAACAAAAAGGTTAACACTTTTTTCAAATTACAAAGAAACGGCTCGGCAGATCGTCGCATAAAATTAGCAAACGGCTATTAAATTTCAGACATCGGTTCAGGCGTTTTTGAGCAAACGTCGATGAAAGGTCTAATATTGACAAATGCCAAAAAAACGATAACAATTTTGACGAATTTTTAAAGTTAAACGAGTTGTCGTAGGGCCGTAATATTTTAGTATGATCTATAAGACTATTTTTACCGTCAAAAAAATAATAATAAAAATCGTCGAAAAAAAATTTTTAAAACTTTATTACAAGAAAACGGCCCTGTTGATCTCTACCAAAAACTAATCAGCACGATTCCCAACCAATATCTTTTGGTTGAACGGTTTTTGAATTTTTAAAATTGATTCAGAATTGCGGGCTAAAACGTGGACAAAATTTTTTTTCACTTTACTGCTATTTATAAAGAAACGGCTTGGCGGTTGGTCGCACAAAACTGACAAACAATAGTCCTCATCGAAATGCATCGAATGGCTTTTAAATTTTTGAAATCGGTCTAGCTGTTTTTGAGAAAACGGCTGATTTTCGGCAAAAAATCTGTTCACACACATACACACATACTTTTTTCAAATTTGGTCTCATTCGAATCAGAATGGCTTGAAACGTCGAGAAAACATAAAATTAGCGAATCGTTTTTTTATGGAAACATAAACTTCTCCTTCGGGAAGTGAATTAGCAAACTTGAAAAGGTGTAGAGAATATATAATATAACATCCTACAGGAAAATTAGACAACTGAAAGTATTTAAACAATGAATTCGTCAATTGAAAAAAAACTAAAGTACAAGATTCAGAATAACAAAAAAATTAAGATCTAAAAAGAAGTTTGCACATAACAAACGTTGAAGCCCAAAATATGTAAGGTATTTATACTTGTTAATCTGTGGGTATTATTTCAAGAACAAGTATTTAACGATACTATTATCAAATAGAGGGCAATAGACGTGTTATTGACTTAAATCCAAAAACATCGCTATCGCGACATAAACCACACTATAAATTTTTTAATGAAAGTATTTTTTAGCGTTTTTAGTTTTTTCTAGTTTTGAGCTCTGTTGTGTAGTTTACGGTGGCTGAATATACGTTTTAAGTGTACGTGTATGTAAAACAAGTAAAACTAGTGGTGCAAATTGCTGAAACTTCCCGTACTAATATTTTTTTTTTTTAGAAAAAGATTCAAGCTTTTGTAGAACTTTTAGAAAAAATAGATTTTTCAAGATTTTAAAATTTTTTAATAAAATTGACTTTTTTAAAAAATTTGAATTTTTTTTATACTTTGAAACATTTTGGAAGTTTTGAACTTTTTAACTTCCCGTAGGGTAAGTTATATTAATCGCAAAAAAATCAAAAATGAAAAATTTTATATATCTTTACGTTTCAGAGGTTTCTGAATATTTTGGCATACCTTAGAAAAAATGGATGTATGTGTGTGTGTGTGCGTGTATGTATGTGTGTGCGGATACAAATTTTCGTCGACGATTTGGGGAACACGGATGAAGCAATTTGAATAATTTAAAAAACATTCGATCCGTATTGACAAGGAGATGTGCTGATTAGTTTTTGGCGGAGGTAGGTCTAGCCGTTCCGAAGATATGGGGCAAAAAGTGCCAAAAACGGTACCTCAGTTTTTAAGAGAACGGAGCGTCCGATTTTAATAATTCAAAAAACATTTTACTTGTATTGACAAGATGAAGATTTTATCAAATTTTCATAAGGGCAGGTCTAGCGGTTTCGGAGATCTAACAAAAAAAAATGCCATTTGGCAGTCAAAAATGATCATTAGACATATGCACATCAAATTATCAGATATTTTATAGAGATTTTAACAATAAGTATAAATTTTGTTTACATTCCTATGGGTTCCGTACCAATGTTTACCCGTTAGACAGCGACGCGGCGCTTACGCGCTTTATATTTTGTCTCTATGCAGTTAAAGGAGTACGATTGCTTTGAAAAAAAGTTCAGATCTTCTAACATATGTCAAAATAAAGAAAACATTTTTTTTCAAGAAAAAAAGATTAAAAAAAATTTTTTTTTCAATTTTTTTTTTCAAAAAAAAGTAATCTTTTGTCAAATTTATAGTTTCTCAAAAATCTTATTTTTTCGAAGTAATTTTTTTTCAAAAATGTTAATCGTTTTTAAAAAAATAATAATTTTTGGTACGGGAAGTTCCAGCAATTTTCCTTAAGGCACGACGCCCTAATTGCCTTAAAACAAAATTCCACTTACAGCTAGTTTTCAAAGCAATCGCGATACGTTAGCTGAAATAACGAAGCGCGTGGGCGCCGGGTTGCAGTCTAACTATTAAACATTGGTATTAGTGGACACACGATATGTGTTATCTGGAATAAAATATGGTGCGGTCCCCATAAGTAACGCACGATTTTCGATGCGGTTTTCAATGTGTTAAAATATCTATAAAATATCCGATGATGATGCGCATATGTCTAATGATCATTTTTGTCCGTCAAATAATACATTTTTTGTTTTTTTTTTTGGATCTCCAAATCCTTCATAAAATATTTATTGAATCATTCAAATCGGACGCTCCGTTCTCTCAAAAATTGAATTACCATTTTTGGCACTTTTTGCCCCGTATCTTTGGAACGGCTGAAGTCGCTTTTGCGAAAACCTAATCAGCACGTCTCCTTATTAATAGGAATCAAATGCTTATTGAATCATTCCAATCGGTTGATTCGTATTCTCAAAATCGTCGACGAAAATTTGTATCCGCACACACACACACATACACACATCCGTTTTTTTTAAGGTATGCCAAAATGTTCAGAAACTTCTGAAAAGTGAAGATATATAAAAATTTTCATTTTCGATTTTTTTGCAGTTACTATAACGTACCCTACTGGAAGTTAATTAAGTTAAAAAAGCAATTTTACAAGAACAACGTTAAATAAATAGTTATTTTAACTTTGTTAACGAAATACCCGATCAGAGTTATATACAGTGCATCCTTGTAAAAACTGTACACAGAAAATTTATATTTTGCATTGTTTGAATAATGTAGCTATCATTTTGTAAAATCCCTTTAAATTTAAAAATTAGACATCGGGATTGTTTACCCCCTGGCTGTCCCATTTTATACCGCCTGTGGCGTAAAAAAACGAGGTGTCACTTTTTCGAAAAACTGCAGAAAACACATTTGTACAATGACAAATTAACTGGAAGTTTTACTGAACATTGTTAGATAGCTGTATGTGTTATTTGTTGTGATGTAATTGATTTGGTTTTCACAATATAATTGGTAAAGTCCAACTGGATCTTTGCTTCTAGCTCTACCCTATATAACCATTTTGTGTTGTAGGCATTTTAGCAACATGCACTTTTTAACTTCCCGTAGGGTAAGTTATAGTAATCGCAAAAAAATCGAAAATGAAAATTTTTATAAATCTTTACGTTTCAGAGGTTTGTGAACATTTTGGCATACCTTAGAAAAAATGGTTGTATGTGTGTGTGTATGTGTGTGTGTATGTGTGTGTGTGCGTGTATGTATGTGTGTGCGGATACAAATTTTCGTCGACGATTTCGGGAACACGGATGAAGCAATTTGAATAATTCAAAAAACATTCGATTCGTATTGATAAGGAGACATGCTGATTAGTTTCTGGCAGAGGCAGGTCTAGCCGTTGCGAAGATATGGAGCAAAAAGTGCCAAAAACGGAAACACAGTTTTTAAGAGAACGGAGCATCCGATTTTAATAATTCAAAAGAACATTTTACTTGTATTGACAAGATGAAGAATTGATCAAATTTTCATGAGGGCATATCTAGCGGTTTCGGAGATCTAACGAACAAAGTAAAAAAAAAGCCATTTGGCGGTCAAAAATGATCATTAGACATATGCACATCAAATTATCAGATATTTTATAGAGATTTTAACAATAAGTATAAATTTTGTTTACATTTATATGGGTTCCGTACCAATGTTTATCCATTAGACAGCGACGCGGCGCTTATGCGCTTTATATTTTGTCTCTGTCTAGTTAAAGCAGTACGATTGCTTTGAAAAAAAAGTTCAGATCTTCCAAAATATGTCAAAATAAAGAAAAAAAATTTTTTTTCAAAAAAAAAATTTAAATTTTTTTTTTTAATTTTTTTTTCAATTTTTTTCTTCAAAAAAAAGAAATTTTTTGTCCAATTTATAGTTTCTCAAAATTCTTATTTTTTCGAAGTAAAATTTTTTCAAAAATGTTAATCGTTTTTAAAAAAATAATAATTTTTGGTACGGGAAGTTCCTGCAATTTGCCTTAAGGCACGATGCCCTAATTGCCTTAAGACAGAATTCCATTTACAGCTAGTTTATGATATAACCTTAAGCAAAAACTTTCTGATATTTTATTAAGAAATATGAAACAATTGCATTGTTCCTATTCTCAGTGCAGGGATCCAACATAAAATTTCTCATTTAGTATTTTGTAATGACATTAAAAAGCTGATTTCATTATTATCACGCCGATGCTAAAGTGCAAGACGATGTTTATTATTGTGTTGACAACTTTAAGTAATAGTAAATAACTAATATTTTTTCACCATGTGTCGTGGAGCACGTTTTCCATTTCCGCCGTTTCCCTAGAATTTTGCTACACGTTGTTTACGAGCATTCGTTGTCCTTGGTGACGCCCGCGAACTGAACGCCGGTCGATGGAAATCGACTCCACATTGTCCCTAATCAGCCGATTCGCGTATTAATTATAAATGTGCTAAACGAGACAGATCATATGAAAGATTAAAGTTCATAATCGACTTGTTATACTTGTACGTTGCATGTCTATTACTATGCGGAAACGAATAGGCGCTAAATTACATGAATGGGCTGAATCAGATAGCCTGGAAAAATACTATAGCCATTTGAAGCTCAAACGAGTTATTCATTATAATTTGTTGTTAGTAATCAAAATATTGAAAAATGATCAAATTTCAAAATCCATGTAAAATGCTATTGTTTAAATTTGGGTCGTTTCTATTGTTTGATACCTAAAATAGATCTTTTGTATTGCTAGTCTGATTCTGTAGCGAATACTTCCATTAAAAATTATAAAAATTAATTGTCAGCCTATAAATTATCAGAAATTTCAAAAAAATATATAAGTTTTGAATTACTTATCTAATATTCCCGATAAGTTATAGTAATCGCAAAAAAATTGAAAATGAAATTTCGTATATATCTTCACGTTTCATGAACATTTTGGCATACCTCAGAAAAAATGGGGGTGTGTGTATGTGTGTGTGCAAATACAAATTTTCGTCGACGATTTTGGGAACACGGATCAACCGATTTGAATAATTTAAAAACATTTGATTCGTGTTGATAAGGAAACGTTGATTAGTTTTTGGTAAAGGCAGGTCTAGCCCTTTTAAAGATACGGGGCAAAAAGAGCCAATAATCGTAATTCAGTTTTGGAGAGAACGGAGCGTCCGATTAGAATAATTCAAAAAACATTTTATTTGTATTGACTGAACAAAGAACTGTCTGAATTTTTGGAAAGGCAGATCCATCAGTTATGGACTCTCAAAAAATAAAAGTTAAATAAATGCCATTTGGCGGTCAAAAATGTTCGTTATAGAGATTTTAATAATCTGTACAAATTGTGTGTCAATTTTTTTTGGGTTTTGTACTAAGATTTTTAGTTTTGAAGTTCATTTATATGGTTCAAATAAATGTCTTCGACATTTTCGACAGTATGCTTGAAAAAACATTCGATCGCGTGGCGTTTTTGCAAAAGGCACGTTTTGAAGGTATGGAGTCGTTTTGGAGGAATGATGTAAAAATAGCCATACAGTTTTTGAAAGAACAGATCATCTGATTAAATTAATTCAAAAATTCTTTTGCTTATTAAGATCGTGCGCAAAAAATGTTTTTACAAAAAAATTTCGTAGTTTTGAAAATTGTCAAAAACAAAATCAAAATTTTCAAAAAAAATTAAAGTTTCAAAAAATTCCAATTTTTTAAATTATCATCATTTTAAAAAAATCTAAGTTTCAAAAAATTTCAAAAAATATTTCGAAGTTTAAAAAAAAAATCGAATTTTCAAATATTTGCGAATTCTCAAAAAATTAAAAAAAAAAGTTTTTTCAAAAAATCCAAAAAAAATCGAACTTTTAAAAAATTTTCAAACTTCAAAAAAAAAAATTCAAATGATCAAAAAAATCAAATTTAGAAAAAAATGGACATATTTCTTGAAAACATACACATAAGTTGTTTGTAGAATACACTCGTCGCCCAATTTAATAAGCACTTATAATTTTACAGTATGTAAATTATTTATTATCTATTTGAAATTATTTAAACCAATTATTGATTATTTTGATTCCTCGAATGTTTAATTACGGTACGGAAAGTTCCAGCAATTTGCCTTCAGACACGATGCCATGCACCACTAGTTATATAATTGAGTTTACTTGTTAGTTTTCTTGTTCCTTAAAAACATAACTTTCTTAAAGTCCATATACTATGTACAAAATAACATATAAGGTAAAGACGTACTGAGATACTAATTATCAAGAAGAGATTTTACAAATAAGTCATTTGATCTTATTTGTTCATTCATAATGCATGAGCCCAAAAGGTACAAATCATACATCGTAACCAATCTTCTCCGAGCTCAGAAAAGGAAAGGACGGTTTTGCAACTAATGCAAGTCTTTTTCCTTCAACGGTGGAGCCTTCGGTCTGTTTTTAGAAGTAGTTAGAGTTAAACTTGAAAGTTAATTACTTTTGATAGGTTTGATTTTTTTTTGAGGTCTTGAAAGTGTTTGAAAGTTTGAATGAAACACTTAATAATTACAATAAAATTTATCAAAATCGTCAGTACTTACATAAGATTCATTGATTGATTAGTAGATTAAAAAATACATAAACAAAGACAAGACCCAAACAAGCATAACAAAACCACCTTTTGAAGAGAAAAAATATTTGGAGAAAAAATTGAAGAACGTTTATTGGTTGTTAGACAAATAATTTCAGTTATCGACATACAATGAACTATTGATTTATAAATTTATGTATAAAGTTATTGATAAAGTTATTTATAAGGTTATTTATAAAGTTATTCTAAAACCTATATGGACTTACGGAATAAAACTTTGGGGGACAGCATAAAAGAGTAATACAAACGTCATTCAAAAACTCCAAAATAATATTCTATGTATCATACTGACCAACCCAAAACATGTACCGACTTGGCTGCTCCACCAGAATAGGAGCCTGCATACTGTAAAACAACAGATCACAAGATACGCCATCAAGTGAAAACATCGACTGGAAAACCATTCTAACGAGCTCGCCAAAGCGCTCATGTCAATAAACTACACCAAAAGACTAAAAAGAAAAATGCCCATAGATTTAACTAACGCATAAAATGACGTTATCTTAGATTTATTATTTTTAACTTAGGGGAGAATGGAACTGTGCACTCTCTCGGGCATTCAACAACTCATTTGCAGAAAGTTACTCATTTTGTACTGTTAATCAGAAAGTTTACCAAATGTCTTTTGGACGGGTGCAAATTATATTCACAATAAAAAAATTGCGTCAATTTCATTCCGTGGTGCTCAACAGGATTGTGATCATAGCTTTTCTCATGCTATACAGTCGCAGAAACGTTACTAAAACTAGCCAATTTTTGCATAAAGCCACTATGTCATTTTGACCATATTTACCATTTTTTCGTATTTCCCTTACAATAAATAATTAAATATAAAATACAAAAGACCACAGTTATATTAGGGTCAGTGGTATTGCTACATTTCTCAATTACAAAACGCAAACAAAGCCTCTTTTTAGGAAGTGAGTAAAACCGGCAGTTATAGACGGAAATATTGAATTAACAAGTCGAAAGATAAAAGTTATGACTTAGTAAGTAGAAAATTGAAGTCTATAATATTTCTGGATGTTCGTTTAGTAGACAATGAATCATTTTTGGTAAAAACATGAACGAAAATGTTTGCAGTTCTTGTCAAGAAACGACTCAACCGATCGTCTTTGTCGAATTTCATGAAATGGCTATTAAATTTTTGAAATCAGTGGAGCTATTTATTGGTGAAATGTCGATACAATGTTAAATTTTAGCTCACACATATACATGTACGCATGCATACTTTCTTCTATTTTGGTTTCAAATTTTTAAGAATGTTTTGAAATGTCGAGAGAACATGAAATTGGCAAATCGGATTTTTAGTCAAAACAATTGTAACCTTTTTTAACTTCTTTCTCAGAAATTTTGAAAACACTAGTAGTAATAGTTCAGAATTACTACTAGTAGTGATAGTTTAAGACCTTTGGTAAACTTTTGAATTACAGCACGAACAATATTAATTTTTATGAAACAAAAAGTAATATTATATTAACGCAAATCGAATAATTAATGTTATAGATAGTTCCCAAATAGGTACACATGCGTAACGATCTCGCCAATGAAACAAGTCCGTCCTCTGTTCGGTCGTGTCAATTGAACATAATATTACCCTGAACTCATTTTAGTGAGTTAAATTTTTGAGGTGAAGGTTAAAGCCTCCGTGTGATATCGTTTTCAATGGCCCTATCGATCGATACACGAGCACCTTTTGCAGCTTTTATGAGCCACTGTCATTTTTTTATCTGATAAACACACGGAAACTAATACATGATAATTGATAATTGGTAATTCATTAATTTCTCGCTCGGTTACGACACATTACGAGAAAATTAATTTTCAATGGTGCGCTTTAATGAGACAATGTTTTATTTTATATGATATTGCTAATGAATGAAAGGGTCGAAAATATCAAATCGTCACTCTTATACTGGTTATATTTTATTATAATTGGAAAAATGTAATACAAATATATTTTAGCGTTTGAATATTGTATTTTTTTTTTGGTTTATTGTTTATAGCAAACTATACATAGTACATTCAGCTACTTTACAGGTATATATTATTTGACAGCATGAGGAGGATCGCAATCCTGCGATAGCACCTTCTTAGATATTATGTGTTTTGTTGGAGTAAATCATTGCTGATTCTTTTTTTTAAGACGTTTTGGCGGTAAAAGCTTGAGCAGGTCACATGCTAACTGATTTGAATGATGACTTAGACGAGCTTTGTATCTGGAGCAGTAATGATTAATTTATTCTTCTATAGTTGGAATTCTGAGATCTTGATGTATTAACCAGTTGGGGACATATTTTGGAGCGTTCATGATTTTTTTTCAAAATTTTGTTCTGGAACCTCTGTAGAATAGTTATGTTTGATTTACTGGCCGCACCCCATTGTTGTAGACCGTAGCACCATATTGGTTTAATAATTGTCTTGTATATTATATAATATTGTAAATGATTCAGTAAAATATAATTGCTTTAAATTGAAAATAAAAAAAATAATTAGTACGGCTATTTGTCAAATTTTTAACGAAAGCCTTTTTTTGTTAGTTCTCTTAGTTTTAAGCATCGTTGTTCAGTTTACGACACCTAAATATAATTTTTAAGTATAGGTTATATAATTATTTTATAGGGTGTATATAGGGCTTACAATACCGGGATTCCGTAATCCCGAAAACCGGGATCCCGGACGATTTTTGTCCGGTATTCAATACCGGTATTGATGCAAATAATACCGGTATTACGGTATTACCAGTATTCTATCAAAAATTCAACTTACGCAAAATACATATCAAGTTTTAGTTTCCAAACTATGTATTGTGTATTGCCGAATCAGCTTGACTCAGCTGAGTGAGATAAGCGACAAGCGGTGTCGGCAAGATAAAGCGATTGTTTATATATTATGTGTGACAGCCAGCTAATAAAAGGGTTCATTTACAAAAGTTATTATTCGTTTACGTGCCTCGTTCCTACTTCGAATTCACTATCAATAATTTTTAAACATAATATACAATCGATGAGATATAATTCTTTATTTATTATACATAAATCATTTTACATAAGTAAGAACGGCAGTTGTTTAAATTGCGTGTCACTGACAACAATTTGAGAATTTGCGAAGGGTATTGTTATAATTAGTTAATATTAATAACTAATATAGTAGAAACACACCACGTAATGAATCATATTCTCAATTGTATTGCATTCAACATAAGAATAGTCAACATTGTAATAATCTTTTATCGATGAATTGCACACATCGCAGTAATTCCCGAGAAATCCGAACGGGTAATAACTTGACTTGCACTCACACATATAAAAAAACTCTATTGATCATATTCAAAATCAAGGGAATTCCCTTAAACTAAATAAAATGTTATATAAAGCCGAAATGTAACTTTAAGTAGGCAGTTGTGTAAATTTCGTGTAGATAACATCTTAAAGTTGCGGGAAAATAAATGTTTATATGAAGAATAGTGTGTTTAATATTGTGTAAATATTGTGTTTAATTTGAACCTATGATATTTATAAGTGAGTATATAAACCAAAGTTAATTAAGTTGGTGTGTAATTAAAAAATATTAAAATAAATACTTCACCCGTGTGTGTGTTAAAAAAAACTCCAAGTCTAAAACAAAAAATAAAAGATGAAATTACTTTTTTTTGAAAAAACAGGAATAAAAAGAACGAACCTACAAAATATGTATAATTTCTTAATTACAATTGTACCAACAAGTGTAGAATCGGAAAGACGGAAAGAGCTTGATGATCAAACAATTGATTGTTTATGTTTCTTAAGAGCATATTTTATTAAGCAAAACATTAGCCATGAATTATAATTTATTCTTTTCTTAAATATATTAATAAATAATTAATTCTTATTATAAATGTAGAATGTAAAATGTAACATAGAAAAATATATATTTTTTACTGACACGTTTTTTGTTTCTATCTACTTCTACTCCTTATGTAATAAATAAATAATATGTACTCATTTCAGCACAATATTTGTTAGATTTCATATATTATTTGTTAATATGTCAATATAACAACTGAAGTAAGTAAAAATATAACTATTTAATTTTTCATCGACAATACCGGTATTAAAACCGGGATCCCGGAATTTCATTTTTCAAATATCGAATACCGGTATTCAGATTTTTGTACGGTATTGGAAGCCCTAGGTGTATAGTTAGTTACCTTATAAATAAACTGCACCGCATTGATTAAATAATGTAGATATTATTCCCTAAAACCTCTTTAAAAATGAAATTAAAATTTTGGACCTTGTCCACACCACCAGATGGCAAATTTTTAATAAGAGTCTGATAGTTGTTCGTTTGATAAGTGTTATTTATTGTGTTAAGTTGGTTTCGTTCTCACTCTATATTTGCTAAAAATCAAATTTGAGCTTTGTGCACCTCCCAACAATAATAAATAATAAATATTAAAAATATATATGACTGAAATGATTTAATCTAAAATAAAGCCGAATTTTTCTTTTTAAATTAATTATTACATTAAAATATGCAGTCTAGTAAACAAATAGTACAAATGCTTATGATTAATAATGAAAAGGCATTCGTAGAATAATACTAATAACATTTTTTCAAACGATATTGCTCTAGCTCTAGATAATTCAATGCAGTTATGCATACCATGGAATTACTACGTATGAAGATATAACTTTCCTATCTAAAAATACAATCTACAGAACTGTCTTAAGTGCCATTAGAAACAAATCGATACAAATTACAACTCTTTTGTTCTTGTATTTGCATGTTATGCAGCTCATTCACATGTGATATATATTACTAGGATACACTTTAAACATTGAGAAGTAGAGTACGTTCTATTTCTACCTACCTACGTGATAATTAAATGTGGGCGGTTTATAAGTTAGCATCCCAAATAAGTATTATATATGTCTACATGTATACGAGTATATAAATAAAGAT
Organism: Ctenocephalides felis; assembly: GCF_003426905.1. Taxonomy (NCBI): domain Eukaryota; kingdom Metazoa; phylum Arthropoda; class Insecta; order Siphonaptera; family Pulicidae; genus Ctenocephalides; species Ctenocephalides felis. Next base: position 126,014,106 of record NW_020538040.1, read on the forward strand.
ATACGCAGATAAATTAATTTCATTGTTTTATTAATTGATAGATCAATAATCATTTAAGGAAAATTGCTAGAGTTTTATTCGCAAATAATTTAAAATATATTTATGGCAAATCATATCTCGTTATTATGCCTTTTCAAAACTTTTTGTGACAAATTATAAATTACTTGTAGATTTTAATCAAATACATTTGATATATACATATGTATACATATTGAAGTATGATACGAGTCAAAGAACTACAAGCTTTTGAGACAAAATCTCATGTGCACTCCTAACATCAAGCAGTGGTGTCAAAAGTTTGGACTTTATTTAATATTGGATATGTTTTCAAGTAAAAATAGCTGCTAAAGGCATTGCTGCAATATTTTCACGTTACTGTTAGAAATATCGAAATAAATGTACGACTTTTGGGTTAACTTTTCATAGCGTTCGTTAATAAATCTCAAATAGCTGTAAGTGGAATTTTGTCTTAAGGCAATTAAGGCATCGTGCCTTATGGCAAATTTCTGGAACTTCCCGTACCAAAAATTATTATTTTTTTAAAAACGATTAACATTTTTGAAAAAAATTTACTTCGAAAAAATAAGATTTTTGACAAACAAGTAGACAAAAAATAACTTTTTTTTGAAAAAAAATTTTTTTTTTAATTTTTTTTTTAATTTTTTTTTGTGATTTTTTTTTTTTGAAAAAAAATGTTTCCTTTATTTTGACATATTTTGAAAGATCTAAACTTTTTTTCAAAGCAATCGTACTGCTTTAACTGCATAAAGACGAAATATCAAACCGCGTAAGCGCCGCGTCGACGTCTAACGCGTAAACTTTGGTACGGAACCCATAAGAATGTAAACCAAAATTATACTTATTGTTAAAATCTCTATAAAATATCTGATAATTTGATGTGCATATGTCTAATGATCATTTTTGACCGCCAAATGGCATTTTTTTTTACTTTTTTCATTAGATCTCCGAAACCGCTAGACCTCCTTTATGAAAATATGATCGATTCTTCATCTTGTCAATACAAGTGAAATGTTTTTTGAATTATTAAAATCGGACTCTCCGTTCTCTTAAAAACTGAGTTAACGTTTTCGGCACTTTTTGCCCCGTATCTTCGGAACGGCTAAACCTGACTGCGCCAAAAACTAATCAGCACGTCTCCTTATCAATACAAATCGAATGTTTTTTGAATTATTCAAATCGGTTGATCGGTGTTCCCGAAATCGTCGACGAAAATTTGTATCCGCACATACATACACACACGCACACACACACACACACACACATACATCCATTTTTTCTAAGGTATGCCAAAATATTCAGAAACCTTTGAAACGTCGAGAAATGCATAAATTTTCATTTTCGATTTTTTTGCGATTATTATAACTTGCCCTACGGGAAGTTAATAAAGTATCGTTACAAAGACTTCAAGAGCACATACTTCTAACTGCTTTTCAAGAAAATATAGTTATGAAAACAACCAATAAACCAAAAACATACAATAAAATAGTATAAATTTTGATAATAATATTTGACTATTATCAAATAGTATTATACTTACTATATTTGATATGTATTTTTTAAAAGTGAAGTTTACACGGGGTCATGGGCGAGTACATCCAACATCTAAATAATTTATAGAAAACAATCTAAAATTCTATCAGCCATCGAATATGAGAATGGAATTATTATTTGAAGAAATAAACTAGCTGTAAGTGGAATTCTGTCTTAAGGCAATTAAGGCATCGTGCCTTAAGGCAAATTGCTGGAACTTCCCGTACCAAAATTTTTTTTTTAAAAACGATTAAGATTTTTGAAAAAAATTTACTTTGAAAAAATAAGATTTTTGAGAAACTATATATTGGACAAAAAATTACTTTTTTTTGAAAAAAAAAATTTTTTTTTATTTTTTTTTTTTTTAAAAAAAATGTTTTATTTTATTTTGACATATTTTGGAAGATCTAAACTTTTTTTCAGAGCAATCGTACTGCTTTAACTGCATAAAGACGAAATATCAAAGCCCGTAAGCGCCGCGTCGCCGTCTAACGCGTAAACATTGGTACGGAACCCATAGGAATGTAAAAAAAATTTATACTTATTGTTAAAATCTCTATAAAATATTTGATAATTTGATGTGCATATGTCTAATGATCATTTTTGACCGCCAAATGGCATTTTTTTTTACTTTTTTCATTAGATCTCCGAAACCGTTAGACCTGCCTTCATGAAAATTTGATCAATTCTTTATCTTGTCAATACAAGTAAAATGTTTTTTGAATTATTCAAATCGGACGCTCCGTTCTCTTAAAAACTGAGTTACCGTTTTCGGCACTTTTTGCCCCGTATCTTTGGAACGGCTAGACCTGCTTTCGCCAAAAACTAATCAGCACGTCTCCTTATTAATACGAATCGAATGTTTTTTGAATTATTCAAATCGGTTGATCCGTGTTCCCGAAATCGTCGACGAAAATTTGTATCCGCACATACATACACACACGCACATACATACATACATACATACATACATACATACATACATACATACACACACACACACACACACACACACACATACATCCATTTTTTCTAAGGTATGCCAAAATGTTCAGAAACCTCTGAAACGTAAAGATATATAAACATTTTCATTTTCGATTTTTTTGCGATTACTATAACTTGCCCTACGGGAAGTTAACTAGTGGTGCATGGCATCGTGCCTCAAGGCAAATTGCTACCGTAATTAAACATTTGTGGAATGAAAATAATCAATAATTGTTTTAAATAATTTCAAATAGATTTTTTATTATAAACACATCTGGAAATTTATAAGTAATTAAATTAGACAACAAACGTATTTTACAAACAACTTAAGTGTATGTATATGAAAAGTTTCTTAATTTTTTTTAATTTGATTTTCTTGATAATTTTGAATTTTTTTTTGAAAATTACGAAATTTTTTGTAAAAGCATTTTTTAAACTAATATATTCGGATGATCCGTTCTCTCAAAATCTGCATGATGATTTTTACACCCTTTGCAAAAACGCCTCGCGGTCGAGACAAACCCAATATTTTTTCAATCATACAAATCGGTTATTCTATACTGTCGAAAACGGCAAGATCATTTGTTATAACCATATAAATGAACTTTCAATTAAAATCTTGGTACGGAACTAATCAAAATTTTTGACCGTCAGGTGGCATTTTTTTAAATTGTTTTTATTTGGAGTCCATAATCGCCGGACCTGTTGTTCCAAAAATTTAAACAGTTCTTCGTTTAGTCAATACAAATAAAGCACATCTCTTTATTAATAGGAATCAAATGCTTCTTTAACTTCCCGTAGAGTAAAAAAATCGAAATATTGTAATCGCAAAAAAATCGAAAATAAAAATATTTATATATCTTTACGTTCCAAAGGTTTGTGAATGTTTTGCCATACCTTAGAAAAAATGGATGCATGTGTGTGTGTGTGTTTGTGTGTGTCTGTGTGTGTGCGGATACACATTTTCGTCGACGGTTTCGAGAACACCGATCAACCGATTTAAATAATTAAAAAAAACATTTTATTCCTTTTAATAAGGAGACGTGCTGATTAGATTTTGGCAAAGGCAGGTCTAACCGTTTCGAAGATACGGGACAAAAAGTGGCAAAAACGGTAACTCAGTTTTTAAGAGAACGAGGAGTCCGATTTTAATAATTCGAAAAACATTTTACTTGTATTGATAAGATGAAAAACTAATTAAATTTTTGGGAAAGCAGGTCTAGCAGTTTCGGAGATCCAATAAAAAAAGTAAAAAAATGCCATTTACGGTCAAAAATGATCATTAGACATATGCACATCAAACTATCAGTTATTTTATTGAGGTTTTAATAATATGTATAAATTTTGTTTACATTTCTAAATGTTCCGTATCATCGTTTTCCGTTAGATGGCGACGCGGCGCTTAAGCGCTTCGATTTCTGTCTCTATGCTGCTGAAGCTTTGAAAAACAGTTCAAAATTTCCAAAATTTAAATTAAAGAAAACATTTTTTTCAAGAAGTTTTTTTTTCAAAAATTTAAAATTTCTCAAAAATCTAATTTTTTCAATGTTTGAAAAAAACTAATCTTTTTTAAAAAAATTAATTTTTGGTACGGGAAGTTCCAGCAATTTGCCTTAAGGCACGATGCCATACAAATTGGTTGACTTGTTTTCCCGAAATTGTGGACAAAAAATTGTATCCGCACAAACACAAGCACATAAATCCATTTTTTCTAAAGTATGCCAAAATGATCAGAAATCTTTCAAACGTAAAGATATACAAAAATTTTCAGTTTCGATTTTTTTGCGATTACATATCCTACGGGAAGTTAATAATATACAAATTGTATAACATGCTTTCAAAACGTATAAAAAGCATTCAAATTCTATTTACATTTGGAGGTCAAAATGTGAGCCTGAAAAATAAAAGTAATAATAATAAGTCTTAACACTTAGTTTAGGATTAATCAGATACAGAACTCACAAGGTATATAAAAAACTGTGTGTTCTTTTAATTGCAAATAAATTTGTTTACAACATCGGTTAAAATTATATATTCAATACAAAATACATCTCTCTACAAAATTAATGTAAACGATGTTTGCTCTCCCATTACTTATGTAAACATGTCATAGAATAATATAAATATAAAAATACTCTGTACTTAAATGTTGCTCGACTTTCGATCGATAATATTTACTTCCACAATTATAAAAATAAAGAAATTGGTTTAAAAATAATGGATTATCGGTAATTGAAAAGATTATATTTGAGCTGACTTTTTCCCCCTATCGAGAGAAGATATCTATTTTTCCTCCAAAACATAAATCATAATATGTTTTCATGTGAAAAAGCTCATTCAAATATTACTGCAAGAAATTAAAATACATCATTGCTATTAGAAAAGCTAATTATATTAGGTGTTATATCATCTTCCCCTTTAAAATATACAAATAGGACAACTTTTGCGTTGCCTGCTAAAAATGCGATTTTTGAGAAGATGTTTCTAATTATAATTTATACAATTAGCTGTTTTATATTTCATTTGTTTCTTCGTAGTTCTATATTTAATTTATTTTTTTATTTGTTTCATACATATATTTTTGTTATATCTACCAACATCAGTATATCAGAATTATAAGTAAAATATAATAATAAACTAGTGGTGCATGACATCGTGCTCTAAGAAAAATTGCTGCAACTTTCCGAACCAAAAATTAATTTTATTTGAGAATTTTGAAATTTTTGAAAAAAATTAGCTTTACAAAAAAATTGAAAGATGAACCCGTATAAATATATGTTATCTTTGCATTACAATATATTTTACTCTATATATTACAGAGATTTTCTTTCCGTTTTAGTATATTTAGGTAAAAAATAAATTCAAACAATGATATAAAATTATATTTTAATATGTTATGAACCTTGTTTACACAGATTCAAGTTGTAAATGGAGTGATACTGATATCTTGGAGGCAAAAAGTGTTAGAGAAACAAATCGACTATGGAGCAAAACTAGGGCATGTGGTACTTAGTTTAGCGAAAATGGAGCTAACGAATTTTTTCCGAAATGTAATGCCTGTCGCTGAATATTTCGATCAGAGTGACATGCTAATGACGGTAAATTATTTTTCAATTACATGTTGAATATTATTATATAATTTATACCTTAATTATTATTATAAAATAAATATAGTTTTGATTATAGAACAATGTAATAATAAATGATAATTAATAACGTAAATTGTTAAGTCTACTACGGTAATAATTTTTAGATTGGATTCAGAAAAAAAGTCGATCGTGGATCTAAATCCAGTCAAAATATCGAAAATAATCTAGATAATTGTTTTAAAAGATCATAAAATAATTTTTAAAATAAATTTATTTAATTTTTAAAATTATTATAATTGCATCCACTTCTGCAGAATATTTAATTGGATAAGTGACGTACGTAATGAATATATAATTCTCAGAAAATGAATATATAAGTGGACTGAGAAATATTATGCTATAATAGGCTTTCAGTAGATATTATAGGCTTTTGTATTCCATAAATGCATATTATATTAACTTTTGTTTTGTTGTAATTGTTTGTAGTATACAACATTTAAACCTCCGTCGGTCGGCGTGGTCTGGCCAGACTTTTTTCGACTTCAATTAAAAAAAAAAACTTCTAGTAATCCTATCGACTTGAAATTTCTTGACTTTTTCTAGAATTTCATTAGCTGTCGATCAATGAAAAAATCAGGACGAAAAAAAGTACAGAAGGATAATTATAAGGATATTAACTTTTTTATACTTCGAACGGTCGGAAAGGTCTGTCTAGACCACTCATACATTTTGTATGAAATATACGCTTTTTGATATATGTAAACCAGTATTTTGTCTTTTTTCTGGTATTTTCTATTCAAACTGCATTTTATATATTCTTTGCTATGTGTTGTAACATGAATGTCGCATTTTTACTACGAGAGTTTCTTGAAAACCTACCAAACTTATTGGTCATCGCAAACATTGAAAATCGGATAAGTAATGCGCACATTATCAACAATTTTTCTACCCGTACTGCGTTCGAAATTTTTTTTAGAAAACCTGTAGTGAAATTATATTTTCAACTTGAATTTTACAGCTCATTTCAAAGGCGACGCACCACATTTCGTTTTCATTTGAATATCACATTCATTTCGAAAGAGCCCAAAAAGAATAAATATTGTTTTTCATTGATATAAACAAAACAAAACAAAAAAAAGCAACGATTTTTATTATAAGCAAGCTCAACACATGCAAAAAACGGTAAGAAAAAGAAAAAATCAAAACTATAAATATTTATTACTAATAATCGTTAATATATAAGACACCAAAAACTCATTTATCCCATATAAATGCATGTAAAACGAATGGTGGTCCAGCCAGACCACTCCGACCGTTCGAAGGTGAATAAATATCCAACCGACGGAGGGTTAAAGCCAATAAATATTTTCAATACTTGCCCATGTAAAATTGCTAAAAACTTTTCACTCACCTCGCAGGTAAATGGCGAACGAAGTCCTGGCGAGGTGTACAAAGACTTCCGCGCGGCTGTTCTGAAAATCTTAGGAGCGCACGAGAATCCTTCGGCCGCTGCCAACGGTATCGTGGGAGTAGGTGCTGACGGCATTCCTGGTGAGATCGTGGGTGTAGAACCGGCTCCCAAGCGCCCCGTGCCCGCTGCGGCTGTCGCTCCAGCTCCCGCAGTCGTCGAATCCGTACCGGCTGCAGCTCATACGGCTGAAACTGCGGTTATAGGTGCACCGCCGCGGAAAAGTCAAGTTGGAAATGCTTTTGTTACCGGAACGGATCGTATGAGAAGTCAGGCTGCAGAAGAAGTAAGTATTCTAAAATTAATATTTTTATTACAAAAATTTAATTAATTCCTACGATTCAGAAATTATGCTTGTTTCCGGCCAACATCATGTAATAAAAAGCTTTTCTAGTCTGAATTGTTAGAAGAATGACACTAAACTAGATTTTTAACTTCCCGTAGGGTAAGTTATAGTAATCGCAAAAAAATCGAAAATGAAAATTTTTATATATCTTTACGTTTCAGAGGTTTCTGAATATTTTGGCATACCTTAGAAAAAATGGATGTATGTGTGTGTGTGTGTGTGTGTGTGTGTGTGTGTGCGTGTGTGTATGTATGTGCGGATACAAATTTTCGTCGACGATTTCGGGAACACGGATCAACCGATTTGAATAATTCAAAAAACATTCGATTCGTATTGATAAGGAGACGTGCTGATTAGTTTTTGGCGAAGGCAGGTCTAGCCGTTCCGGAGATACGGGGCAAAAAATGCCGAAAACGTTAACTCAGTTTTTAAGAGAACGGAGCGTCCGATTTTAATAATTCAAAAAACATTTTACTTGTATTGACAAGATGAAGAATTGATCAAATTTTCATAAAGGCAGGTCTAGCGGTTTCGGAGATATAACGAAAAAAGTAAAAAAAAATGCAATTTGGCGGTCAAAAATGATCATTAGACATATGCACATCAAATTTTCAGATATTTTATAGAGATTTTAACAATAAGTATAAATTTTGTTTATTTTCCTATGGGTTCCGTATCAATGTTTACCCGTTAGACAGCGACGCCGCGCTTACGCGCTATCGTCTCTATGCAGACGATAGCTCTGAAAAACAAGTTCAGATCTTCCAAAATATGTCAAAATAAAGAAAACATTTAAAAAAAAAAAAAAATTTTTTTTTAAAAAATTTTTTTTTCAAAAAAAAGGAATTTTTGTCCAATTTATAGTTTCTCAAAAATCTTATTTTTTCGAAGTAATTTTTTTCAATTTTTCAATTTTAATCGTTTTTTAAAAAAATAATAATTTTTGGTAAGGGAAGTTCCAGCAATTTGCCTTAAGGCACGATGCCCTAATTGCCTTAAGACAGAATTCCACTTACAGCTAGTTAGTTTTGGTGGAGGCAGGTCTACAGGGCAAAAAGTACCAAAAACTATAACACGGTTTTTAAGAGAACGGAGCGTCCCGATTTTAAAAATGCAAAAAACATTTTACTTGTATTGACAAGATGAAGAATTGATCAAATTTTCATGAAGGCAGGCCTAGCGGTTTGAAGATCTAATACAAAAAGTAAAAAAAAGCTATCTGGCGGTCAAAAATGATCATTAGACATATGCACATCAAATTATCAGATATTTTATAAAGATTTTAACGATAAGTATGAATTTTTGTTACATTCCTATGGGTTCCGTACTAATGTTCGTCCGTTAGACGGCGACGCGGCGCTTACGCGCTTTGACATTTCGTCTCTATGCAGTTAAAGCAGTACGATTTGAAAAAAAGTTCAGAATTTCCAAAATATGTGACAAAAAAGTAATTTTTGTCAAATTTAAAGTATCTCAAAAATCGATTTTTTTTCATCAATGGTAATCTTTTTAAAAAAATAAGAATTATTGGTACGGGAAGTTCCAGCAATTTGCCTTAAGGCACGATGCCATGCGCCCCCACTAGTTTTACAATTTTTTATTTGCATTTATATAAAAGTCATTTCAAGGAAACTTAATACTTAAACACTTTACTTTACTTTACTACTTACATGTGTGTATAGGGCGTGGCACAGAGGTCCAATTTGGTTTTCTGTAATTATGCTGTCTAAGCCAAATGAACTAAATTATAACACATAACATGTATCTAACAAACAACGATCAACAGCGAAATTCCAGTTAATTCCTAATTTGTACATACCATTTGTCACCTGTCCCTTTTATTAGGGTAAAGCGGGGCGCAAAGTCCCAGTTTGACTTTGAGCAATTATATTGTGAAAACCAAACCCTTTACAACACAATATCAAACGAACAAGTTTCTGACTATGTTCAGTGAAACTACCAGCTAATTCATCATTATAACCATAAACAATTTGTAACCTGGTTCTTTTTATCCCATAAGCGGGGTAAATTGATACGTAGAGAACAAACAGGTTTAATGTATTATTTTATTTATGAAGAGATTTCATAAAATAGTAGCTGCATTATTCAACCAATGCAAAATAAATTTCATGGGTTCATTTTTACAAAGATAACGCTATAAATAACCTTGATCTGGTATTTCGTCATTTACCAGCAAAGTTAGATCAGTCATTTATTTCACTTATCCCTTTAAAACTTTTTTTTAACTTACTTCATTTCTTTTATTTGATATTTTTTCATTTTTTACACCATTGCCAGGTGAAGGTAAAGTTGATCCTTTTTACCCCACTCAGATGAAAGCTTTTATGAGGTTATATAAAAAACTGTTGAATCTAACTTAAAATTAACAATACACCCTATAAAACAATTAAATAACGTAGACTTAAAAATTATATTAAGGTCTCGTAAACTAAGCAACAGCACCCACGACTACAAAAACTAACGACGAAAGAAAATACTTTTGTTATGGATTTTCAAATATTGCTGTTTTTCAGATAGCAACGTCGTAAAAAGCAAGGTGAAGGCTGGTTATACATCATTTTCCTCTACTTTCAAATATTGTTGTTGAAAATTCTTAACTTTACTGGTTTTTGAAATATCGATAGTAAACCTTTTTAAACGCGGACCTTTAAGCCCCACTCTACCCTATATTGGTATATATAAATTAAACACCAATATTTGTGTTTTTTGTTTTAACCGTTTTTACCCGGCTGTCCCCTAAGGGAACAGTAAGAGAATATCGGCGGCCCACGGGCTTCATTCGGTCCTTTAAATATATTTTTGCGTTCCGACCAGCATTTCTAAAGTAAAATTTTATTTTTTTTATCAACTTAATAAATACTAAGATCTTTTCTTGGTGCACTAATTTATGAAATTTTGACTTCTTTAAATTAGTGACCAAATTTTGTTAATTAAATAGGTTGCTCATTATCTTTATTTACTATTAGTAATTTTCAATGTATTTTTACCATTTTTTTATTATATAATCTTTTTTTTAAATACTAAATATATAACAATTTAGTATTAAAAAAAGATGTCATTGAAAGATTTAGTATTTAAAAATATGTTAATTCATAAAGCAAAATTTTTATCAAAAAATACAGAGCCATCTAAAAAATTCTATATTACACGTTCATGCAAATGATAAAAGAAACTGTCCCGGCACTAATTAATTATAACAACACTGAAATCGACCCGATATGCCTTTGGGAATTTGCTTTGGAATTTAAACATACTGCAGAAAAAATTTAGATATTATTGCAAATGTATGTTCTTTCAATTCACAAATTTATATACATGAGCAACGTATTGTGCGATTTTGAAATGTTGTCATTGAAAAATTATGTCCAAATTTTATTCCACAAAGTTCTTAAAATTTACTTTCTACAAATACTTTAATAATATTTTTTATCCATTTTATGGAAATATTCGATAACGTAATCAACCGAGAAATTCCTAAACCCATAAAAATATTTATTATAGAAACTGTCATCAAATTTAATTCAATAATTCCATTCACGACCTTTTAATATAATTCTATATAATAATCTAACACATTTTTATATGCAGAGTCTTACTTAATAGTAGTTTAACCAACCTATATTTAGGAAAATTGTTCTGAGACCGCAAAGCAAATAAAATTATACAGTTTAGTCATAATGCTCGATTCGAAGAAGAAGCGAGGCCCTCATCAAAAGCACGAAAATATCCGTAGGAGCTCTTATTAAGCTTTTAAAGCACGCATTAAAAATAAACAGTTAAAATAATAAGAACGACATTGATATTATGTGAACCCATACAAGGTTTTTTATACGTGACTAGTTAATTATTAACATAATGTTGTCCAATCGCTATGATACATAATATATGGCCTTATAATGGACTCAGTTGTATGATATTGATTTTTGTAATGAATTATATAAAACATTACGTGTTATTGTGAAATTATTATTCATTCACATGTGTTATTCTGCTCTATATTATTATATTTATAGCGTCTATTTGTTAATTTCGTTTAAATATAACATTGTATCATTTAATGTTAATCTCATGATATTTTCATAATTTAATTTTTGTTAGCGGCTTCAATTCAAATTTTAACCAACCTATATTTAGGAAAATTGTTCTTGAGACCGCAAAGCAAATAAAATTATACAGTTAGTCATAATGCTCGATTCGAAGAAGAAGCGAGGCCCTCATCAAAAGCACGAAAATATCCGTAGGAGCTCTTATTAAGCTTTTAAAGCACGCATTAAAAATAAACAGTTAAAATAATAAGAACGACATTGATATTATGTGAACCCCATACAAGGTTTTTTTATACGTGACTAGTTAATTATTAACATAATGTTGTCCAATCGCTATGATACATAATATATGGCCTTATAATGGACTCAGTTGTATGATATTGATTTTTGTAATGAATTATATAAAACATACGTGTTTATTGTGAAATTATTATTCATTCACATGTGTTATTCTGCTCTATTATTAATTTATAGCGTCTATTTGTTAATTTCGTTTAATAATAACATTGTATCATTTTAATGTTAATCTCATGATATTTTCATAATTTAATTTTTGTTAGCGGCTTCAATTCAAATAATTTGAATAACAGATTTTGTTTAATTACCGAATAAGACACACAAATAGGGTAGACATAAGTTCTCGTCATCTGAAATGATCTAGAAATTAAGAAAATAAATGGACGAAGACTGAATTGTGAAAACTTAATTATTAACTTCCCGTAGGGCAAGTTATAGTAATCGCAAAAAAAACGAAAATGAAAATTTGTATATATCTTTACGTTTTAAAATCTTCTGAACATTTTGGCATATCTTATAATTAGAAAAAATTGATGTATGTTTGTGTGTGTGAGTATGTGTGTGTGTGTGTGTGTGCGTGTATGTGTGTGTGCGGATACAAATTTTCGACGACGATTTCGGGAACACGGATGAAGCGATTTGAATAATTCAAAAAAACATTCGATTCGTATTGATAAGGAGACGAGCTGATTAGTTTTTAACGAAGCTAGACCTGCCTTCATGAAAATCTGATCAATTCTTCATCTTGTCAATACAAGTAAAATGTTTTTTGAATTATTAAAATCGGACGCCCCGTTCTCTTAAAAACTGAGCTACCATTTTTGGCACTTTTGCCCCGTATCTTCAGAACGGCTAGACCTGCTTTCGCCAAAAACTAATCAGCACGGTCTCCTTATCAATACGAATCTAATGATTTTTGAATTTTTCAAATCGGTTGATCGGTGTTCCCGAAACCGTCGACAAAAATTTGTATCCGCACACACACACATACACACATACACACATGCACATTTCAATTTAACAATTACAACTATCCCCCGTTTTACATGGTATTCGTTTACACGTTTTCGATCCTACACGGGTTTTGATTTTTTTAGTTCAATTTATAATTAGCATTACACAAAATTATGATCGCTAAACTATAATTTTTTATATCTGCAATAACATTTTCATTATTTTACTGTCAAAATATAGCACTACAAATTGTATGTTATAGTTACAAATTCTTAGTAGTTTATAATGGAAACTATAGATTAAGATGAGAACTTTCCGTTTTATGATCAAAACTAAATTTAATGTGTGTATAGGCTAGTTTGTTTAAAATATCAAAACAAAAAGCATAATTGTTTTTAAACTTTGTTTAATTAGTGTTTATATATAATTAATAGCGGAGATATATTCAATATGAACAAAATCTTTAATTTATAAAAAAAATATAGTTCGACAATGATAAAAGATGAAAAAATAAACCAAAGAGTAAAAGAAAAGTTATATCTGTACAAACCAATTTAATTTTTATCTATAAAGAAAATGCTACATTTAATATAGTTTTTATATTGTTAATAATTAATTTTTCTTATAACTCATTGAATATGTTTTATATCAAATATATTCATATTATTTTTCGTTCAATGTATTAGTTGTTCATCAAATGTGTATTGTTACAGTTAAAAATTATAGAACGAAATAAAATATCGATTAATCATAGTTTATATTAATGCATACTATAGGTACGTGTGAACATATATATCATAAAAAATATTCTATAAATGAGAATTTACAGCATAAATATTAAAATTGATGAAAAAAAAATATTTTGTAGGCAGAAATATGAAATAATGAGAAATATGTAATGCCAAAAATTAAATATTTTTAAAATTTTTGCAAGAAAAAATCAAGTTTATTGCAAATACACATTGTCATAACCAACTACAGCATTCAAAGATGTGTCAACAGAAAAAAGAGTAGAAAAAAATATTCAGTGGATTTTATAAAAGCCACAGCAAACCGTGGCCGGGCATGCTAGTATATAATATATACTATATATATATATATGGTGTGTGTGTGTGAAACTTTAAATTATAATTAGAAACTTGATATGCAAAAAATCGATAAATTACGACATTATATTATAGTAAAATGCACTTGACTATTCGTGATTTGAAGTTATAATTTCATATAATTATTTGGATCATATATTGTATAAATTATATAAGCATGATTTGAATTTATGTTTTATGCAGGTCATTAAGATGAACGTAGAACGTAGTTGGAAAACGATAAATTTCTTTTTACTCTATTTTTAGCATCATTAATCAAAACTAAATAAAACAAGTACATGTAAAATGGCGTGTTTCAGAAATTTGAGTGCAACTCGCAGTGTATAAAAAAACTATCCTATGAAAATATTACATTAAAACGAGAAATAAATTTTTTTGTGCACTTGTGCACGCACAATATTTTTATATTTTTCTACTGCTTGTGTAATAAGTTGTAAATGGCAACATACAGTTGTTCGTATGATAAGAAATCCTTACCTAAATCTAAACCACACAAATCCAAAGATTGATCTTTGGCTTTATTGATCGTGATTGCGAATTCTAATCAAATTGAAAAATGCAATCTTAAAAATTGAAATGTTATATACGCCAGGATTATCTGTATTCGAGGGAAGAGGCCATATCCACCTTTCAAAGACTCCTTTGCTACCACTAATTGTAAGGTTTTTATTCATTTTGTAACAGCAGTTCGCATGCCGTTGCAGTTTTCTATAATTAATATTCTGTGAGAGAATATTTGGAACCACATATTTCAATTTTATATGTGTGATGGCCATGTGTAGCATCCCTGGCAGATGAAATGAGTTTAGAAATACCGTTGTATACTTAAAATCTTCTGCGTGCAATGCCTATGCATCCCGAAGTGGTTCTATAAAACTCTCAGTGGTATAAAAAAAAATGTTGTTTTTGTCCATTTGTCATATAAAATGACAATATAAGGTCTAATAACGATTTGGTTAAAAAGCGCAGATCGATCACGCATCATACAAAATACGTTGACCTGAAGTGAATATTTAATATTATCTATTGAATAATAATAAGAATTACTAAATTTTCTATTTTGAATTACTAAAATCCGTTCTTAAAAACTGAGTTACCGTTTTTGGCACTTTTTGCCCAGTATCTTCGAAACGGCTAGACCTGCCTATGCCAAAAACTAATCAGCACGTGTCCTTATTAATAGGAATCCAATGCTTTCTGAATAATTGAAATCGGTTTTGAACAGTGTTTCCAAAATCGTCGACGAAAAATTTGTATCCGCACACACACACACACACATACATTCATTTTTTCTAAGGTATGCCAAATGTTCAAAAACCTCTGAAAACATAAAGAAATATAAAAATTTCATCTTGGATTTTTTTTGCCATTACTATAACTTGCACTACGGGAAGTTATTATATATTTACTGCGCATCTTTCGTATAAAATATAAGGCCTATTACGATTTTGTAAAAAGTCAAAAGAGCGTTTTTGCGGTCATTGATATGTGACTGATGCAAAATGTATATAACAACAATTTTTAATATATTATGTTAAAATTTCAGCTAAATCGTGTACTTTTGTACTTTTACCAAAACACAATCAACATAACATTTTTATAGACGTAGATATAGAAATAATCAGAAATGATTATTATACCTGCATTGATAGTACAATATTAACTCCAGTTTAATTTGCAGGATGCTGCAATGCCTTTGTCAAATCTAATAAGCATGGAAATTCGAATATCGATGGGGTTCCACCTGTGTTAGGATATTGGAGGGCCGTAGTAGTAACAAAGCAGCCTTATCACAATTAGTTCTGCAACAATGCCAGGATGGGTTCATATAAGGTAAATCATGAAAATTGTCTATCCTAAAATATTAATATAACAGAAACACGATCTCACAAGTTAAATTATGCCCCCACATGCCGAAATTTGAATAACTGAACTTACTACTGAACTAAAGTTAGTACTACTAAATAATACATACCTGATGTATATGTATTTTAAAATTTAATTAGATATTTTTTAAATAAAAAATTTATGCACTGCTTTGTTGCTTTCATTCGGGTTGCAATGAAAAAAAATATTAATAAATAAAATTATATATTAATAAATATTTTCGTAAAAATTGATTCTGCAATTATTTTTTATTGTCTTCAATAAACGC
This sequence comes from Ctenocephalides felis, assembly GCF_003426905.1. NCBI lineage: Eukaryota > Metazoa > Arthropoda > Insecta > Siphonaptera > Pulicidae > Ctenocephalides > Ctenocephalides felis. Next base: position 126,030,123 of record NW_020538040.1, read on the forward strand.
CTAATATTGACAATAGTCAATAATATGTACAGTTTCATCACACCATTTTATTATCGAGATTATAGATTATCTTTAGCCTTAGCCCACTATTAAAATTTAGATTCGCTTGATTATTTATCTTTGTCATCAGTTTGTATTAAATAAACATGCATAAATAACAAAACAATACATAACATGCATAAATATCAATGCATCAATAAAAAAAACATGGCTAAGTACATATCAATAAATATGACAATATTAGCAGCAACATGCAAAAAAAAATTAAGTTTTACTCTAAAAAAGAAATTCAGATTATTTTTAATTGAAAAGAATGCATAGGTAATTTAAAGTTCGCAGATAGAAATTAAAACTTTACCATGTTACTTTATTTTTTATTTAAAGTCAATAGATGAACATATTAATCATAAATATGGATGGATTAACCATTGGGTTACCATCTAAAAAATACACAATGTAAGGAGAAGTTTTAGCTCAACAATCATTAATTTAGGTTTTGATTACTGTAAACATATAAGAAATAAAATGAGCTCGTAGCATTCATGCGGGTTTAAAAAGCATACAGCATGCAATCATGATATTAACATTAATTACTATTATGGAGTTAAACGAATGAAACAGAATTCACTTTTAAACAAATTTAAACAAATAGTATTGAATAATAAAACAATATTTCTGTGATTGGTTGACGTGTTTTTATTGCGTTTAGATATGCTCCGCACTTAGTCTAAATAACGTTAATAATTACGTATATAAATCATAGAAAGCAGAATATATATACCCGATTCCCTCGTACAAATAAATCTAAGACAACTTAAATAATTATATATTAGAGGGAAGTACCCTAGTGTCGGACACTAAGGTTATTTAAAAATAAATCAAAAAATATTTACGAAATGTTTATTAAATTATGATTTATGTTAGATAACAAAGTTAGAAATCAAACTAAATTAACAAAACCGCAATCTTTGCTAAAAAATAATTAATACTATCAATCAAACTTTGTTATCAAAAAATATAATTTTAAACAGTGGCACCTAGTACCGGACATTTCAAAATAACCTGCATTGATCACATATGTAGTCATCTCCACACTCTAGAATGTCTGCACATGTGTCTTTGACGAATATTCTTAGATATTGCAAAAAAAAAGTAACTATTCATCCACCCTTTTGGCTGAACCACACCGATGCTCTCAGCTGGTGCATTCACCATAAGCTTTTGTAGTGACCGTTAGCACTCATACAGAACAAAATTAAATAATTGGAATAAATTACGTAAATTCTCACAAGAAATTTAATATGTTTACTGTCCGGCACTAAGGGACGACTTAGTGTCCGGTTTTAAGGGACAGACATTTTTGTTCATTCGGTGGCACTTACTAAAATTGGTTAAAAGATCTAATAATATTTTACCATTTTACGGATAACAATCAAGTACAACTTTTATCTTTGCATACCACTCAAATGTAAATGCATAATTATGCTAGAATTACTTCTATTGATATTTAGGTGACGCCGTGATTTTGCGCCTAAAACAGAAAAGGGTTACTCTCGCCATGACCGTGTGCGTCACAGGCGGGCTTGGCGCGTGATCCTGTACCTGTGTGCCCCCCATGCCCCTTTCACTTGTATTTTGAAATTAAAAGATTTATACTTAACTTACGCTTAAATAATGCTTGTTAAATAGAGTGTCGGGTGCTTGATGCCGTCCGGGGTTACGGGACTTCCCCCTATTCTGTTTTATATGGTAGATATGTCCTAGAAAAAATATGTAAACGAATTCATACAAAAATGTTTTGATATTTAAAATTGTATTTATATAACTTCTTTAGCCGTCTTAAATATAATAAAATTATGCAATATCTAAATTGATTTTAATCTACAACACGTAAGAATTTGATACATGTTTAGACCTAATCTTAATATAAAAATCATTGCTTTTAATAGTTCAAACAAAGGCCGCACATGGTTTTGTTGGATTGCTCTAAACTTCAATTAGGCCGCGGACGACCCGACGACACGGTCTCAGCCTTCAGAAGAAGACTTGAAACTTTCCGTGAAAGATCTTTGCCCATGTTGAAGGCTCTTGATGCAGAAGGGAGATTAACTATAGTAAGTGAATTTGAAATGAAAATACTTTATGAATCTTGTGGAAAAACTGTGTTTTACATGTGAATTGAAAATTAAATCAAGCTATAATGAACACTTTTGATTCTGTCATTCTTTTATATTGTAAAAATACGTTTTCGCTATTTTGCTAAAATTTGTCACCTGATCTTTTTCACCTCAAGGTTAGGAAAAAAGATATAATCATGGGATAAAAATTGTGACTATTATATATTTAATTCAAAAAGGTTTTACGAAAAAATAGAAACATTATCTAATCAATGCCATGCAATTTAATTATAAGGTGAAACAACAAAATTAAAAACTGTAATTCGAATATATATTAATAAACATAACAAATGGAAATTTTAATAAACTCTTGCTAATATCATAAATCTTGCTTTGGTAGGTATTTCTGTTTAATTTTTCATACTCATTTTTTAAAACATTTATTACAAATAAGGTGAATATATTTTATGGGCACATTTTTTTATAAAGATCGCACTGCAGGCAATTAGGGTTTATACAAAAACCGACATTTCAGAAAACCGGTTTTTTGATTTTAATTTTACCAAAAAACCGGGTTTAGCCGGTTTTCGAATTTTATCTAGAAAATAAATTTTTGCTCGAATATTCTGTAATTTATTCGCCAATTTAGGACGATTTATAGCAGAATTTGACTGAATTTATTTATTGTTCAATTTTATGGATAGTAAACAAAATTATTTTAATTTTAATTGATAGAACTAAAAAATAATAGTTTATCTTGATTAAATAAACTTTGAAAATAATTATTCGTTATTCATGCAAAATTTTCACATATACGAATGAAAATATTTCTATGATAACGAAAGGAAAGTTTTTGAATAAATAAAAATAATACTTTTTTAAATAAAAAACATTCATTAATTTAAAAAAAAACAAAAATAGATACATATTGATACATACTTGCTAATATCAATTTTAGTTTCAAAAACAATTAAGCTAAATTCGCGTATTTTCTATTCCGAGCAATTTTAATTAATTAATCTTAAACATTCTAATTATTTTTTTGTTTAATAAAATATGATTTCAAAAAACTGAGAACGTCTATCAAATTGTTTCATAGACGTGTTCTTTCTTTACTCACAAAATTTCCTGAAATTGTTAATTGCTTAATTGTTTAATTGTTTTTAAAGCCTGATATAATAATTCTAAGTTTTTTGTTCTTTTATTTGTGGCTTCTGGGGCTAAAAACTCTTTTTTTTTAACGTTTGAGTAGAGGAAGTTACTTCTTCAAGAAGAAGTCACACTGATTTAAATTAATATATACACTGGTATAAAAATCTCAATTAATATATACATTAGACAAAAGATAACACGAAACCTTTCTGCGAACCATTGCGGCTATATTTGTCATTTTCCATTTATACAGTAAAAACCGACTTTTTTCACTAAAAAAGCGGTTTTCGAATTCCATAATTTTCGTAACAAAACTAAGAAAACCGACAAACCCTACAGGCAACCTTTGTATGAAACTTTGTCAGAAGAATTCATCATCGAAGTTGTAATAACTTTTAAATTGTTTTATCTCTTGCAAAATTTCACTTTGTAACTTATTTCACTATTTTAATTACCATTATCTTATTGTTTATATCTTTGGTTTAGTTGGTCCTTTTTACCTCAACCAGATGTGAACTATTATAAAGGTTACATAAAAAAGTATTTATCTAATTTAATAATAACTACATCACCTTATAAAAACGTTCAATAACGTATACTTAAAAATTATATTTGAGTAACAAAAACACCAGGTATCCAAACAAAAACTCAAAACTGAAAAAGAAAAATCCATGCCTCGTCTTTGACTTAAACAAACATGTTTAATGTTACTCATTTACTACGATCAATTATACCAGGTTGATGGCGATACAGACACCCGACCCGTCCGCGACGAGTTTGCCAAGTCAGTTGCCAAAGTTGCCGGCCCGCTTGCATCGGGGGCTGCGAGTAATGTTCCCATGAACGGCCCGACTGGGGTACGGCAGGCGCTAGCCAGGAACGACGCAGCCGTCTTGCATGATTTGGAAGAGGCGCCCGGAACCGTACCCACGGTCAGCGAACTTATTAGTAGAAAACAGGAACAAACTAATTTGCCAAATGGAGGACTACCTAATGGACACATAGGCGCCGGCAAACAAAACGTGGTGACCAAAACTAATTTGATCAAACGGGACCCAGTACGTGGAATGTTCAGTGACGTGGACAGCTATCAATTAGACACTCATATATAATCTAATTTTAAGGTATATGAGCTGCAAAATTCACAATATCATATTTATCAATTTTCTTGTAACATGATACAAACAAGTCGAAGCATTTATAAAACTACATTGTTAATACTAAACCAGGAACTTTTAAACAAACAAACTATTTTGTCAAAAGCATTCTAATGACAATTTTTTTTTCAAAATCTAACCATAATAAACCACATATATAATTTTTTCAGAACCTAATTTATGATTTTATTTACTGTTGTTTATAAAGCGCTATTTGCTTTACCATTTATTCATAAATATAACATATACAAATTGAGACAATCTTATCACACGCTGTTTTGTACTGAAATGATAAAAAATTGTTAATAGTATTTACTATAATAGCCATAATTATTTCTAAGATTTTTGATAAGAAATAATATTAGAACATTGACATGTATAGGTATATATAGCAGAAAAATAAATACGGACAAAATGGACTAGTCTTAATAACGTGCTAGCGGCAGTAAAATATAAAAAAAATTATAATCACAATCCTGTCAGATGTTGAGCGTCATTGCCACAATCTTGTTGGAGTAATCAATTTAAATGTATATCACGCTTTCAAAAGTTAATTTTGAAGGTGGTTTTATGATGTTTTTTGGAACTTATTCATTGTTATTTGCAATTATTTCCATTAAAATCAATGAATTCACACCAGTACTAGTAATTTTCGACCTCTTTTCTAGTTTTGAGCCCGACGAAGGTTGGTTACGTTATATGATTTGTTCCCTTTGAGCTCGTGCGTTATGTGCTGAGCTGATGTCCCAAAGAGTAAAAAAATTATTTGTAAACTGTAAAAATTATGTCCCAATCTTAAATGTCACATAGTCCGTACTATATGGTCAAAATGTTTTTTGTAATTATTTGCATTTTCCCTTAATATGTTATTACATAAATAAAAGACTATGTTACTGGTAGCCAATAAACCTAAGATGAGTAATAACGATTGAGACTGGTTATAATATGATTTATGAATAAAAAACTAAATTTCATGTCATTTTGTCCGTATTTTTCCTATATATAGTATGTATATAGATATTATTAGACTCTGAGTGTAATAGTGCCTAAATTCCCCAAAAATATATAAATAAAGATATTGCCCAAGTATTTTATACATGCATTTTTTAAATTGCTTGGGCACATAGACTCCGTCCGTGAAAATGTACTCGAAATTATAACTAAAAGATAATAATGGTTGTCTATTTTGGTCTCACAGATTTATGTATTCGTGTAAGAGGAAAAATTATTTTCGATATAATGTATTTATAAGAAGCAATAATCAATATGAGGCAACTCAAAATACTACTGTAATAACAGAGTTGAACTCAAATTCAAAGTAAAAATAATCCTTGTGGAAAAGTGATTTATATGTGATAAATTTATCGCTCTTGAGGCAGTAGTGCTGCCAGAAAACACGAAATAAGGTACACATGACGGGCACGATTCCCAATAGGCATTTCATGAAGTGCGCACGAAAATAAATCTCACTTTCATGTGGCTGACAGTGCCAATTAATTATATATTAGATAATTAGATATACATCGTCATTATAAATAGATCTAGTAATTTTTATTTCATACATTTGATATTCAAATATGGGCACCGATATTGTAAACGTAAACTAAAAAGTATTTTTTCATGTTTGGAAATTTTTCAATTTTTACAAGTGCATGCTGTTTTATGGTGCGAAACTTTTTACGGTTCTGACTTTTTGCATAAATTTAATAGTTTTGTAAATATGTTGCGACCAATTGTTAGTAGTCACAAAAACACTTTTGTAGTGTTTAGATAAATAAAGAACGTAGTTATTAATAATTAAGTAATGATAATTTGCAAGTAGTTAAATATCCATACGCGTATATATTGGAACCACAAATTTAATATGACAATGTTAATACTGGTTGAGTAACATGTAAACATAATAAATTTTAATATTTCGAAGAGTGTCAAAATTTCATATGAAAAGAATGATGTTTATAAAACATTGAAAGAGTTGCGTTGTTATTTAATAATATAGCAAAATAAAAAAAATGTTATTTAAAAAAAAAAACAATATAGTTTTTCATTATCGATATGTAGATAATTACACTTAAGTTGTGCAATGAACCTTGTGTCAATTCACGATCGGCATAAAGAACTAACAACAACCTCTTGAACTTTCATTCAGATTGATGCCTATTTTATACTGTTTGTTTTAGAATTTGAAAAAACATGTACTTTATTTATATTCTTAATTGATTAAATGGTAAAACTGAGTTACAACTCAAAACAAATTATGTAAAATTCATTGAAGTTTAATTTTTACAATCATTATTGGAAATATTAATTAATTGATAAATAGGACTATATTAGGATATTAGTAAATTTGCCTAATTTTGATTATATGTTACATTATAATTCAGATGCACATAGATTTAAGTTAATAAAAACAAATAAAGTGCAATTGGGTTAAGATTTAGCAAACAATTATACATCAAATGTTGTTTCAATAAATATTGATTTATTGTTGAAAAACTATTTTTATTTCTTATTTTTGAACTGGGTAGGGCGGAGTAAAATGAGACAGCCAGAAGGCAAACAGTTCTTGTTTTTAAAGGAATTTTACGATATAATAGCTACCATGTCAAACCAATGTATAATATAATTTTCATGGATATATTTTTCACAATAAAAATAATTGTGTATATAGCCATAATTTGGTATTTTGACCAAACTATTCATCAGCAGAGTTGAAACAACTATTAATTTGATTTACTTGAATTTACATTTTTATTTAATACATTTTTTTGATTGTTTATGCCTTTATTTGCCAGGATAAAGGTTTAGTCTTTTTACTCAAACTAACTATAAATAAATTTTACAGAACAATTAAATGGCGTATACTTAAATATTATATTAAGGTCACGTGAACTAAAAAAAACAATGCTCACAACAAAACTAACAACAAAATAAAATATTAGTTTTTTGATATTAGTGGTGGATTTTTTTACCTGCGCTCTGCCCTATTTTATTTACAGATCTATAACATTGTGTAAGAAAAACTATTAAAGTCGGATTAAAAAGCTTATCATCATTATCTAGTTTCATTCATGCTGCTACTAAATATTTTACTTATAATTATTCTTTTTTTTTTAGTTTTTATGAAACAAAAATAATTAGAATATGCATCAGATACACAACAACATGCTTTAATTATTGGTAACAATAGTTGCGGTCATACACCATTATCTATTGAAAATTGAAATAAATATTTGGGACCTTTTATTAATGCATAAAACCCAATGTAGATCATGCATGAAATTTATTTGAGAATATTTTCTGTAATATCAGTTAACTACTAAAAATGATAACTGGTATCTTGTATTTATAGCATTTCCCACGGTGGACTTGTTGAAAAAATTAGAACAATTAAAACTCCTGTTAGTATATCAAGAGAATTTCGTATATATTTTATAAATAGATTTCGTACAATTCCATATATAATTTAATACGGTTTATAATAATAATATATATATTGTATACAGGCCCAATCACATCTGTCAACGCTGGGCATTTGAACTTTTATATATGAAACACCTATAGTTAAATAATTAACAAGACTCCGAAGACTAAACATGAGAAAATCACACACCGATGCATCACACATTTTATCACACGCGATGAGGCGAGGATGATGGAGGGTAAGGGTTGCACTTATTGAAAAAATGAATGCCGAATGAAACATGATTTGTATAAGTTCATATAGCTTGGCTACTCGAAAACAGACACTTCAATTGGTCTCAGATTTTAAACGCTTATTTCTTGTATTTGCACGCGTTTTTTGCCCGCGCCGGCCTGAACGACGCTGGACGCACGCAGAATACCGGACTGAGGCGGCTGATTTCTCGGGGGTGGCGGCGGCTCCGGAATGTCTTGATCCGGATCCGGCAGCGGGGCCGGATCTGAATCCGTTTGATCGGCATCAGTATCGGCGTCTGCCGCGATGCGACATGCAGCTTCTTGGGGACCGACCACCCCGATCGAACTGCAGCGGCGAGAGTTCGTGTTGTACGAGGAAGAACCTAAGAGCGCAAATTATTAAAATTTGTTATATATTTTAAACCGTCGAAAGATGAATAATAAAAGATTACGTATACTACACAGATTATTAAAAACATATTGGTAAAAAATCAATCATCGCACTAAAACACTTCGTTCTTCATTTTTATTGTATCTAGTTCCTACCCTTCGCACCATTTCGCAGTTGTCTAATATAATAAATTTCTTTTTCGTATAACAAAAATATGTATCGTACCCCATAGTATATTTGTTCATCTATTTGTTTTATAAATAAATATATATTTTTACAAACTAATTAAATATGTTCTATCCTATCTATATTGTTATTTATGTCTTTATCATAATTGTTTATATTATTTAATACATAATTTAGAAAGTCCAACAGAATCAACTGTAAAACATCTGCAACTGCATGATGTCACTGGGCATTCAACATGATCTTCGAACCAGTCAACAATATGTTTGGAGTGACCTCCATGTCGACACATTTGACACCATGCGAACCAAGCATCAAACTCCGTCGTTTTAGAGGGTGTTACTTGGGTATTTCTAATGCCTCCTACAGAGCCACGCAATGGAGAATCCCCACTAGCAGTTCCCATGTGCATCAAACATACAGCACATCGTGGCAGTGGTTTGCGACAGTTCGGACAGGACGACATCTTAGATTTTCCTGGAAATCTTTGCATAGCTCTTCCTCGGGCACCTTGCATATATGGTGATAATGTTTTTCCGCAGAAATTACATGAGACGTAAATGGACTGCGACGGCCTAGTGGAGCTGCGACCTTGGAGAGCAACGTCAAACAGTGCCCTTTGAGTCCACATCAACCAAGAGTCCAAAAGCTCGCGATAGCTATTAATCCAATCTTGAACTTGACCATCTGCCAATAAATCATTGGGAAATGTTCGAATAGCAATCAAACTGACAGTCTGCATGTCTCCAGTCGCATCTAAATAGTTTTGCAATAATGTTACACCTTCTATACTGGTACCTGTTAATAGTAATCCAGCTAAATCACCTTCATCTGTTAACTTTTGGGTTAATTGCTTTAAATATTCAGAAAGTTTATTGTCATTTAAAAATGTGCAAGCAAAGCCGACACGATCTGCCACAGCCATTCCAGTTTCATTCAAAACAGCATCATAAGAATCATGCTCACATGTCAGAAAAGCAAAAGCAGCACGCAAATAACAATCTGTTAAATGTTGCCTAGACTGTGAGCATAGTTGCCTCCACAATGCGCTTCTTTCAGCTGTAAAACCACCTAGAGCCATTGCGACAGAGTACAAATTACTATCAGATGTCTTCTCAGCACCAGACACTAAGATTTCACTAGCTGTTTTTACTTTCAATTGAAAAGTAGCTACCGCTGCTGCTCTTGTATACTGATGCTGTCCAACCAGTCTGTCCAGAACACCCGAATCCCAGCCACATAGTTGCAAAGCCAGTTCTCGTTCTTCACTTCTATACATCTTAACACCAGAAGCGCCAGGAAAATCTGGCCAAGGTGTTAACATAACTTCACTAATGATTACAGCATAGCCCCCGTCCATTCTAAGAGCAGCTCTAACACCACCAGCGGTTCCTAGGGGCATAGACTGAGCTAAACTCAACCACTGCCACGCTGTGCAAAGTGTTTCATCTTCTGCTAGAGGACCGTTTGATTCTAAGTCGTGCTTGAGACCATAATCTAAGCTTGCACGTCGTTTAATTACATTTGAAATATCAATACTAAAGGGCCATTTACTCTCAATATCATTTTCCTTTAATAATTTTATTGACTGTCTTGAACACGACCACATTAAATCATTGGTTTTGCTGTATGTCATAGCAATTCGTTCACAAACTTTATAATCCATTATGGCACCTGATGTATTGGTTGCCAGTAATCGATTTTCAAATGAAGGATGCCAACAAAAAGAACTCAGAGGTGCTATGGAACTTGAATTAGGTTGGCTACCAATAAAGTCTTGTACTGAAGCAGGATAAACAGATCTCTCGAGTACGACTGGCTCCCAATCATCGGAATTTAGAAGTGTCCGTCTTATATCATGTAAATGAAGCATAGAGCTATCCCTATGTACTGATCCTAGTAAATTACTTCTTGTTGGGCACCACTGTACTTTTATAATAATTTTGCCTTGAGACACAGTAATAACGGGCTTGTCAAACATTCTCAAATCCCACATGGCAATAATATTATCAATGTAACTAGCAACTTGTTTGTCATTCTGTGGATCTACAGCTACACCATACACAGCTTTTGTAGCTACAGTATTAACTACTTTAAGCGAGTCTCTTGCATCAATTAACTTTAGATATTTCTGGCTCATGCCGGCAAGTAAACTTTTTGATTGATTTAGCCAACAAAGAGAATGTGCTGAATCAGATAAACCAACCTCTGAAGTCGTTCCACCGTGTTCAACATCCCAAAGCTTTATACAATTGTCCGGCCGACATTTATCTAAACCTATTGCTAATAAGGCATTTTCGGTTTTACACCATTCTAATGAAGTGCACTGCCGTGCATGGCGAGGTACTATTTCCTTTCCTGCTAGTCCTAAATGATCCTGTGGACCAAACGATATGAGACTGACTTTGCCATTGGCTAACCCCACTGCTACTAATGCAGGAACTGATTTAGGATTAATGTCAACACACTTAACGTAATGATGTGAAGAATTAGTGGCTAAAACTTCAGCATAACTGTCATCAGATATTTTCATATAGGACCTTTTGCTAGTCTCATTTTCAGATACGATTTCATGCAATGTTATTTCAGCACCCCAGGTTAGAAATTTGTAAGGATCCGATTGAGACCATTGAACATCTAGTTTAGTACTCATATTACAATAATAATATAATTAATTAAAATTATTATAACTAGTAAACTTGAACCTTTTGACCCTAGACAATATACTAATTTTGACATTAGTGTACGATATCAATAAAATGTCAACAAACCGAAGCGAGCCGTACTATGCCGGTACTAGCCGATTTAATCGATAACATGCATAACCCAAGATCCCAACCCAGCTGAGACAGAAACAATTATATTCTCACACCAACGAAAAGTAACAACAAATTGTTTAAAGGGGGCGATACATGTAACAAGAAAAAAAAATCGATTTTTTTTTTCATAAATCGTTACAATAACATCTCAAAAATATGCCTGTAAATATTCAAAACAAAATTATCATTATTTATACAATAAAAACTCATTTAAGTGCCACGCCTCAAATCGACGCTCGAGTGCTATAATACTCTTATCTGTTTCTATGTGTCAAAACTTTAAACGCGTTTTTCTCAAAACGACATTTTTGAAATTTGCGGGCGCGATGACTCAAAAAGTTCTCAACCGATTCCAATGAAATTTTGCACACATCTACTTTACAGTAATAGCTTCTAGTTAAACCTCAAACATTCCAAAAAAAATTTCAAAAATTAACCCTTTTACCAAAAAAAAACATTGAAAAAAAGGTGAAAAATCGAACTTTTTTTTCTGAGGTGTGCCAATTTACGATTTTGTGACTTTTTTAATTTTTTTTTGGTTTAACTAGAAGATATATGTTTTATGAACACGTACAAACTAATTTTTTTGATTTCAAATCACCGCACGAAAAGTGAGAACGCCCGCAAATTGATGGCGTTTTCCGAGAGGGTCTTGGCAGATTTATTTTTACGGCAGCCATTTAAAAAAAAAATTAAAAAAAAATTTTTTTTTGTGTATTTTAATATATAATAAATAACCCTAAAAAAGTTCAAAAAGATTCAGTCATTCCTTCCCAGTTTAAAAAGTCCTCAAAACATGGTAAAAATTAAGGCGATTACATGTATCGCCCCCCTTAATGATTAATTGATTATTATTTTATTAGTTTCTTGTCGACATAATTACCTGCAATGCTGCTTCTGGAAGGCGTGTGTGTACCGCTACCTTGTCCCGCGTTCGCCGCGCAGCCGGCAACAACGAGAGGCCCGTGCCCGGGTGAGCGTCGGTACTCACAGAGGGCGACATCGGCTAGCGGACGTTTCTCGGCGCAGCTCGACAACTTTTCGTCGTAGCAACTGTATTCGCCGAATCGCTGCATTTGCGGTGGCGACTGTTTCGACTGTTCAGCCACTTTTGCTTTTTCGTGATCGCTGTACGGGGATTTTTTATCCCCACCTTCGCAACGACGTCTCCCTAAAGTACAAATTGCCATTGAAACATACGAATAACTAGCTGTAAGTGGAATTCTGTCTTAAGGCAATTAAGGCATCGTGCCTTAAGGCAAATTGCTAGAACTTTCCGTACCAAAAATTATTATTTTTTTAAAAACGATTAACATTTTTGAAAAAAAAATTACTTTGAAAAAATAAGATTTTTGAGAAACTATAAATTGGACAAAAAATTACTTTTTTTTGAAAAAAATTAAAAAAAAAAAAAAAATTGTTTTAATTTTTTTTTGAAAAAAAAATTGTTCTTTATTTTGACATATTGTGGAAGATCTTAACTTTTTTTCAAAGCAATCGTACTGCTTTAACTGCATAGGGACAAAATATAAAGCGCGTAAGCGCCGCGTCGCTGTCTAACGCATAAGCATTGGTACGGAACCCATAGGAATGTTAACAAAATGTATACTTATTGTTAAAATCTCTATAAAATATCTGATAATTTGATGTGCATATGTCTAATGATCATTTTTGACCGCCAAATGGCTCATTTTTTTACTTTTTCCTCCATATCTCCGAAACCGCTAGACCTACCTTCATGAAAATTTTATGGATTCTTCATCTTGTCAATACAAGTAAAATGTTTTCTGAATTATTCAAATCGGACGCTCCGTTCTCTAAAAAACTGAGTTACCGTTTTCGGCACTTTTTGCCCCGTATCTTCGGAACGGCTAGACTTGCCTTCGCCAAAAACTAATCAGCACGGCTCCTTATCAATACGAATCGAATGTTTTTGTATTATTCAAATCGGTTGATCCGTGTTCCCGAAATCGTCGACGAAAATTTGTATCCGCACATACATACACACACGTACATACATACACACACACATACACACACACACACACACGCACACACACACTTACATCCATTTTTTCTAAGGTATGCCAAAATGTTCAGAAACCTTTGAAACGTAAAGATATATAAAAATTTTCATTTTCGATTTTTTTGCGATTACTATAACTTGCCCTACGGGAAGTTAATAACACATGTCCACTAAATTAGAAAGTGTTTTAAAAATGTAGTTTTTACAGTTATAAACGAATCTAAACTAAAAATTTAGTAAAAAATAAGACGACAAAATTTGTAATTATTGTTCAAAGTCCACAAAATAAAAAAAAGTTGTCTGTATTGGTTAGGCGGCACACGTTTTCCAATGTAGTTTTTACCGCTAAACACAAATCTAAAGTAAAAAATAGGGGTCAAATGGTAAAAAAAGAAAAAAATTGACAAAATCCGTAGTTATTATTCAAACCCACAAAATAAAAATCTTCTTTGTATTGGGTATGCGGCATATGTTTTCCAATGTAGTTTTTAACGCTATAAACGAATGTTTATAAAAAATTTGTGGGTCAATTGGATTTTTTTAACTTCCCGCAGGGTAGTTATAGTATTGGGCCAAAAATCTAAAATAAAAATTTTTGCATTTCTCGACGTTTTGAAGGTTTCTGAACATTTTGGCGTACATCAGAAAAAATTGAGGCGTGTGTGTGTTTTGTATGTCCGCATTTTTTCGTCCTCGTTTTCAGGCGGACGGATCAACCGATTTGAATGGTTCAAAAAACTTTCGATTCCTATTGATAGGAAATGTCCTGATTAGTTTTTGGTAAAGGCAGGTTCAGCTATTACGGAGATACGAAGCAAAGGGTGAAGAAAATACAAATCGAGTTTTTGAGAGAACGGAGCATCCAGTTCGAATGATTTAAAAAATATTGAATTTGTAATGATTCGGAGAAGAGGTGATTAGTTTTTGGCAAAGGCAGGTTCAGCCATTTCGAAGATACAAGGCTAAATGTACAAAAATGGCAACTTTTGAGAGAACTAAACGTTTCAAATTCAAAGAACTTTCTGTTTGCTTCAACAAAATAATTGCTTTCGAAAAAAAATGTTTTGCTTCAAAATTTTTTTTTCAATTTTTTTTCAAAAAAAAATGTTTTTTTTGTATTTTTTGTATAATGAAAATAATTCAGATTTTAAATTTAATTCTGACTAAAATTCTAATATACTTTAAACAAATAATTTCAACTTTGCAATTTTGTTTCTTATAAATAATAGACAATGGTACAGTATTTGTAATAATCTATTTGAAAATATTTAATATTCCTCGAACATTTTGTTACGGTACGGAAAGTTCCAGCAATTTGCCTTAAGGCACGATGCCATGCACCCCACTATTTTTTTTAAATGACAAAATCTTCGATCTAGTAATTCTTCTGCATAATAATCGAAGTATTGTTATTTCTCTCATTTAGGTCTTTTTTACCTTAAATGACTATTAAATTTAAATTTTCATATCAAGTTTTAATTAAATGATCTATAGAGTTTTTTTATATAATTCAGCAGTAATTTGCAAACATATTGCTTCTGGGTAATCTGCAACTATGTTTGCAATTTGAATATCTAAAATGTGTTGGCAAAATATTGCTGTATTCTACAAAACAAATTAATGGATCATCCAAGTGAAAACAACAAAAATTATAAGATTTAAAATATCATGCAGAAGAATTACTAGATCGGAAATTTTCACTTTTTTTCAATTTGCTATTTGATTCCATTTGATTTTGACTTTAGATTCATTTTCAGCGGTGAAGACTTTATTGGAAAACATATGTCGCATACCCAATTCTGTCAACTTTTTTTAATTTTGTGTTCCTGCGTATTAATAAAATCATTTTTATATTTAATAATCATATAAAAATATTAATAATAATATCGAGTGGTACTGCCGTACGGCTGCTAAGTTGAACACCAACTCGATTCAGAATAGTGTGAGATATTTCCCATTGCCATATAGCACCGCAGTTCCCGAAATGGGCTATTTTCAATTGGTAACATATTCTTGATCTATACTTTCAAATGAAAAGACACATCGATGCAGAACGATATCAGGTTGTCAGAGCGGTGGCTAAAACTTGCAACCCCTCCCACACGTGGCCGCGCGTTAGACCGTTACGCCATGAAGGACGGTTACTATAACTATATATGGTTTAAAAATCAATTATGATGGAATCCAGACCGACATACGAGTGTTTAGAGATATGAGCTGGGAAGGAGCAATTTGTGGCTTGGGCATACAAGCAAAATTCGAGCTACGAGCTTTAAGCAACTATTAGTTGTTTAGAAAAATGGTAATGGCCAAATGAAAATATGATAAATTTCGTTAGTTTTTAGTTGTAACAATGAATTTCCTACTATAGAAATATTTTGGCTGTTTTATGATAAATTATCTTATAGTCAATAATTTCAATTATATTTGCATAATAATTTTGTGGTAATGATTTACTCATACTTATATATCCAGGATTAATTCAACGTTTAAAGCGTTAACTATACATTAATATTGACTGTACTGTTATACTCGTATATGTTGAGTCGCGTTTTAGCTTTTTGTACATTTACAAAATATTATTTACTTTTGTAATATCTCTAGAATTTAAGCGTGAAATAAGGAGTTGATACAGAGTATAGCTCGAGCTAAGAGCCTTACAATAATTTATAAACATCTTTCAGAGCTCTAAAAGTTTGTGGATCAAAATCACCTCGAAAAAGTTGCAACTGTTCGAGCATGGGAGTTTGCAATACCATAAATGTCAGGAAAAAAACAATAATTAAATTAATACATAGTAAATGTATATTTTACATTCAAACGAATAGCATTTTAATGCAAATACATGGAAATCGAAATGTAATATGAAAAAAAATGCTTCGAGATACGAGCGATTCTATATCGAGCATGATTACGAAACGATTTCAACCAGTGCGTAGGGGCACTACTGTAGTTTCTTTATACTATTTTTCATTATATACAATCAATGCAAAATTTCATTGCCTTGTGAAAATTATTATAATTGAAACTAAAGATTTTACAATGTTTAATATGTAAATGAGACAAATAGCATCAGAATACCTACACAACTTTTAACAAACAATTTTAAATATGCAATTAATAGTAATGGCCAGGTATAAATCTATACCAAATAAATATTAACACAAAAGTTAATATAATCTATAAATTAAAACTATAATCAATGCACAAGACAAACTCCCATTTTCTGTAAAATTCAATTAGAAGATAACATAAAATTTGTAATTAATTTATTAATTTCGGCGCTAAAATCTTGTACTAATCCTACTTAATCATAAATAGATAAATAAATAAATTATAAATGTCAATAGAGTTAAACTACATAAAAAACAATTAATATTAATTTATAAAAATTTAATATTTGTATATATAAAGGCAAATAGATAAGTAAATAAATAAATTATTAATTACATTTTTATCCTTTATGTAGTTTTACTTACATTATATGGTATAAAATACATCATGAGGCACTTAATTACGTGCTTCCAAAATAATTTTAATGTTTCGTTAAGACAATTTTCTCTCTAAATTATATATTACAATGAATTAATTCATTATAATTTATTATTTACAAATATTTGTAATAAAGTGCAATTCATCACAGGCATTTTTAAAATATTTTTATAAAGAATTTAATTTGAATCCTCTTTTCGTTTCAATGTATTAAAACGCAATGAAAAATAAGTCGGATTTATAAAGTATTTAGAGAGTATTAAATAGAGATGATTAAATTAAATAACTCACACACACACACACACACACACACACATATATATATATATATATATATATATATATATATATGCATTTGTTATGTATACATGTTCTCAAAAATCATGTCAGTTTTAGGTTTATTTTTTACTCGAAATTTTTCAATAATAATATTATCAAGTATTTTGCACTATTAAAATCCCGATTAAATGCGCCAATTTTTGATGAAACTCAGAAGGAGGGCCTCTCAAAGTCGACTGATTTTGAACATTTTACATTCATAGTTCAACAAACAGTCTTAATTCTTGAAAACTTGGGGCAATTGTATTAATGTTTTTGATTGTGGCCCTAGAAATGTTATTCACGGTTACGGTTCAAAGGTTTAACTAAACAAAATTAATAAATGTTAACCTAAGGTGACTATATTTTTAAAGTGAAAACCGGGACGGCAAATTTTTGTTATGGTGACCCGGGACGGGGAAAGGGTTAGTGTTTATGCTAAATACCTAAAATATGATCTTAAAATAACATATACTATTTATTATTAAATTTTTTTTTGATAAATCAATTTTTATGAAAACGGGCTTTTAGTAATAACTTTTTATTCGATTATATGTTATCTCTTATTTTACCTATGATGTTATATTATATCTTATATTTTTCAATTCATATGCTTTTCAGCTCTGTATATTTTTTCATTTGTCCAATTTTATTATCAAACTATATAGTTGGTATTGGCATTTTGCCTTTGCCGAATATGTGTAAATATTCGACTTAATCAATAAAAAATAAATTCATTTATGAGTGAATAAAAGTATTCCGAGTGGATTTATCATACATAATTGAAAACGAGCGAACACGTTAACTCGGAGTATTTTATAAAAGCAAATGTTCAAAAATCAATAATTTTTATAATTGAACCAGTTTCAGTAGGACTTTAATGGTTCAGTATGTGCAATAAGACCAAGTACTCTATCGTTATACCAAGTAAATCGTCTAATTTTAATTTTAACAAACGTCAAAAAAACTACTCATTTTCTCAAACTTCGATGAATTTTCAAATCTAAACTACTTGTCGCAAGGCCGTAATATTTCAGTAAGTTCTATAAGGCCATGATATATATCGCCAAACAAAGTTCCATAAAAATCGGCTTAATTTTTTTTTTCAACAGTTAATTACGAGAAAACGGCTTGGTAGATTTTCACCTAAAACTGACCAGTATCATTCCCAACTAATATCTTCCGAAAAATTTGTGAGTTTGTAAAAGCGATTCGGTAAAGTTTAACACTTTTTTTTCAAATTACAAAGAAACGGCTCGGCAGATTGTCTCACAAAACAGACAAACGATGGTCGTCATTGAGATACATCAAATGGCTTTCAAATTTCTGAAATCGGTTTAGGCGTTTTTGAGAAAACATCGATTGAAGGTCTAATTTTGACAAATGCCAAAAAAATCATAAAAATCGACAATTTTTTTAAAAACTTTATTACAAGAAAACGGCCCGGCCGATCTTTACCAAAAACTAATCAGCACGATTCCCAACCAATATCTATCGAACGGTTTTTGAATTTTCAAAATCGATTCAGAATTGCGGGCTAAAACGCCGGGCCGATCGTCGCACAAATCTCAGAAACGCTAGTCCTCATCGAGATACATCGAATGGCTTTTAAATTTTTGAAATCGATCTAGCTGTTTTGGAGAAAAAGTCGATTTACGGCAAAAAATCTGTTCACACACACACACACACACATACTTTTTCCAAATTTGGTCTCTTTCGATTCAGAATGGCTTAAAACGTCAAGAAAACATACAATTAGCGAGTCGGATTTTTTGATGAAAACATAAACTTCTCCTTCAGGAAGTTAATAATTTCAAAAATTATTTGATAGTTCAAACTTCTACTTCTCGAAAACCCGTAAAAATCTGGAACAAAAGATCTAAATCACAAGATGGAAATCCGAAACTGTGCCGGCCAAACGGGGACGTAGGATCACCTTAGTTAACCACAATAACCAAAAAATAGTCATAATTTCACCAAAGGTCTAGGTTGCAATTAAAAGCTCACAATTTTAAGAACAGGTAGGGTCATTACTATCCCCTCGTTTCGTCAAGGTCTGGGACACCTTATACACACACACACACACACATATATATATATATATATATATATATATATATATATATATTTATGTATATTATATTATATTATATTATAATTTACCTCTTCCGCGCTGGTGATAAATTCCAGCGAAGATGAGCACATTCAATAGAAGTAAGAAGCAGCCAACGGCAATCGTGACGCCCAACGCCGTTGCGTAGCTGTGATATTTGGTTGCCAAACTTCGCAATAGATTATTTCCTGTGTATGCGGTATCGTTGGCGACCGGCGTCGTGATCGGGGTGGAAGCCAGCAGGACTCCGGGAACGCTTGTCGTGTTTACGCATTCTAGACAAAACAATTTGTGGTACAATGTGTTTCATGAGTCACTGATGCCATGTAATAACGTATCAACTTGCAAGCCAGCACAAGTTACTAATCCTATTGGAATTCTTGCCAGATCGACTGACCTAGTGACTTCATTTTATACTGCCAATAGTGCTATGTAAAATAACAACAGAAGATACTATAGCGATACATCAATACTGAATTTTTAATGTACAGTCAGAATTTAAAAAAATGTATTTGGAACACTATTGATTCTATAAAATTAAACAATCGAGTATAAAATTAAAAAATGTATGCTCGTTTCGCAGATGTATTGGATGGATTCTTCACTGATGTGCAAGTTTCTTAACTTTAGCGATGTTTATTCACATATGTAAAAATATGTAAAATTTACGCAGCAAATCTAGCTAGTCTAGGAAATTTTATATTTATATATGTAATTTTATATATATATATATATATATATATATATATATATATATACTCATATTTTTATTCTAATGTAATTTACGGCATTCAATTTTGGGGGTTTTCACCGCTACTAACATCAGTTTTTCAATTACAGAAAAAAGCAATCAGAGTTATATTTTCCCTTTCGTCCACTACATCTTGTCGACCTTTTTTCCATGAGCACAAGATTCTACCTGTTCCATGCATTTTTCTCCTAATCACCCTCTGCTTTATAAAAAATAATGGTAACCTGTTTAATTTAAGCCCAAATCCCGAATGTATTTATTATGACACAAGACATAAACTTGTAAAAGGTCCCACATTGAAATTTGCCTCTACATTTAATACCTTAGATGGTCTGGGCATAATGCTTTACAATAAGCTGCCACTAGGTATTAGAGAAGTTGAAAATAGGAAATTTTATAAACTACTCAATACATTTTTTAAAGAGCAAGTTTTTTACTCTATTGATGAGTATTTAAATTATAATTTTCAGTAAACTATTCTGTGAAAATTAGAATAAGATTTCAAGTGAACATTTGTTTTTTTGTAAATTATATTTCATTTAATATAGTATGTTATCTATTAATTTAAGTTATGTACCATTGTACAATTGTACTGTATAAATAAAATAAATAAATAAATAAATAAATATAAGTGGCAGAATGTTGTGTATTGACGGCTATATTTGTCATGTCTATAGTATAGTAACCATTAACTATTTAACTTAATTAAAAAAAAACAAAATTTATTCTGAAATATAAATTTGTTTATAATATTTTAAGACTATGACTATATATTAACACCTTGACTGCGGAGGTCTTTGAACCTATACCGTTTTCCTATGATAGAACGTTTCATTAAAAAAAATAGTTTCCTTTCTCCTTCGATTATATCTTTTAATTCGATTGCATTATGAAGTATTTTATTGATTATTAAGTTTTTTCTGGAAAATTAAAAGGTGTTGATACATTATCGACAGCCAAATCGGAATAGGTGATCCTCTCGTAATGCGGGTTATTGAATGTCGACACCTATTTTTATTTATTATCAGAGTGAGAAATGTTGTAACAATTTGTGAGGTTAAAAGTAATAATACACTTGCAAGAAAATATAGTATATTCGCCTCTTGCTAATACCATGATGCTTGATAAGAAAGACAGGCTTATTCTTAGTTATACCTAGAGTGAAAATAGTTTCATTTTTATTGCAAATATGTATATGGTATATGTGTTTTAATGGATAAAAGTATTGATATGAATGAAAAACTCAAAAGTAAAAACACTAATTCAGTGGCGGTGGTGTCCTTTGTTCTTTGGACCTTTCTTTTATAGATAGGAATAACTAACTAGTTAGTTATTTTGAGGCGATTTCGACACATTTTCGACCCGCAGCCAAGGTGTTAGGTGATTGTAAGTGAAATTTTATTTTAAGGCAAGTTGCATGAACTTCCCGTAATGTGGAAATAAAAAAGCACATATAATGGATGTAATCAATAAGGACATTCCAGCTTATATTATAAGATTAATAGCGTCAAGATTATTGCAACTATATAAAACATATAGAAATAACATATTCATTTTTGAGTTTTGTAATATAAATAGTTCATAATTTCTATTTATTCTTATTCTGCTTTAAATCAAAAAGCTTTTTGTGCTTCATAAACATATCACACCAGAAAAAAATTATTGATATTATTGCTACCAAATAAAATAACCGTTTTACAGAATTTTATATACAACTTTGCGGATAAATAATTATTTAAATTTTTATTTTTGTTTAAACCAGTGTAAAGCAAACAATTATCAAAATCAAGTGAAAATCTTTGAGAAATGTAAGCTTAATAGTAGACATAAATACACTTTTCATTAATAAAATAGGCAATACTGGGTACGGTTGTACCAGGATACGGTAGTGAAAGTCGCCATAACAGCTGAAATATATACTGAATTTGACATAGGGTCCAAAGGGAAAAGGATGTAGTACGTTTGTTTAAACACGTTTCCATTATTGCATTCCGTCTGCGCCCTACATTAACATGATCATACAATGCTCAGACAGCATTGCTTTTAAAAATTGAAAAAAAATCGGCCGCAAAGAATTTCATTAGTAAATTTAATAAAAATATTCTACTTCATCAACATAATTTGGGTTAATCGTATAACCATCATTAAACTTAATTTTTTCTTACATTATAGAGGAAATTCTACCTGTGGTAATTGCTGTAGAAGGCGTGGTAGTGGTTTCTTTCGGCGTCGGCGTTGTACTGACTGGAGCTTTGGTGCTTGTCGAACGTACTGCGCTTTTAAAAACACTTTGTGGACGTACAGATCCTGTAAAATAAGAAATAAAATAATAATAATTTTTTAAAGTGTTTTTTAATGCCGTTTATAATATTTACATTGCATGACAAATAATCATTTTGATTAGTGGTGCATGGCATCGTGTCTTAAGGCAAATTGCTGGAACTTCCCGTACCAAAAATTATTTTTTTAAAAAAACCTTTAATATTTTTTGAAAACTTTGGAAATTTGACTTATTTATATTTCAAATTTTTTAATACTGTTAATTTCACTGAAAATATTGAACTTTGTTTCAAAGCAAAGCGGCGCATCGCAGTCTAACGCATAAACATTAGTATGAGAACTCATAAAAATGTAAACAATATCTTACCCTATTATTAAAATCTCTATGAAATATCTGATAATTTGAAGTGCATATGTCTAATGATCATTTTTGATCGCCAAATGGCAGTTTTTTACATTTTACACTTGATCTCTAAAACTGCTAGACCTGCTTTTGCAAAAATGTACTTCATTTTGTCAATACAAACAAAATGTTTTTTGAATTATTCAAATCGGACGCTCCGTTCTCTCAAAAACTGAATTACCATTTTTGGCTTTTCAATTCATCGAAACGGCTAGACCTGCCTTTGCCGAAAACTAATCAGCATGTCTCCTTATCAAAACAAATCGAATGCTTTTCGAATTATTCAAATCGTGTTCTCGAAATCGTCTACACACACACATACATCTATTTTTCTAAGGTATGCCAAAATGTTCAGAAACCTCTGAAACGTAAAGATATATGAAAATTTTATTTTCGATTTGTTTGCGATTACTATAACTTATCGTACGGGAAGTTAATAATTTAAAGTCTCTAACATAATTAGTCGGATACAATTGCATTTAATTAATTATTATTGCCCTAAAATGCTATATATTTAATAATATTGCAAAATTGATAATCGACATCGCTTTAATATTTGATGTTTGTTTTACATAATAAAAATAATTATGAAAAATTATAGAATAAATTTGCATAAATGATGTCACAACCAAAAATTTGATTTGAATGTTTTATATAATTAGCGTAATGCAGTAGTAATTACTAAGAATACGTGAATAATTATATAATATAATTAAATCGTAATAAATATACACAAAATTCTGTTCAAGACAATAATACATTGTGATATGAACGTAAAATTTTAAAATGTTTCTTATTACGAATGTTACCCAAGGGTTATATGACAAGTGATCTCATATCAGCAAGTTCGAGTAAGTTGATCGTCAGAGTCTCAATAGCAAAAGTTTGTTACTTTTGTTAGTAGTTTTGAAGTTTTGTGTTATGACATGGTTACTACTTGAATCTTAGAAAACAACGTATATGTGTGGTTCATGGATTCTTTAAAATACTATGTCAAAAATTCAATAAGTTAAAAGTACTTTCCAAAACTATACGCGAAGAAATAAAGAATTGAATATAATTTTATTAAATGTACACTACATTGTGCACATTCTTCAAATAAAGATAAAACTAATTGTGCATTGCATCGTGCATTAAGGCAAATTTCTAAAACATCCTGTACCAAAAATAAAATTTAAAAAGTAATATATATATTTTTTTTGAAAACTTTGAAAAAAAAAGGATTTTTGAGAATACTGAAATGTTCGAAAAAATGTGACTTTTTTGAAAAATTAGATTTTTTTTGAAAATCTTGAACATTTTTATCAAACAATCGCGTTGTGTAGCTGTTCTACAGACAAAATATTAAAGCGCGTTATCGCCGCGAATCTAACAAATAAACATTGGTATGGGACCCATAGAAATGTAAACAAAATTCGTATTTAATACTAAAATCTCTTTGAAATATCCGATAAGTTGATTTAAATATGTGTAATGGTCATTTTTGATCTCCAAATGATTTCCATTTTTTTTTACTTTTTTGTTAGATTTCCGAAATCGCTGGCCCTAGCTTACCAAGAATTTAATCAATTCCTCTTTTCGTCAATACACACAAAATGCTTCAAACAAATTCAAATCGGACGCTCCGTTCTCCCAAAAACTGAAGAGCCATTTTTCGCACTTTTTGCCACGTATCTTCAAAACGGCCGTTGCCAAAACCTAATCAGCATGTCTCCCCATCAATACGAATCGAATGTTTTTGAAATATTTAAATCAGTTGATCGATGTTCCTAAAATTGTCGACAAAAATTTGTATCCGTACACACACACATACCCATACACACATACATACATACACACATAAATTCATTTGTTCTAAAGTATGCCAAAATGTTCAAAATCTTTTGAAACGAAAATTATATTTTTGATTTTTTTGCAATTACTATAACTTATTTTGCGGGAAGTTAAAAACATAAACTTCCCATTCGAGATATTACTAGAGGTAAGGGCCATTTTGCCTTAAGGCAAGTTGCATGAACTTTCTGCTATTTGTAAATAATTGACATAATCGATGATAATTCAACATATTAATATATGTGTGATTAATAAGTATAACAATTAGGTGCAGCCTACAGCTAAGCTTACACTAAGTAGTTTAATTATAAAAATACTTTGTATAAAATTATTGATAAATATAAGTAAAAATTTTGATATTGTAATATCAAAAATATTCCTATATAATAAGATTAAAAAATAACATCATTTGTGTATATTTGACGCCCACATATTTGACATTGAACATTTCACAGTTGCATTCAAAAACATAGCTACGTAATTTTATTATTTGCAATTATCTTTCATAATTTGCATAACTGTTATAATTCCAAACTCACCATCATAATACTGCGGACCCTCTTCCCTGAAATGGTGATGACGCGGCGGCAAGTCGGACATAGTTGCAGCATTTCCATGCAGCTGCGGAATTAGCGACAGCCATGCCGAGAGCTTGTGGCCGCGGTAATGCGTACGAACGCTGCTCACCAAGCCGGGACCACCTGCAATCCAAATTTGGATACTTCAATCACTTTTGTTTTATTGAGACGTAATACTAGTACGACAAATAAATTCCAGTTACTGTTTTTGTTTTTTAAAATATAATAAGCACAAAACAAAATTATGTTTTATAACATATTAATAAACATGTGCATGTACAAACTGCTATGAATAATGCACAATAGGGAATGCAATACCGGTATACCGGTATACCAAATTACCGGTAAACCGCCCGATTTTTCGGCGGTATTTTTACCGGCATTTACCCCAAAAATACCGGTATTTTCGGTATTTTTACATAAGCGCTATTTGATACATAATACATTAAAGTTGAAATTTCTCGGAACAAATTTATCTTTAAATTTTATAATCGCATAAACAGCTATATCTTCAAGTGATTCTATAGGATAAACAAATGTCAAATATTATCTGAACTCGTCATTAAACTTAATATTTATTGCTTTACTAAGGGCTACATATCGTGTTACAATAAATAGAATTGGACTGATAGATAATGATGTTTGTTTCATCTTATGTAAAAATGTAACAGTTTTTTAATGACCCTGCGTAATCTCTATTTTTTGTGTATTAACCCTGCGTAATCTCTATTTTTTTCTAACTTTATGCATAATAGTTATGATAATTACTAAATATTTTTGCTTCTTATTACAATTATAAAATATTATTTTTGAAAAACGTTTCGAAGGTTGAAAATACTATAGAAGCATCACATTGTTTTAAATAACAATACTCAACAATTATAGTAAATTATTATTTATCTCGACAAAGTATCCGATCTTAAATTATTGTAGAATTTTTTTTTAAATATTGGAGATTATGCCAGTTTAACACATCTGATACAGACAATATTGTTTATTATAATAATGTAATATGATCTTTCATGAGTTTTTGGTCTTTCTTACTCATAAGTTTGTTTTTGGTGAAAAGTACTCAATATACTCGATAGTGATAATAAATTAATTAAATTGTATATAATTTTGTTAAATTACTATTTGAAAAAATTTATTGTGTTATTTTATTGTTTTTATTGTTTAATATAGTTGAATATAGTTGTAGTTGTATATACATTTTTAACTTCCCGTAGGGTAAGTTATTGTAATGGGCCGAAAATCGGAATTGAAAATTTTTACATTTCTCGACGTTTTGAAGGTTTCTGAACATTTTGGCATACCTCAGAAAAAATGGATGTGTGTGTGTGTGTGTGTGTGTGTGTGTGTGTGTATGTATGTGTGGATACAAATTTCCAGTCACGTTTTAGGGCGCACGGATCAACCGATTTAAATGGTTCAAAAAACATTCGATTCCTATTGATAAGGAAAAGAGCTGATTAGTTTTTGGCAAAGGCAGGTTCAGCCGTTTCGGAGATACGGAGCAAAGAGTGCGGAAAATAGAAATCGAATTTTTGAGAGAACGGAGTATCCGATTTGAATGATCTAAAAAACATTCAATTAGTAATGATTGGGAGAAGTGTTTATTAGTTTTTGGCAAAGGCAGGACCAGCCATTTCGAAGATACGGAGCTAAATATTTCGAAGATACGGAGCTAAAAATGGCAGTTTTTGAGAGAACTAAGCGTCCGATTTGAATGATTCAAAAAACTTTCTGCTTGTCTTAACAAAATAATTGATTTTGGGAAAAAAAATTTTTGTTCGATTTTTTTTTTTTTTTAGTTTTTTGTTGAAACAAATAATTTCAACTTTGCAATTCAGTTTATATAATTCTTATAAATATTAGACAATGTTACAATATTTATAATAATCTATTTGAAAACATTCAGTATTCCTCGAACATTTCGTTACGGTACGGGAAGTTCCAGCAATTTGCCTTAAGGCACGATGCCACCCACCCCACTAGTTTTATATTTGTACTAGTAACTTTCAATTTTGTTTACGTTTGTTTAAGATAATAAAAATACCGGTAATTTACCGGTAATCCGGTTTTAAAATGAAAAATTCTGCTGAAAAGTAGACCAACGTTATGACAAGGCTATGATAAGCTCGTACGTTCATACAAAATGGTACTAAAAACTAACTAACAAATTCTATGTGGTTGCTGTGCAGTCAATTCTGACATTAGTCGTTTAAGTTTCTTTCTAATGGCGTCATGTCAAAGCCATTAATTTCCTAATATGAGCCTAGTCCAGTAGCGTTGTGTTTTTAAAAAAATGATTAATAATAAATAATAATTTCAGTTCTAGTTATTTTTCTGCCTTTCCCGCAATATTTTTTCATGTCTTGCCTTACCAGGCCACTTTATTTTTGAAAATCATTAACAGCACCAAATCTCGAAATTCTTAGGCAGTTTTTATCTGCCTTTCTTCATATAAGTGATCCGTAGAAATATATGATTAACTCATTGCTGCACACTTTTGATTTGACGATAGTGCTTAGAAACACACTTTTTTTTAATTGTTTATGATTGCCAGATGAAATCGAGTGTAAGTTGTATGTTTGGAAGTGAAAATTATTAACTATTATTAAATTATCAATTATTAATTATTAAGCCGTTGTTTGCCTACATATCACTAAAAATCGGAAAAGCGCAAAAACACGGCGTCACCTAAATATCAATGGAAGTAATTGTATGTGTATTTATGCATTTATATTTAAGTGGCATACAAAAATAAAAGTTGTACTTGATTGATATCCGTAAAATGGTAGAATATTATTAGATCTTTAAACCAATTTTAGTAGGTGCAATCAAATGAACGAAAATGTCTGTCCCTCAGCACCGGACACTAAGTCGTCCCTTAGTGCCGGACAGTAAACATATTGATATTTCTTGTGAGAATTGACGTAATTTATTCTAATTATTTAATTTTGTTCTGTATGAGTGCTAACGGTCCCTGCATACCTCCATTTTTGGTATTTTTTAGTCAAAAAATGAAAATCTTATGATGAATGCTCCAGCTGAGAACATCGGTGTGGCCCAGCCAAAAGGGTGGATAATTATTGATTTTTTTTGCAATATCTAAGAATATTTATCAAACACAAATGTGCAGACATTCCAGAGTGCGGAGATGGCTCCATATGTGTTCAATGCTAGTTATTTTGAAATGTCCGGTACTAGGTGCCACTTTGTAAAATCATATCTTTTGTTACCAAAGTTTGATTGATAGTATTACTTATTGTTTAGCAAAAATTGCGTTTTTGTTAATTTAGTTTGATTTTTAACTTTATTATCTAACATGAGTCATAATTTAATAAACATTTCGTAAAATATTTTTTGATTTATTTATAAAAAACCTTAGGTGTCCGGCACTCGGAAACTTTCCCCTATGTAATTTATAAATTTCAAATATAATTATTGTTTTTTACTCGATTTGCTTGTTAGTACTGTTTTTATCTTCTTAATGTTAATTTTCGCCGTGTATCTTACATTCTTTATGTTTTGTGTCTGTTTGTAAAAATACTTCACCTTTACGTCAGGTGATACAGATCTGCCGGTTAGTGATTTTCCATAAATATCATTAAACCTTCATCAGTAAAATCAAAACATAATACTAAATATAAATTTTGTTGTTATATGCTTCTAATTAGATTATCAATGCAAGGTCAAATGTTTAAGTATTCATACCCATTAAAACACTAAAACACCTATATGTGTGGGGGTAAAGATTTAGATCAAAGTATTGTATAATGGTTGACGTACGTTAATTTAATTAATAATCAATATGATTTCCAATGTAACAAAATAGAAAAGCGGATCAAGTCGGAACAATATTCCCTGCGCAATGCTCTTAAGCCCGGATCGTTCGAGCATTCTTATCTTGATTGCTCCGTCGCCTCTCCGTCTTCCCATCGACTGAGTTCATGCAACTTCTTCAATGATCTTCACTTGTTCCTGAGCGACACTATCCTGACTGGATCGAAGTATAAAACTTGTGTTCGCATAAAAACCCTGAACACTTTTACGGCTTACTGCGTCATGTGACACCCATAAAATAGATATCTGCATCCCTAGTGCCCCCGGGGACTTTCTTTTACATGGCAAAGGTGGTTACTTTGCTCGTACTTTTTATCTCGGGAGTTTCTTCTGTGTTTAGGTCCGCAGCGCTGGTACAACTGCACATTTGCTTGATCATATTCGACATCTCCTATGTATGTATACATTGAACAGGTTGTTCGAGTAATTGATTTAAATTTAAAGACACATACGAGATACAAGACAGAGGATATGTAAATATATCTAGCGCTTATAAATAGCTCATATATTATATACAAAACATGAATAGTTTTTGTGGAAAAATATTTTATTTTTGAACACTTACGTATGTCTCATTTTTCCAGTCACATAAAATTATTTTAACAAATTATCAAAAATATAATATTTATCCTTTCAATTTTTGTTTATATTATACGGTTTATGATGTTTACACATATCTATAGCATTTGATTAATATAACTTTGATTAATTAATATTTTATTGCGCTCTATATTTTTTGACTGTAATATTTTTTAAATATTGTTTCATAAATGTAAATCAATTAAAAGATGTGTTCAAGAATTGTACAGTACTAGGGTTTGTACAAAAACCGACATTTCAGAAAACCGGTTTTCGAATTTTAATTGTACTAAAAAACCGGTTTTAACCGGTTTTCGAATTTCATATAGAAAATACATTTTTCCTCGAATATTCTGTAATTAATCCGCAAATTTAGTGTGATTTAGAGCAGTATTTGACTGAATTTATTTATTGTTCAATTTTATAGATAGTAAATAAAATTATTTTAATTTTAATTAGTAATTTAAAAATAATAGATTATCTTGCATAAATAACTTTGAAAATAATTATTCGTTATTCATGCTTATTTCACATATAAGAATGAAAATAGTTTTATGATAGTAAAAAGAGTGTTTTCGAATAAATAAAAATAATACATAAATAAAAATAAAATAAAATAAAATAAAATAATAATAGATACATGTTGATATATACTTGTTAATATCAATTATAGTTTTAAAAACAATTAAGCTAAACTCGGGTATTGTCTGTTCTGAGCAATTTTAATTAATTTAAACATTCTAATTGTTTTTTGTTTAATAAAATATGATTTCAAACTTCTGAGAACGTCTATCAAATTGCTACTGAAATAGAAAATACTCTCATACTTGCGACCAAATTATGCTTAATTGTTTTTAAAGCCTGATAAAATAATTCTAAGCTTTTTCTTCTTTTATTTATGGCTTCTGGGGTTTAAAAATCTTTTTTTAAGTTTGATTAGAGGAAGTTACTTCTTCAAGAAGAAGTCACACTGATTTAAATTAATATATACACTGGTATAAAAATCTAAATTAATATATACAAAGCCTTTCTGGGAACCATTGCAGACTGATAAGATATTAAATGCTATTGAACCGATATGATTTCAAGAATCAAAACGTTTTCATCTATCTTTCATATTTGGCTATATTTGTTATTTTCCACATATACAGTAAAAACCGACTATTTTCGCTAAAATACCAGTTTTCGAATTCCATAATTTTCGCCAAAAAACCGGTTTTTAAAACCGGTTTTTGAAAACCGACAAACCCTATGCAGTACATTGTCTGTATTAATTTGTTCAACACCAGATCCAATTCTTTTATGTTGTACTATTGCTACAGCCCCTGACCATAAACATATATTCGTTAAATTGAGATACAACATATGTTATTTATTACCTTAAGATTCATATAAATAATTCATATCTAATCAAAATGTTTCAACATTTAAATAAATATTGTTCAAGTGGGAATACCATATTTAACCAGTAAATTTTTGTGACATTTTTTTTAAAAATTCTTTGTCTGTAATTTGTAATGTAATTAATATCTAATTTTGTTTAATATATTTATATAAATTTAATATTTGAATATGATTAATTGAATATATCTTTGTTAATAGTAAACTTTTTTATACTGTTACTTTTTGTCCTTTAAATTTATCTGTTTTTTTTACATTGTATTTTCCTATATCACAAATTGTCCATTCAGTTATTATTTCGCAATAATGCCATTATAAAATTAAAGTAAAACTAATTGATGCACAATATTTTTGACTAAACTTTCCTTAGCTAGCACAAATTTATTCTTCGATTTTGACACATACGATTGCGAAATACGTTGGTATTCTAAATATAAGGCATAAATGGACATTGTTTGACCCTGAGATTTGTTTATGCTCTTGGAAAATGCTAAATTGTAACGTATTAAATTGTATGATAAAACCTGACGGTGTCATTGGAATCCGCGGTAGAATAATCGCTTCTTCTTTAAAACACTTCTCATTTACGTTAGAATCGTTGTTTCATTGTATTTTCTGTTATCATCCTGATGATCGAGTGGGTACCGTTGCATAATCTCAGAGGATTCAAATAACACATAAGAATAATTTATGAACCAATCTTTTATTGCAGATTAAGTGGTGGCATTCCTAGTATTTATCAAATTCAAAATCAAATAAAAAACTCCGTTGGATAATCATACCAATTGGACGCTCCATTCTCTCAAAAACTGAGTTGCCATTTTTGGCATTTTTTTCCGTATTTTCAAAATACCAAGTGGTTAGACCTGCCTTTACATAAAACTAACCATTAGGTCTCCCAGTCAGAAGGAATCAAATGTTTTTTAAGTCAATCAAAATCATTGATCCGTGCTCATGACGAAACATTGTATCCATACATACATTATTTTTTTCTAAAGTATGCCAAAATGATCAAAAACGCATGAAACATAAATATGCAAAACTTTCATTTTCGATTTTTTGCCATTATCTACTATAATAATTTTCCATACGGACAGTTCAATGATCTTCATCCAATGTGCTTATTTAAGTTGGAATAATTTCACTTAGATTTATGGTTATAATAAATCTTATTATACTACTTATTTTATTTAACTCCATGCAGACTTGTATACACTTTTAATTCAGGTATAAAAGCTACATCTTTGCAGCGTACACTGCTTGCGTATATATATTATTATATAATATAACACTTTATTACAATAAAAATTAAATCGTACAGCATCATTTTCACATATTATTCTAAAACATAAAAATAACTTATAAAATTTACGTAACATTAAAACAATTGAGAAAAATCTACAAAAACTCACCTAATTCGAGATATAGTTGATTAATTGTATCATAGGAGTCCCAATATGGTTGAGGCGATGTGTGATCAGGTCTTGAATCAGTGGACGGACCGTTGGGATTCCTTAATTAAAAATACAGTTATATTAAAATGAGTAAACTGAATTATCAACATTTTTGAATATGATGGTTTTACATACCCTGTACGTGCAAAATTGGCGAGATATTGTATAAATAAATCAGCAACTTGACGATCCTGAACAGTTGAGTTTGCAGGAAACAACGGTGGTCCTGGCAAACCCAGCACAAATGGTAAATCTTCTCCAAAAACCGTGCCAGTACGCTGAAATAAATATTTTTATAAAATATATTATTTTATGTCTTGAATTTTAAATTTATTTAGAAACATATAGTAAATACATTAGCTTGATATAACACAATTTTTTAAACAAAATTTTAAAATTTTTATTATATGTCTATTTGAAATGAATTTGTAAATCACATTTATTGTTTTTTTAAGTTATTTATATTTAAAAATAAACTAGTATTAAATAACTCGAATCATGGAATTCCAGAGTATGCTTTCAAATAATCTGAAACATTTTTGAAAGTTCGGACACTTTTCCTTTAAATTTATTTTCTCACTAACTATGTTATGATATTTTTGCTCAAAAATATTTATGACGGTAATCTCTAAAAAAAGAGTGCGCGTAAGGTTCACATGCGATTGTAGTATAAAAAACATATTTGCTACTGTACAAGATAGCATTTAAGTAAAAATAATTAGATCATATAAATATTTTGAATAATGTTTATTAGTAATATGGTAACACTCGTGATGCACACACTTATTAGTGTCAACCATTATACACATTTATATAATGATAAATTATAAATTATATATTTATAATAGTATTAAAAATATGTATAATATTTAAAAACAATAATGTAATTAAAGTCATACTTCAAGAAGACTGAAGAAGAAGCTGCCCGAAGATAATATGGAGGAACCATAGAACTACCACAACCTTATATAAACAGAATAATTGAATCATTTATTGAAGTGATTCTCTGAATATGATTGTAATATTGATCCGATAAATTTATATGTGTGTTTGCAAGTGTGTGTGTATGTGTGTGAGTGAATGACATAAGCCAAATAGCTCATAGAATAGTTATGTATTCTGATTGCTATTGAAAATAAAAATTAAAAAAAAAAAAAAAAAAAAAAATATGACATGATCGGCTTGTCATTGTAATTAGCATTTAGAAATGAAGCTTCATTAGAGAAATGAAGTAATTGCTGATTAATAAATTCTATAATATTCGTTCACATAGTGGATTATGTTAAACAACGTCTAAACAAATATTGTTTTCGCAACTTCACTCATCATGGAATTGTATCTGAACAACTTCATGTAATTAAAATTAACATACATTCATTGGCTGCTTATATTTTATTACTTTTTCGCTGGCGCTATAATCTCATTCTTTGAACAGCTGTAATATCTGTCTTGTCTAAAAAATATTTTCCATTTTAATAACTTCAAAGATTTATAGAAACTGCGAATAATATAGAAATAATTTCTAATCAATAAACTAACTAATCATTAATTTTATTAATCAATATTTTCAAGGATCAGTATGAAATATTCTTCTGATTTAGGCATTTTTCATTAAATCAAGATTTGTACTGCAATGTAACTTTAAAATGTTTATTTATCTATGCCGATTTCTTTGTTGATATCGGATCGTATACAACTTTGATGCCGGTACGCATACAACGACAGATCTCTATTCACATACACTACGACTAATCACAATCGACCCGTATTGAAATGATTTCATCAAAAGCGAATAACGTACAGTTGTGCCGTAACGAACTTCCGTTGCATTTGTACGGATTTACACCCTAGTCTAAAGAAGTTTTACTTCAAAAATGTTGATATGATTTATGAATAATATTGATATTAATATTTAATTTATCTTTGTAAAATTATTTTATTTAACTTAATTTACTTTTTTATTTGAAATGTTTATGTTTTACAACTATGCCAACGTAAAAGATTATTTGGTCCTTTCACCATAATCAAGTGCAAGGTCTTATAGAGGTTATATAAAAAAAAGTTGAATCTAACTTAAAATTAATTAAATAACTTAAAAATTATACACAGGTTTCTTAAACTAAACAACAAAAGAAAATAGTTTTGTCATGGATTTTCAAACATGTCGGTCGTTCAAAGTGCGGTCGTAAGTCATTTTCCGTCTACTTTCAAATATTCAGTTATTAAAAAATGCTTAACTTTACTGGTTTTTGAGATATAGGTGGTGGATCTTTTTACCCGCGGACCTTTAAACCCCGATCTACCCTATATCTTATTTGAAACAAACACTGTATTCAAATTCAGTATCAGATATGCCACAGTAGAGTTATGTGACATCTTTGCGTTTTATGCTCAATGATATTCATATATCTTATTTATTTGCATTACAACTACGGATCGTATATCACTACACCATATGTTCCCGTTTGTTTTACGGTGAGTTTGTCATATCATAACAAAATACGATTATCGTAAAAAGAAATTTATTATCTCTAAGCAAATAAATAAAACGATGCAATTTAAATACATACTCGCGAGAAAAGAGAGAAATAGATTAGAATATGCAAATAAAATTAATTGTGCTTTAACAAATAAACAAGTGCAATCTTTGAAATGCTGATCGGGTTCTATGCAATTATTTTTAGAAATTGGCAAAATATATAATATAAATAATATTTATAGTTTTTTGTTCTTTAATTATTTGAATAGCGATGGAAACTTAAGGGTAATATAAGCTGAATACAAACTATGTAGGTTTTTATACTTGACAACCCAAACAGTTGTCCTAACTCTATGTGATAAATTGTATTAATGCAATTTTTTCAATAGTGGTGTATTTGTTGTTGATTCAGGAATGTCGGCCAAAGATTATTTTAAATTGAAAACCCATTACTCTCCATTTTTCAAGTAAAAACCAATGTCATTACTGTTTGACATCAGGCTACCTGAAGCGGGTATCAAAACTAGACTTTGCTTAAAATTTTGTTTTTATTATTAATAGAAAGGTGCGCGTTAAATAAAAGTTTAATGAAATTGAAATTTTCTTGAAAATATGGAGATCAAACTAAAGAATCTAATAGTAGATTTTACAACAATATTACTAATTATCATTAATATTTTTTGAGAAGTGATACTTCACTTTAATTGTGAACTTCTGCAGAAGCAGAAAAATATATATTTAAGTATTGTACATATATTAGATTAGAGAAAAAGATTGTTATTTATTTTTCATTTGAAATTTAGTTTATTGGTTTAAAACTGTTTTATGGTCAATTTTTAGCTCCTTTACGACTGCTAACATACTGGTCAACTTCGATCATTTTTCCGAATTTATCGTCATTTTCAAAAATTCCTGAACAAAATCTACGAAAACAAAATTGCGCATAATTGGCTATTACAGTATCGGAACCATAAACACCATTCACAAATTAAGCCGCTTGGCTTGCATTTTTGCCTTTTTCAAAGAACATGTGTAAAATGTACCAAATTTTCTCCTTGTTCACTTCCATTTTTAACACCTGTGATTCACAACTGAATGCACCAAACAAAAACAGCAAAATAATTTTTTTGCTGCGAAATGTCTCTTTTCCAGCGAGCATAAATCTGAAATTGTTTGATCTATACTTTTCAAAAAATCTATCAGTACATCCATCTATCAAAACAATAATGGTTTTCTTTTTGGCCAATCTAATATGCTTGACTTATATATATATAATATAAACTTTTACTTGTAGGTATATTGTTTAACTATTTGCACAGTAAAATAAGTAAGAAAATAAAATAAACAGTAGATTTATGTTTGTGAAGAGGAAATTTGGTTAACAATTTCCAAAAAAGTACATACATTAGTAAATAAGAAAAAATTAAAAGTTACAATTCCCTCAGAATATGAAAAGAAGAATTACTTACAACTGGACAATATTTATATCAATCTCATGAAACTTCTTTTCACGAAGACAGAGTTAGAATAATTATACTAGACAATATTTGCACTAATGTAGTCATTTAATATTGAAGATGTACCGGGTATGATAATATTCGTTTATTCAAAAAATTGCTTGGTCAAGAGAAAATTTCAATTAAATATTTACGTTCAATAGCAATCAAATCAAATAATGGTTATAATAAATCAGCTGAGTAATTCCGTCTAATTCTGTTCTTATTATTAGAAAATTCTATTTGTATAACGCCTTCGCTTGTGATAAATATAATGACCAGTCGTTTTATTGTTTGAGGTCCGAGTTCAACGACGCGAACCAGCAAACTCGACGAACATTATCACATATGAGAGGATTCCTTATATTTTTTGTATGCTTTATTCTCTTTCATTACACAATAAACTGAAATACTGGCTTTTGCAGAAATATTATTTGTTTTTCACAAAGTATTGTATATTTTGACACTATAGATTAAATTAATTCATATAATATCTTCATTCATAATACTTTGTGCGGTTGATATAAATCTCAATATTATTTACTATTAGTGCGAAAAACCTCATACACAGAAAATACCTAATATTCATAATGCTCGGTTGAAAAATCCAAAAAAAATGTAGTTTAATTATGAGAAACCTGTGTGAATTTTTGTTGATATATTAACATAATCGTGTAATATATTTTCAAAAATTTTTATCATGCACTTTATAATTGGGTAGAGCAAGACTTAAAAGTTCCAGGATGAAAAGGTCCACCACCTATATCTCAAAAACAAATAAAGTTAAAAAATTTGTGATAACAATATTTGAGCAGAGGTAAAAAAATATTTAATCTGTCATCGCCTTCGATTGCAATGTTTTAAAATCTATAACAAAAATAATTTCGTTTGTTGTTAGTTTTTTTCGTTAGTTTACGAGTTTATATTTTTTAAGTATATGTTATTTTACTGTTTTATAAGATGTAGCTATTGTTATTTTTAAGTTATATTCGACAGTTACTTTTATATAAACTTGACTCTTGTAACGGTGTAATCAATAAAAAAAGCAATAAAAAATAACAGAGTTAAAAAACAACTTTACAAGAAGTAAATTGAATTAATAGTTATTTCAACTCTGATGATAAATATATTTGACTAAATACCAGATCAAGGTTATGTACAGTGTGATCTTTGTAAAAAATGTGCAAATTAAATTTATATTTTGAATTGGTTAAATGATGTAGCTATTATTTCGTAAAATCCCTTTAAAGTTTATATTAAGACAATGGATCTGTTTGGACCCCGATTGTGCTTTTTTATTTAGCCTATGGGGCAAAAGCGACAAATAACAAAGTAAAAAAATTAAATAAAAAAATACATATTCCTACAATATTGAATTAAATGGGAAAACGTTGAACATAGTTCGATAGTTGCTTGTTTTATTAGCGTGTTATGGTGTGATGTATTTCTGAAGTCAAATTAAACCTTTGTGTCCCGCCCTAGGCTTGCCCAAGGCCTAGCTAGCCTATCATATTAACAATTGTAATATAAGAATTGATAAGTTACGCTTGATATTCAAATAATATCATTGGTTGTACTTGTATTTTATAATGTAGAAAAATTAAGAAATTATGTATTGATTTAATATACATTTTAGAAAAAGATCTTCTATATATGCATAATGTATTTTACTGTTGGCATGTTACTAATTAAACTCTCCCTAAACGTCCTGACGGTTTTCATAAAATCTTTTGTGAAGTGATTAAATTTATTCAATAATAATGATTCAAATCCAGAATTTAAGTTATAAGAAATAAGCCTTTATATTATATTATTTTATTTGAAGTATCTAATGTTATAACAAAAATTATTTAGCAGAATACTAAACACCGAAAACTGTACATATGGCTAGTTGTGCTTTCACAGGGTATTATATGCTATTTAATAAACATATGTACATAATTGCTAATTATTAGCGAAAATAAAAATATTAACTTAATTATTTCAATTAGTCACGTTAATTACAACGCACGTCATGCCAAAAATAAGACGAATATGTGACTAAGAAAAGCGAATGTTTAAAGGTCGAACATTTATTTTTAATTCTCATTCTAGAAGGCTTTTTTCTTGAATAAAAAAAACGCAAAGCACGATGAAAAGTTTTAAAATCTGCGTCACGTACGCGAAAATAGCATTTCGCCGGCGTAGTTGATGAGGTGACTTATTACGTGTGCGGCAACAGCCAAAAATGCCAAAAATCAATGACGTCACAAAGCCGGAGGGCGCGTAGGGCGCGTAACCGCTCGCGTCAAGCTACCCCATTGGGAAAGAATGATTGTGGTCGACAGAAACGTAAATTGACACTTGAGGGTCATCGCAATCAGAGCCGATTGATGGAAAATTCTATTAAAAAGCTTCAAAGGCGGAAGAAGAAGTCTACACGATTTTACAAGAACGTGGACGAACAGATAATTATTCTAAAAAAATGACCAGAGATACGAAAATTTTATTTGTGTTCAAAATATATTCATCTAGTTTTAGTCTTAAACTTTTATTTAATTCGAGGTTTTCATGTCATCTACAACAACTATATTTAAATGGTATATTTTACATATTTTGAATAATTAATTAATGTATTATATTTCCTATCGAATAGCAAGGGGAAATGAATCGGAATATTTAAAAATATGACCATAATTTTATTATAATACGTAGATTCTGCAAACATTATTCAACTAATGTAAAATATCATACATTATCCTTATAATAATATCATATAAAATATCCTACATTATCCAACCAAATATAAAATTCATGAGAACATTTTTACTGAGATAACACTGTGTATGACCATAATTTGGTGTTTTTGAAAAAAAAAAATTATCAGAGTTATTAATTAAATTGTTAATATAAATATTTATTAAATATATCTTTTGTAAAAATACTTTTTGACTTAATTTACTTAATTAAATTGTTATAATAAAACTTACATCTGAGTGGGGTAAAGAAGACTAACTAAAACTGTCAAAGCTGTAAACATTGACAAATAGTAAAGTAAAGAAGTGAACTAGTGAGGCGCATAGTATCGTGCCTTAAGGCAATATTGCTGAAACTTTCCGTACCAAACATTATTTTTTTTAAAAAGATTCACATTCTTGAAAAAAAATTACTCCCAAAAAATTACATTTTTGAGAAACTATAAATTTTTGACAAAAATTTACTTTTTTTTTTCTTAAAAAAAAAGCAGTTTGAAGAAAAAATTATTTTGAAATATTTTGGAAATTCTGAACTTTTTTTCAAAGCAATCGTACTGCTTTAACTACATAGAGACGAAATATCGAAGCGCGTAAGCGCCGCGCCGCCGTCTAACGGATAAACATTGGTACGGAACCCATATGAATGTAACAAGATTTATACTTATTGTTAAAATCTCTATAAAATATCTGATAATTTGATGTGCATATGTCTAATGATTCTTTTTGACCGCCAGATGGCATTTTTTTTCTTTTTTGACTAGATCTCCGAAACCGCTAGACCTGCCTCCATGAAAATTTGATCAGTTTTTCATCTTATTAATACAAGTAAATTTTTAATATAATTCAAGTTTTTGGAATTATTTAAATCGGACGCTCCGTTCTCTTAAAAACTGAGTTACCCTTTTTGGTACTTTTTGCCCCATATCTTCGGAACGGCTAGACCTGCCTTTGCCAAAAACTAATCAGCATATCTCCTTATCAATACAAATCGAATGTTTTTTGAATTACTCAAATCGCTTCATCCGTGTTCCCAAAATCGTCGACGAAAATTTATATCCGAACACACACACACGTACGCACACACATACATCCATTTTTTCTAAGATTTGCCAAAATATTCAAAAACCTCTGAAACGTAAAGATGTATAAAAGTTTTCATTTTCGATTTTTTTTGCGATTACTATAACTTGCCCTACGGAAAGTTAATTAAGATGTAGAAGCAAGTTTGCGAGAGATAAATTAAAGATAAATTATTGTTATTTAAACTCTGCTGATAAATATTTCTCACAAAATACCAGATCAAGCGTTACTGTTACAAAATACCAGCACAAATACAACGTTATTGCTGTAAAAAAGTACCCATAAAATTTAAATTTTGCATTGATACTTTTCAAAAGTAAAAATAAGACATTGGACCTGTGCGCCCCCTGGTCGTCTAATTTTACACCGCTTATGAAAAGAACCAAGTGATAAATTTTTGTAGATCAGCAAAAAACACGTCTCTCTGATAAATTAGCTGGGAGTTTAATTGAACATAGTCAGATAGTTGTTAGTTTGAATGTGTTATTTATGTGATACAATATGTTTGGTTTTCACAATATAGTTGTTCAAAGTGAAATTGAACCTTTGTGTGCCCTCCCTACCCTGTATACAGTACTAATTTTGCTTGGGCGCTTATATAATAAGAATTAGGGAATGCAATACCAGTATACCGGGATACCGAATTACCGGTAAACCGCCCGATTTTTTGGCGGTAATTTTACCAGTATTTACCCCAAAAATACCGGTATTTTTGGTATTTTTACATAAGCGCTATTTGATACAAAATACACTATCTTTAAATTCCATAATCGCATAAACAGCTATATCTTTAAGTGATTCTATAGAATAAACAAATGTCAAATATTATCTCAACTCGTCATTAAACTGAATATTTATTGCTTTACTAAGGGCTTCATATCGTGTTACAAAAAATAGAATTGTACTGATAGATAGATGTTTGTTTCATCTTATGAAAAAATATAACTGTTTTTAAGTAATATTTGCGTCAAAATATTTTATATCATACAGATTACCTCTGCGTAATCTTTATTTTTTTCTAACTTTATACATAATAATTATGATAATTACTAAATATTTTTGCTTCTTATTACAATTATAAAATATTATTTTTCGAAAACGTTTCGATGTTTGAAAATACTATAGAAGCATCACAATGTGATAAATAATAATATTCAACAATTATAGTAACTTATTATTTATCTTAACAAAGTATCCGATCCGATTAAATTAGTGTAGATTTTTTTTAAATATTGGAGATTATGCTAATTTAACACATCGGATACAGACAATACAGTTTATTATAATAATGTAATATGATCTTTGATGAGTTTTTGGTCTTTTTTACTCATAAGTTTGTTTTTGGTGAAAAGTACTCAATTACTCAATATAGTGACAATGAATTAATTAAATTGGATATAATTTTGTTAAATTATTAGTTAAAAAAATAAACTTATTGTTTTATTTTTTTGTTTTTATTGTTTAGTTGAGTATAGTTGTAGTTGTATATACATTTTTTATATTTGTACTAGTAACTTTCAATTTTGTTTACGTTTGTGTGAGATAATAAAAATACCGGTAATTTACCGGTATTCCGGTTTTAAAATGAAAAATTACCGAAATACCGGTATTGAAATTTTCCATCGTTATTGCATTCCCTAATAAGAATGATATTTATTATATTTTTTTTTGAATAACTAAGGATCTATATTCAAATTTTATTTCAATGAATTAAATATTTTAATATATTAGAGCATGATTAGCTAGAGAAAATATAAAAAATACTTTTCTTTATAGTGCGAAGGTGATCAAACTATATTCTAATTGCCCACAGATTTTTATTCGCAAAATGTAAGCTAAAAATTGAATTTAGCATTAAATAAAACTATTTTACTTTT
This sequence comes from Ctenocephalides felis, assembly GCF_003426905.1. Lineage (NCBI taxonomy): Eukaryota > Metazoa > Arthropoda > Insecta > Siphonaptera > Pulicidae > Ctenocephalides > Ctenocephalides felis. The sequence continues at coordinate 126,072,346 of NW_020538040.1, forward strand.
GTTCTCAAACGTTAACGTTTTCATTTACACATAGAATGATTACAAAAGAATATTTATTCAATAATATATTATAACACAATTAATAAGTTCTTTTCTACATATCAGATATCGCTTTATTACTGCCATATTAGATAATGATTTCCTTTTATACAACTGGAACACGAGTAAATCTGCGAAAAGTGTTCCGGGTGTGGGCGAAAATTTTGTTCGTAATGCATTTCCCTCGGTCAAAATCATGATGCGGGGCAGCACGCATTCGATACTAATCATCTGACGAAGACACCGTGCCATGAATACAGATCGATCGCCGACAATACACCCGAAAGCGAGAGCGGGCTGCGCCTACCGTGCACACCGAGGGACGGAGCGAGTACGCGAAGAGAAAAGTGGTTACAGGCAACGGCTACGGGACCACCAGAACGGCGCTAAGATATCACTTACAGGGTTTTCAATGCATAGACATCAAAGCTAAGGTGCGGTAATCTATATACTTGATTTAGAGAATATTGTGGCAATATGTAATTTACGAAGGTATAAATTTAACATGTATGCTGGTAGCAAGACATTAGAATTTTCCAATTAATGTGTATGAATCCCATAAACGTGCGTGGTTTAAAAACAAAGAACACAATTTTTGATTTGCATATAAAACTAGTTGGTATTGATATTTTTCCTTGAGGAAAGTAACATAAACTTCCCGATATGTGTAGATAATCGACTTAATCAATAAAAAATAAATCAATTTATGAGTGATTAAAAGTATTCCGAGTGGATTTATTACACATCATTAGAAAACGAACGAACACGTTAACTCGGAGTATTTTCTGAAAACAAATTTTCAACAATCAATAATTTTTATTATTGAATCAGTTTCCGTAGGACTTTATATTAAGACCAAGTATTCTCTTGTTATACCAAGTATATCGTCTTATTTTAATTTTAACAAACGTCAAAAAAACTACTCATTCTCTCAAACTTTGAATTATTGAAATTAAACTACTTGTCGTAAGACTGTAATATTTCAGTAAGTACTATAAGAATATGATATATATCGCCAAAAAAGTTCCATAATAATTGGCTTAAATTTTTTTCAACAGTTAATTACAAGAAAATGGCTGAGTAGATTTTAACCTAAAACTAATCAGTATCATTCCTAGCTAATATCTTTCGAACAGTATCATTCTCGCTAATATTTGGTCTCATAATATCTTTCAAACAGTTTTTGATTTTTTAAAATCGATTCGGTAGTATGAGCTTAAATTTGAACAAAAAGCTTAAAACTTCTTTCCAAATTACAAAGAAACGGCTGGGCCGATTTTCCAAATTAGGTCTCATTCGATTCAGAATGGCTTGAAACGTCAAAAAAACATTAACATAAACATAAAAACATTAAAAAACAAAATTAGCGAATCGGATTTTTTTATGAAAATATGAAGGAAAGCTAAAAAAAAGTTCATAATACGATTTTGATTCAAAAAACTTTTAGTAATTATATTCGAAACATAATTATATATTGATTATATATGCATATATATATATATATATATATATATATATCCAATTTCTCAAACACCAGTAAAGTTGAAAAATTCAACTGCAATATTTGAAAGTAGAGAGAAAAAGATGTATAACCAGGCACCACCTTAATTCTTACGACCTTGCTATCGGGAAAAAATAATAGTATCACAATGATTAGAATCAGACTAATAATTTATATAAAAATAGTATACGACCATTAAGTTGTTTTAAATGATAATACTTAACGATTATAGCATGTTATTATTTTTCTTGATACTATAAAGTATAGAATTTCAAAATAAAATTAGAACACAATTTTCTCCTTCGGGAAGTCAAAAATTACTGTTTAAATTTATTTTACAATATTGAAAATTATTTAACACAACGTTTAAAAGCAATGCATCACAATATTGTAATATGATTTTCAATGACTTTTTAGTCTTTCTTGCACATTTTGCATCTATATTTTGCTGTATAAAATATAATGATCATGTATTTTTATGAATGTTATAATATAATATTAAGTTGGCTATAATTTTAATTAATAATAAATAAAAATTACTGTTTCGCTGTCTGTACAAATTTTAAAATTTATATCTGGATTTTTATTCTTTATTTTTATTAAGTTCGTTATTTATTTCTTCAATTTTGTTTATATTTTTCAAAATAACGTTACCGGTTTTAGAAACGAAAATACTGAAACACAGGTCTAATCTATTTTTTTATCATATTGCTTTTATTGATAACAAAACAAGTACAAAAAGTACATGGCGTCTCCACCGTCAGTATACATCTATTATATGTAACATAAATCAATTAATATGACATTAAAATTTAATTTTAACAAAAACTGATATTTATTGTCGTAGATTTACTTGATAGATAGTAATTAATTAGGGTAAGAATTTTTGTGACTTTTTGCAAATTTTTTTCATTACGTTATAAACTTCACTAAACTACAATTAAAATTATTTGTCTATAATACAGCATTGCAATAATTCTGTTCTCACAGAACATAATTAAAACCAGCACAAAATATAAACTAAACTAGTGGAGTGTATGGCATCGTGCCTTAAGGCAATTTGCTGGAAATTGCCGTACCGCAACAAAATGTTCTGAGTGTTTTCAAATAGATTATTATAAATATTGTAACATTGTCTAATATTTATAAGAATTATATAATCTGAATTGCTAAGTTGAAATTATTTGTTTAAAGTATATTAGAACTTTAGTCAGAATTAAAAATAAAATCAGATTTATTTTCGATATACAATAAAAATTCTTTTTGAAAAAAAAATTGAAAAAAAAAATTATTTTGAAACAAATTTTTTTTTAAAATCAATTATTTTGTTAAAACAAGCAGAAAGTTGCCTTTGCCAAAAACTAATCAGCACATCTCCCTATCTATAGGAATCGAATGTTTTTTGAACCATTCAAATCGGTTGATCCGTGCGCCCGAAAACGTGACCGAAAAATTGTATCCATACATACATACACACCCACACACATCCATTTTTTCTGAGGTATGCCAAAATGTTCAGAAACCTTCAAAACGTCGAGGAATATAAAATCTTTCAATTACGATTTTTGAACGATTACAATAACTTACCCTACGGGAAGTTAACGATACGAGATAGAATACACATCTACGAATCTTGTTTCACATTTTGTTGAATCAAAATAATTTTATTGTTAAGATCCTGTTTACATCTAGGTACATATTCATATCGATGATAAAGGTTTTCGATGAGAAACGTTAAGAAAAGCTCGACAGAATCCAGAGTATGTTGTAATAGAAGTTCTCGGGTGACTTGCCATTTTGCCATTTTGCCGTGAATAAGGGTCAGCCGGCTACAATACAAGTTTCCGCCTGAATGCCCTCTAGGCAAATCGTCTTGCATAAAGTTCTATCCATGCCAAACGCAGACCAACATTTACAGTAATAACAGTATTGTATAAATTCATATATAGACGACGACGTTCAACTGTACTCGAAAAGATAAACTAGCGCTTGCAGTGTTTCACTTAAACGCCTCTATACAAATTCAAACTTGCCGCGTATTTAAAAAAACGTGCGTGTTAAAATTACAAAGTTCTACTAGAAACGCTGCAAACTGACAATGTAGTTAATTTAAAATTTGCAGTACCTACCTCGTTTAACATAATACTATTTTAATTTGATGTTAAAATTATTTTTACATTATTATTTAAACTATTTAAATATAATGTTTATTTAAAAATACCCATATACTTAATTAATAAATAGTGGAAAAAGTGCTTGCGTTCATTTTCCTGAAGATAATATTTATTCGGCTTATATATCACCAAAATGTATACATATAGTTATAAAACAAATATCCATTATATCCATAATATATAAAATCTATAAATATAGATAGATATAGTTATGAAAATAAAAGTTATATATATATATATATATATATATATGCTATTTTGCTATTCTATAGATGAGTCGATTTCAATACTAAACCCCATATTTTTCTATGAATCGAAAATATATTGAGGCAAATGCAAATCGCCATTTGTATGCAATTCAATAAATCAAATTATTTAAATCCATCGAATATCGTGCAGCATCAATAAAAATATAATTTAATAACCGTATACGCCGACATGGACATATCTTTATGTATTAGCATAAATATATCGAAACCAATATTGAATGCGGCACCTAAATATGCAATTTCGGTAATCGCTTCAATTTAATTGCACACATAGCTAAAATTGGATTACAAAACGATTAGTTCAACTATATTAATAATTATTACATACGTCATACTGAATTCAAAGCGGACATATCATATTTAGAATTTTATTTTCAACTTATTTAACGAGTAATAATTATATATATATATATATATATATATATATATATATATATAAGATGTTTATATAAGAGTTTATATATATATGATGTTTATATAAGAGTCGTGTAAAATATTTGTGTCGGTACTCAGATTTACGCTATTGTTGGTCCAAACTATTAACATTGATTCTGCCATTCTCCGGTTAAATAAGTCTTTTTTATAGAATAAGATTTGGGGATTATCAAAATCAAACTTATGGATGTTAATATTAGCATGATCCACAAGCGTACTTTTAAATTTTTTATTATCTATTTTTCCGCATTGTAGTTCATGCTGTCTGAGTCTTTTATCTAAGTCTGACAAGTCTGGCTTATATATATATATATATATATATATATATATATATATATATGCCTGTATAGCAGAGGCAAAACAATATATTGTTACATTAATAAATTTCATTGCAAACTTACAAAAATAACAAGGCTACAATGTAATAATGTATATTGTATATATATATATATATATATATATATATATATATATATCTGTATAGCAGAGGCAAAACAATATATTGTTACATTAATAAATTTTATTGCAAACTCACAAAAATAACAAGGCTACAATATAAAAATGAACATATTTTACGCACACAAAATCTTAAATGAGTTATTTAAAAAAAATCCAACCAATATCCATAAACAAATTAAACATCGTGTATTTGCAATAAATGTTTTAATCGACAGATTTTTATTTCGTTCACATATCTGCTGCCAAAAACACTTTGGTTTAAAACAATTCTCGTTATTTGCTTTTAATTGTTTTTGAATGTTAATCGGTAATAAACTAGTAGGAATGTGAAAATGTACAAATTAATTATATTGTGGCATTTAAATTATATATATATATATATATATATATATATATATATATATATGTGTGTGTGTGTGTGTAAAAACAAAATTTTCTCTTTTACATAAAACAACACATTTATAGAATGCCCATGGTATTCGCCTGAAATATATCCTACGAGTTCGATTCTACAGGTTGATGATGCAATTTTATGAAGGACAAAACTGTTTGGTATAAATATGTTTCCAAAGGGTGCTAAAGCCTCGAAGGCAATAATCCGATAATAATTAATACTTTTCAATTTCTGAGGAAATCTCCAAGAAGTTGAAGAATTGTATGGAAATGCCAGAAATGATCATTCCATGACCTATTCCGTTTCAGTTTTACAAACAATAGTACAGGAAACGCGTTAATTTCCTAATTTAATTGTTTAGATTGACGATAAAACAGATGAAATTGGCAGTATAAAACACTGAGTGATTAAGCTTGATCCGAAGTAATCCAAATTGTCAAGCCTCTTATCGTTAGACTAAATATGTCCTTGCATATAAATTTCCTTGCGGATTAATACGAGAAAATGATGCTAAGGCCATCATCGGATCACACTTGTTCAACTGCGACATATGTATAATAAATCTTTTTAACTATTATCTGTACACATAAAAAATAAAAAGTCATAAAAATGGATTTTATACTAGTTGTTACAGCATAGAAAGCTGCTGATGGCGGATTATAAGTTTTTACAAACACTTACATGCTCCAAGCAATTAATTTCAACGAAAAATTTCTCTTATAACATTGTGTAATATATTTAAAGTAATTTAAAAATGTTCAATAATAATTACTTTAATTAACAATGTAGTTAATAAAACACATTTGAATTATTCTAAATGTGATAAGTATACTAGTTGTTATTGCAATATTTGAATTAAATATATTATATTTTATAAAATTAGTTAATCATCATAGTTATGCTAGGGTACGGTAGTGACAATCGCCATAAAAGCTAAACTATGCTGATTTTGAAATAGGGTTCAAAGGAAAAACAATGAAGTATGTTTCTTCTAATAAATTTTCATTGAGTTATTGTTATTGCATTGAGTCAGCTTCTTACATTTACATGATCAGACCAAAGTAAGTTTTCTAGTTCGATCCTTATCAACTTGTATATAGAGGTAAATCACTTTGTTTATTATGTTGCTGTAAGTTGAGCGTTAGTTGTTAATTACCGTAAGTAATTAACTATGAATTAATTAATTAATAACCCAAGTAATTAGTTTTTACGTAGATATTTTAGCTCATTGTTAGTCATAACGATAATTGCTTTTCGAAATGCGTTGTGTACGGTTGTGACAAACTTTGTGCGTACGGTTATAACATGCATTTCTTGTCGTTTTTCGATGAATATTAACAGGTAAATAATCTAATTAAACTAAGGTGAAATACAAAAGAAAAAATCAACACAAGAAAAAAATTAACCAAAATTTATTGCTAACTTTGTTTAATGGGGTAGCCTGCTTTAGAGGCTTAAAAAAATTCGATCTTTTTCTATTGTAAAAACGTCTTCCAAAACTAGCCTAAAGTTTCAAGAAAAATCAAATTATTTTCGGAATTACAGAAGAAATAGTGAGCAAGCGTCAAACATGTATACAAGCGGAACAAAAACTTCGATACGCGATTTCTTGGTTTTGATTTTTTTCGATTCTTCCTAATTAGTGGAAACGATAAGAAAAAAACTAAACATTCTATCGGAACGGAACAAAATTCATTGTATTCAAGATTAAATTTTAATCTAGTTAAACCTAAAAACACTTGAAAAAAGTTACAAAAAACTCACTGTTTAAACAATCTAAAGTAAAATTGTGTACAAAAAACATGACTTGTTTTTCAACTGCGTAAAATTGGTGAATTTCTTAATTTTTTCTGGATTTCTTAAGCTCAACTAGAATCTATACTATTGAAAATATATATTTGTTTTGATTTTTTTTGTTTCGGATGGAAATTGTGACTTGCATGTTTCCCGCCAAATGACACGCTTGTGGCGCATCGGCAAAATGCTTTTACCCGACATAATTTGTCATATATTTTTTGAGAAAAATTGAAAAGAATGTTAAGATATATGAAAGAAAAAGAATGTTAAGACTTGAAAGTTTAGTTTTAAATAAATTTTTATTTTCTTCTCTCAAAAATTCTTAAAAAAGCAATTTTTTGAAGCCTCTAAAGCAGGCTAAACATAAAAAATGTTTTATTATATATTCATAGCCTTTTATAAATAATTATTTGTATTAGTTGTGTTGTGTTACATATTTCTGTCAATAAAGTTTATTAGAAATGACCATTTTAGTGTTTAGAGCTAATGTTTTTCAAGCTATTTTCATGCTAGTCACAAACGTCCTGGGGTTGTGGACGGCTGTGACTCTTGCACCCTTTTTGTATGATTTGATTTGATGACTAATCTTAAAGAAATGTTCAAACAAATATTTAATGAACTTTTCTCTCAGATAACTGTCAAAAATATTATGATAAATTGATATATTGTAGAAAATTATTAAATTATCAAAAAAGCTTAATTTAAAAAAAAAAAACTTAATACATTTGAATTTATTAAACAAAATTTAATTTTTAGTAAGTTGCACTTTTCTTCCTGTAAATTCAAGTCAATTTTATAAATCTAATATTTAATTATACCTATTGTTGGAAGCTCTAGCAATTTATTTTAAGATGCAATGCCGCGCACTACTACTACTCGTATATTCAAAACAAACATCTCATTCAAGTTATTTCTCTTATCGAATACTTGTTTTATTATAAATTCTGCATATTCAATAGAAAAATATAAGATTCCACGTCGAAATATTATCATAACATTGCGATGCGTATGTGTAAGAAAATATGTAACTATCGAAATTTTTCTGGCATTATGCGGTGCAACTATATTGAAAATATATTTATGGTTGAAAAATGCGATATACATATATAAAGTGTAGTATATTTTTGAAAAAAGCGTAATAGGATATGCGGGCTGTATCCACACGCTATAGAGATTTACTCGTACGTACTTCCTGTTTATATTGCGGAACTCGATATTCCTCAAATAAAATTATCTTGAACGTGTATTTGCTTCTATATTTATGTGCTCAGCAGAGTGGAATTTTTAGTTTAGCCCGAGATATTGCGCGCAAAGGATTCTGTTTGATTTCATTTGAATAAATAAACTTATTACTGACTTCAAAAACTTTTTAAAGTGCATGCTATAGTTTTGCTTTGATTTGTAATTATTTTCATTGAACTTATTTCATATTAAACCAACACTACTACAGAGAAAAAGCAAACATACTGCATAAATTAGCCAAAAAGTGAACAAACATCTATTTCTGCTGTCCATAGTATGAGTAATTTTTTATTTAAATTTAAGTGAAACCATAAAAATTATTTATTAAGCTTCACAAAATCTTATAAATATTATAAATACCATGGTATGCTAATAACAGCATTAAACTATGATTATTTAAATGTTTTTTTACTGAGATTTAATTTTTCGTGTAAGGTTGGAGCTAATTGTATGCTTCTGCGTTCATATTGCTCTGAAATAGCATATGATAAAATATCAAAGTAGTACTTCTGATAAATCAATCACGTTAGTTCTAAATTCTATATCCATAATACATTCTAACCAGTATCAAAACTAGCTGTAAGTGGAATTCTGTTTTAAGGCAATTAAGGCATCGTGCCTTAAGGCAAATTGCTGGAACTTCCCGTACCATTTTTTTTAAACGATTAACATTTTTGAAAAAAATTTACTTCGAAAAAATAAGATTTTTGAGAAACTATAAATTGGACCAAAAATTACTTTTTTTTGAAAAAAAAATTAAAAAAAAAAAAAATTATTTTATTTTTTTTTGAAAAAAAGTGTTTTCCTTATTTTGACATATTTTCAAAGATCTAAACTTTTTTTCAAAGCAATCGTACTGCTTTAACTGCATAAAGACGAAATATCAAACCGCGTAAGCGCCGCGTCGACGTCTAACGCGTAAACATTGGTACGGAACCCATAAGAATGTAAACCAAAGTTATACTTATTATTAAAATCTGTATAAAATATCTAATAATTTGATGTGCATATGTCTAATGATCATTTTTGACCGCCAAATGGCATTTTTTTACCTTTTTCATTAGATCTCCGAAACCGCTAGACCTGCCTTTATGAAAATTTGATCGGTTCTTCACCTTGTCAATACAAGTAAAATGTTTTTTGAATTATTAGAATCGGACGCTCCGTTCTCTTAAAAACTGAGTTACCGTTTTCGGCACTTTTTGCCCCCTATCTTCGGAACGGCTAGACCTGACTTCGCCAAAAACTAATCAGCACGTCTCCTTATCAATACGAATCGAATGTTTTTTGAATTATTCAAATCGGTTGATCGGTGTTCCCGAAATCGTCGACGAAAATTTGTATCCGCACATACATACACACACGTACATACATACACACACACACACACACACACATACATCCATTTTTTCTAAGGTATGCCAAAATATTCAGAAACCTTTGAAACGTCGAGAAATGCAAAAATTTTCATTTTCGATTTTTTTGCGATTACTATAACTTACCCTACGGGAAGTTAATAATTTTTATTCTCCTTTGTTTGGTATCGACTTTATTTGAATGACTGTTGCTATAGTAAATTGAGTAACAAAGTAAATTGAAAAATATAGTTCAACAGAAAATGTTAAGTGTGCAAATAAACGGATGTCTGCGAAAATAAAATATATGTGTACACTGTACAAATAAACCGATAAAATAAATAGTTTTTTTAACTGTAACTAAACAAATGGCCAATGACATTGTTACTAAAAGGTATATATATATATATATATATATATATATCAAATGTTAGACAATATCAATGATATAAACGATAAAAATATGTAAAATTTTTAGTTCTAGTTTTTACGCCAAAAATGTGTCGGCATTTGTTCATAATTTAAGAAAAATCCATTCTATGAGACACTCATATGCACATATCTTGATATATCAAACGCTCTATAGACATAAAGATCTTAAATATATAATCTGTGATACTAGAGCATTCAATATTTATGTTGACAATTTTATGGCTTTTTAAATGGATTTGCCATTCACAGTAGTTATCCAATTTTTAATTGAAATCATATTTCAGATCTATGTATAACCTCAAGTGGAAATTCAAGAGGTGAGCCTGCTTTAGAGACTTCGAAAAATCGCTTTTTTGAAGAATTTTTAGGAAAGAAAATAAATTTTTAATTGAAACAAAACTTTCAGGTTTTATTGTTATATATTTCAATATTCAATTATTATAATATGCCTGATACAAGCATTTTGCCGATGCGCCACGAGCGTGCAGGTGTCATTTGGCGGGAAAGAAGCAGCTCACAATTTCCATCCGAAACAAAAAAAATCAAAACAAATATATATATTCAATAATATAGATTCTAGTTGAACTTAAAAATGAAAAAAAAAATCACTAATTTTTCGCAACTTGAAAAAAAATTATGTTTTTATACAAAGTTTCACATTCGATTATTCAAAAAGTCGGTTAATTACAACTTTTCTTAAGTTTTTTTTTAGGTTCAACTAGAATAGAATTCTGAATTCAATGAATTTTGTCTCGTTTCGATAGGATGTTCAGTTTTTTCTTATATTTCCCACCAATTAGGAAAAATCGAAAAAATTAAAAACCGAGAAATCGCGCGTTGAAGTTTTAGTTCCGCTTGGATACATGCTTGACGCTTGCTTACTATTTTTTTCTGTAACTCCGAAATAATTTGAATTTGATTCTGAAATTTTAGGAATATATTCTTGCCTAGTTTTGAAAGACATTTTTGCATAAAAAATCGATTATTTTAAGCCTCTGAAGCAGCACCCCCCATTAACATCAAAACTAAATTATTTTTGGTGGTTTTAGGTTTCAAGTTGAGTTCACATTAGTAACAGAAATCTGTGTGATGTCCCCTGAATAAGAGGACATCCCGTAATCCAAAAACATTTTAAACATAATAATTATTAAAACTTTCTAAGAATATACTCCACAACTGTCTAGTAGTTGAGTCTATAAGGTCTTTGAATTAAAAATAGCGAAATATTGATAACAATGTGTTTTTATGTGAAAATAACACTCCCAAGCATAGCTGCTTCAAAAAAATTATAAATATGACAGAAATTGTAATTACAAGTTTGTCACATAGAGATAGAAGACCCCCTTCGGTTGCCATCTGTAAACTCGTTTAAAAAGTCAGCACAATGTCTCGTAGGACTCCGTAAATTCTGATATTAAATCATTTAATTAAATAAATAGTTGAATAATAATTAATTTTCAAAAGGTTGAATATTTGCATAATATACCTGTTACTTTAAAAAATTCTTTTAAAATTGGATTAAAATTGGATTGCAACTGTTTGCTCTCTGACCGTCCCATTTTACTCCGCATACGGTATATGAGCGATAAAATAAAAAAAACGGCAGATAAAATACCTTTCTATAATGTTGAATTAGCTGGTTGCTTCACTGAACATAGTCAGATACTTGTTTATTTGATATGTGTTATTTGTTGTGATATAATTGATTTGGTTTTCACAATATAATTGCTGAAAGTCAAAATGGAGCTTTTGTGTCCCGCATTACCTTATATATAGTCTAAAGATAATTTTTAGATCTTATTATAGAAGATAAATCTGAGTAAAATAATTTTGTAAGCCAGGTCAATTTACTACATTGTGAAACTCTGTTCGAGAGCGATTTTCCGCGCCACGAACCATTCGGTAAGTTAACCGATTGTTGCGCATAATAGAAAAAATCTGTCAGGATAACGACACGCGCACGCATTTATACACCTATAATGTTTCCTATAGAGACAGAGCCGGTGAAAAAAATATACACCTGATGATTTCCGTTAGTTCTACATCCAAAATATATGCAATCATGCATCGTTGTCAGATGTTTGCAAACTACATGCAAGGTTCTCAAATGTTTAGTCAAAAAATAAGGGCAGTCCACGTTTGTGTGAGTAACTAAAGCAAATTATCCAAACATAACGTATTTTAAAAATAATAAAAAAAATAAATATAAAATAAAACTTAATTTGACATGATTGAAAGCTTTAAGGTATGTAAATTGAGTTCGCTTAATTATATCATTTGATATATATTACAGTTTGAAATAATTTATAAAAGTAAAATGATACAAAATGATATTTTGTTTTATTGTTGATATTTTTTATTAGTACATAAAACAATTTTACTTGTACAAGTTATATTTAGTGTTGTAAAAAATATCAGATCACCTAAACAAATATTTAAACAAATGAGTGAGAAATCTCCTACTCGAAGTTTAAAAGAAAACTAGTGGGGCGCATGGCATCGTGCCTTAAGGCAAATTGCTGGAACTTCCCGTACCAAAAATTATTATTTTTTTAAAAACTATTAACATTTTTGAAAAAATTTTACTTCGAAAAAATTAGATTTTTGAGAAACTATAAATTTGACAAAAAATTACTTTTTTTAAAAAAAAACAATATTGAAAAAAAATTCGAGTAATTAAAAATAATCAATAATAATAATCAATAAAAGTTGATCAATGATTTGATAGAGATCAATGAGTTGATCAAAACTTTTAATAGAATTTCGAATCATATTAAATCATTCTATCTTAAATCATTTATTTTGATATATTTTGGAAGTTCTGAACTTTTTTTTGAAGCAATGGTACTGCTTTAACTGCATAGAGACGAAATGTCAAAGCACGTAAGCGCCGCGTCGCCGTCTTTTGGATAAGCATTGGTACGGAACCCGTAGGAATGTAAACAAAATATGTACTTATTGTTAAAATCTCTATAAAATATCTGATAATTTGATTTGCATATGTCTGATGATCATTTTTGGCCGACAAATGGCATTTTTTTTACTTTTTTATTAGATCTCCGAGACCACTAGACTCGCCTTCATGAAAATTTGGTCAGTTCTTCATCTTGTCAATACAAGTAAAATGTTTTTTGAATTATCAAAATCGGACGCTCCGTTGTCTTAAAAAATGTGTAACCATTTTTGGCACTTTTTGCCCCGTATCTTCTGAACGGCTAGACCTGACTTCGCCAAAAACTAATCAGCACGTCTCCTTATCAATACGAATCGAATGTTTTCTGAATTATTCAAATCGGTTGATCGCTGTTCCCGAAATCGTCGACGAAAATTTGTATCCGCACACACACACACACGCACACACGCATACACACACACATACATCCATTTTTTGTAAGGTATGCCAAAATATTCAGAAACCATTGAAACGTAATAATATATAAAAATTTTCATTTTCGATTTGTTTGCGATTACTATAACTTACCCTACGGGAAGTTAAAAATGGCTATACGATCTAATGTAAATTGTTAAAAAAGGAAATATATCACTCGAGATAAAATTTTTAAAGACATAAAGACCAGGTATTGTCCCGCAAACAGTCACTCCTGAAAATACTTTTTGTTCAGATTAAGCACGACACTCTCTGATACAAATTATCAACATTGAGAACTCCATAGAATCACCCAATTTCTAATTACTCTGTTTAATTTTATTTGAACAGTAATCAGCGCCTAATTAAAAGACTCTATGAGCTGTTGTAATAAATTCTTTCTGTACAACGTCGGTTTTTTGTAGATGGCAACCCAAAGAGTAGTCTCACCTCTATGTGATAAACTTTTGTTATTAGATTTTCTGTAATAGTAATTACTTGGGTAAAAGCTATTATCATTTGGAAACATATTGCTATGTATTTCTCCAAGGGAGATGCTGTCACTATTTCTTGATATCAGGCTGCTCGAAGCGGTTATTATAAGCTTAGGACTTCTAAGTTTAATCCCCTCGCTCTAACTGCTTAACTATGAGCAAGTCCCTGATAACACTGTAGAAAGTATTATGATTATTTGCGTATTTACAAAATCATTAAACAAGGTATATCGATGTCGAATAAATTTTGCATAAATATGTTTATTAATAAATATGTCAGTTGTGCGTAAAACAGTGCGTATACTCTACCAGCGACTTCACTACGAAAAGTGGGCTGTGCGTCGCGTTATGAAAGAGAAAAATACAAAATGATTTATCATTGCGCGATAAATCACGTAATAAAAACAGAACGGGGATAATGAAGAAATATCTCGGTCCGTTATTTATGTTTCGGATAACAATCTCTGCACAAACAAAAATCATAGAATTGCCGAGCCTACCGCGGCTGCGGCTGTTTTTATATATTTTTTTGTTTTTGATTCTGCTTTTTTGCGTACGCTTCGAATTGAAACCGTTTTTTTTGTTCCGCTAAGTGAAACGTTTTTACAGAGAATAATTCGCGACGCGAAAACACTAAAGTTAAACTTCTATAGATGATGGCGGACCGAGTGCATCATAAAGGAAGGAAAAGTCTGCTCTGTTGTTCGCAAAAAACAAACAAACAAGTTAAATTATTTTTAAAATACTGTGTTGCAGAAATATTTTGTGCGAGACTTTTTGCAGCAGTATATAATAATATTAACTGTGCATATTTTTACATAGAATAAGCATAGTTACATTGCTGTACTTAAGAACTATATGCTATTATTGAACTCAAATTTTATAAAATACTATAAAATGCTTGAAATTTGTATATATTTTTAACTTCCCGTAGGGCAAGTTATAGTAATCACAAAAAAATCGAAAATGAAAATTTTTATATATCTTTAGGTTTCAAAACCTTCTGAACATTTTGGCATACCTTAGTATGCCGATTCGTACTGACAAGGAGATGTGCTGATTAAATTTTGGCAAAGGCAGGTCTAGCCGTTCCGAAGATACGGGGCAAATAGTGCCAGAAACGGTAACTCAGTTTTTAAGAGAACGGATCGTAAGATTTGAAAAAACATTTTATTTGTATATTATTGTTATTAACTGAGTGAAGAACTGTTCAAATTTTTGGAAAGGCAAGTGCAACGACTTCGGAGATATGGAGGAAAAGTAAAAAAAAATGAGCCATTTGACGGTCAAAAATAAACATTAGGCATATGCACATCAAATAATTAGATATTTTATAGAGATTTTAACAATAAGTATAAATTTTGTTTACATTCCCATGGGTTCCGTACCAATGTTTAGTCGTTAGACGGCAACGCGGCGCTTACGCGCTTCGATAATTCGTCTTTATGCAGTTAAAGCAGTACGATTGCTTTAAAAAAGGTTCAGAATTTCTAAAATATTTCAAAATAAATGATTTAAGATGATTTAATATGGTTCGAAATTCTATTAAGAGTTTCAAATTGATCAACTTTTATTGATTATTATTGATTATTTTTAATTACTCGAATTTTGAATTGCGGTACGGGAAGTTTCAGCAATTTGGCTTAAGACACGATGCATTAATTGCCTTAAGACAGAATTCCACTTACAGCTAGTTTTCCGAACTAATTCATTCACTAGAGATGTATGGCATCGTGCAAGATGGCAAATTGCTGAATTCTGCGGACTAAAAATTAAAAAAATTGAAAAAGCTTTATTTTTTCTGAAAATTAAAAAAAAAATTTTTGAGAAATTCGAATTTTTTTAACAAAATTCACTTTTTTGCTGTGCTCAGTAGCTGTTTTAGAGACAAAATATAGAAATGCGTAAGCGCCGGTCTTACATATAAACATTGGTACGTAACCCATAGAAATTTAAATGAAATTTGTACATATTGAATCTTTATAAAATAACTGAAAATTTGATGTGCATAGGGTAGGGCATGGTACAGTGGTCCAATTTAACTTTGAGCAATTATATTGTGGAAGCCAAACCAAACGAATTATATCACACCTACCAAACAAACAACTATCTGACTATGTTCAGTAAAACTTCTAGTTTCATCAACTCACAATTCATCATAGTATAAATGTGTTTTTTTTAATGAACCCTACGGACGGGATAAATTGGGACGACCAGAGGGCAAAAAGGTCGAATTGCTTATTTTAATTTGAACAATGTGAACAACCTCGATCCAGTATTTTGTCGGAAATATTTATCAGTAGAGATGGAATAACTGTTTATTTAATTTATGTGTTATGTGTATGCGTAAAAATAGTTTTTTAAACTTAATTTACTTTTTTATATACTTTCTTTGCCGTTAACCTCGTGCCATGGTAAAGGTTAAGTTGGTTCTTTTTACCCTACCCACGTGTAAGTTTTTATAGAGGTTAGAAAAAAACGGTTGAATATAACTTAAAATTAACAATGCATCTTATAAAACAAATAAATAACGTGTACTTAAAAATTATATTGAAGTCTCGTACACCAAATAACAGTGCTCACAACCAAAAATAAACTAACCACGAAAGAAAATACTTTTGTTATGGAATTTTAAACATTGCTATTTATCTCCTGATGTCGATAGTGTACCTTTATACCAGCGGACCTTTACGCCCCGCTTTACCTTATTGTTTTAAAACATTGCAGTTTAAATAGAACATCTGAATATCTAAACATAATAAATATTAAAAAAGATGTAACACATCAATTTAATTAATACACTGACTACAATTCTTTTATTATATTTGACATCATGACCCAAATCTAATTTAAGCTCAATAAATATTTATTGTCTATTATAAAAAGGAATAATAATAAGAAGAACGCTATCATTGCATTCCACCATTATTATATGCATAACATAATATCTAAAATGTTAATCCGAGTACTTTTTCCATATCTATGTCGCATTTTCCTAGAAAGCGGCGTAACGTCGGCCCCGATGCGAGACAGTACGTGACTCCTCGTCCCCGGTAAATAATGTTGTACGTTGCACCGATATGTAAATACGGCAATTAATTCACTAATTATACTCGTATATCATAATATATCTGAGCTCTGCTTGTACCCACGAATAACCATGAGTTATTAGAGTCGAACAAATTGGCAACAATTTTGTACGTGTCACATTTGCGTATTTTATTAAAAATGATTGGTAAAATAGTAACTATAAAAAATGTCATAACGACCAAAATTATTGATGACATTTTTATATCACATTTCATTATAATAAATACTATAGATAAAAAAATACAAAACTAAGTGTAAATAGCACTTTGCCTTCAGACCAGTTGCATGAACTTATCGATACTTGTAAATCATAAACAAAATCAATAAAAATTGATATTTAGTTATTTAGATGAAAATTACAACTTTTTTTTAAAAAAAATGTTTGCTTTTACTAAAATAAAAAAACCTATAAGTAAATATATTCATTATAGTGGCCAAACGCGCTCTTGTATGTCCTCAAAGCAAAGTTATAGTAATCGCAAAAAATCGAAACTAAAATTTTTATATATTTTTACGCCTCAAAAGTTTCTGAATATTTAGGCATAAAAAATGAGTGTATGTGTGTGTGTGTATGTGTGTGCTTGTGTGTGTGTGCGGATACAAATTTTTGTCAACGACTTCGGTAACAACGATCAACCGCTTTGAATAATTAAAAAAATATTCGATTTGCTTATTCTATCTGCTGAACCATTTTCAAAGCAACAATTAGATACTGGCTATGAAAACGTTACCATCGATAAAAGTACATAGTTGCGCCAAATTATCGATTGATTCTTGCATAATCTGATTGGCATCCCATTAAACAAATATTTCCTATGTTTTCTCACAGTACATAGTTCGTGAATGGCTTGCAGAAACAGCAAACATTAAAATTTGGAGATACAACCTTTTTTGAGAGGAAACTAAGTTCAACACAAATCTATGCCATGGCTATAAATTTTTCTACAGAATATTTAAAATATCACTTAATTCGCTGGGTTTGCCACAATATTATTTAAAAATGAATGTTCGAATTTTGCTTTTTAATTCATTAATAAATTATTGAAAAGCGCGGTAATAATATATCAAACCCTTGCATATCCAAATATGGCAATTCAAAGTAAATGAAATCATATTCAAATAAGACTGTCATTTACAATGACTATTAATATGTTTCTGAAATATTTATATGAGTCATTTGTGTTAGCTGTTTTTTTCACTTATATACCGCACACTTCCATATTCACATTCAGTTAATTATTTTTTATACTAAATTTTTCATAGCATATTTAAAAATTAATCTTTTTAACTTCCCGTAGGGTAAGTTATTGTAATCGTCCAAAAATCGAAATTAAATTTTTTTACATTTCTCGACGTTTTGAAGGTTTCTGAACATTTTGGCATACCTCAGAAAAAATGGATGTGTGTGTGTATGTATGTATGAATAAAATTTTTTGTCCACGTTTTCGCGCGTTCAAAAAACATTCAAATCCTATTGATTGGAAGATGTGCTGATTAGTTTGGCAAAGGCAGGTCCAGCCGTTTCGGAGATACGGAGCAAAGGGCGCAGAAAATAAAAAAAGTTTTTGAGAGAACGGAGCATCCGATTTGAATGATCTAAAAAACATTCCATTAGTAATGATTGGGAGAAGCGGTGATTGGTTTTTGGCAAAGGCAGGTCCAGCGGTTTCGAAGATACAGAGCTAAATGTGCAAAAAATAGCAGTTTTTGAGAGAACGAAGCGACCGATTTGAATGATTCAAAGAACTTTCTGCTTGTTTTAACAAAATAATTGATTTAGGAAAAAAAAGTTTTTTGTTTCAAATTTTTTAAAAAAATTTTTTTTCAAAAAAAAATTTTTTTTTTGTATATCAAAAATAATTCAGATTTTATTTTCAATTCTGATTAAAGTTCTAATATACTTTAAACAAATAATTTCAACTTTGCAATTCAGTTTATATAATTCTTATAAATATTACACAATGTTACAATATTTATAACTAGCTGTACCCGTTCATGCTTTGCCGTGATTTAGTTTAAATAAAAAAGTTGAACAAAGATGTGTATTTGTTACATTTAGTTTAACGTTACTACTATCTGTTCAACTAATTTACCTATGAACCCGTTTATCAATCTACCATTTTACCCGCCTACAAATTTACCTGTCATTCCATTCTACATATCTACCAATTAACCTGTCAACCTGCTTATTTGTCTACATATTCGCCTATCTACCAGTTTTCCTTTCTACCATTTTACCCGTCCACCAGTTTACCTTTATAAATTCTCTAATTCATCTTATTTATTTACGCATTATAAAACAATTAAAACTCAAATTGATTCTACGTTTTAGTTACAAAACGTTTGTATGTGGAAAAGAAAGAGACTGTTTTTAGGCTTTTCCTAGCAATTATTCGATTTTTTCTCGTTGTAAGAACCATCCTGGAACATCAACGAACATTTAAAAAAAAAGAATTGGCCAAATTGGTCCAGGAGTTATTGAGTTATGCGCTTACCAACACATTTTGCAATTCATTTTTATATTATAGATAATCTGTTTGAAAACATTGAATATTCCTCGATCATTCCGTTACGGTACGGGAAGTTCCAGCAATTTGCCTTAAGGCATGATGCCATACACCCCACTAGTTAAACTTTGTAATAGTCTCTTTTAGATATTACGATATTAAATATACGAAACTTTTAATTGAATTGCGGACTATTTAAATGCTAATATTGAGAGCTAAAACTTTTAGAGATTTTTTGTTTATTTTTAGTTTAAGGACTTTAAAAACATAATTGGATACTAATATGGAGAAATAAATTTTGCGTTAAATCTATACTTACATTTCTACACGAAATAAGCTCATAGACCAACATTTGACGTACTTGGTCACTGTTGGCATTATAAAATAAATAATGAATTCTATACATGCAATGTGCTTTAGATTCAAAAGTGAAGTCGTGACATAAATATGTATGTATGTAGCCTATGTATTTTTCAAGATAAGCCTCTCGTATGATCGTCCTCCGTCGAGTCCGGCTCCGCGCCCGGAGTCCGTACTGAGATTTTAATCAGTCCGGGTATTTTCTGTTATTGGCATCGGCGGACATGTAAAGAGCGAGACTGCACGTTCAGTAATAATGTACGAAAAGCTCCGGTATAAAAATGTAGACGGGTACGTGCTGCACAAAGGTTGCACGTACTACACTTGTCCAAAAATATTTAATATTCTGCATGCGACTCGGCTAAATTTCTCTTTATGCGTTTTACGAGAGCAAATTGATATTAACTTTTCTACTGATATTAAAAATAGATCTGGATATGCATGCCCGTTGAATACACCGAACGTGCCGGGGAATTAAATAGTGCAGCTAGTAATGATAGCGTTTTTTTATTGTGATTTTCATAGTACAAATTATACATACACACGATGTGAAAACGCAAATTAAGCATTCAATTCTACCTAAATTATTATAAATTTTAAAATAAATTAATTAATAACAAAAGAAAATTAATGTTTTCACTTGTGCAAACGGTTTCTTCCTAAATGCAGTCAATTCTATAAAATATATTGTTATGAAATGTAATTAATTTGCTGCTGTAGTGTCTTTAGAAAATCATTGTATTGGCATTTTAATTTTCCGTAGGGTAAGTTATTGTAATCGTCCAAAAATCAAAATTGAAAATTTTTACATTTCTTCACGTTTTGAAGGTTCCTGATTTCGGCATACCTCAGAAAAATAGATCTGTGTGTGTGTATGTATGTAAAGATACAAATTTTCGGCAACGTTTTCAAGCGCACGTGTCAACTGAGGTAAATGTGCTGATTAGTTTTTGGCAGAGGCAGGTCCAGCCGTTTTGGAGACACGGAGCAATCATTGCAGACAATAAAAAACCGAGTTTTTGAGAGAACGGAGCATCCGATTTGACAGGAAAGGAGTAGTAATTACATTTTGACAAAGGCAGGTCCAGCCGTTTCGGAGATACAAGGCTAAATGTGCTTTTGGAAAAAAATATTTCAAAATTTTTTTTCCAATTTTTTTTCCAAAAAAATTTTTTTTGTATATCAAAAATAATTCAGATTTCAATTTTAATTCGGACTAAATTTCTAAAGCTCACTTATATACTTTAAGTAAATAATTTTAACTTTGCAATTCAGTTTATATAATTCTTATAGATATTAGACAATGTTACAGTATTTATAATAATCTATTTGAAAACATTTAATATTTCTCGAACATATCGTTACGGTACGGAAAGTTCCAGCAATTTGCCTTAAGGCACGATGCCATACACAACTAGTTCTTCCATATTATAGTCATATTTGAATGACTTAATTTGATAGTCAGTAGTGTAGGTAGTGGATAAAAATTTAACTTTGGAGCAAAACAGTCTATGAAACAAACTTAAAGAGCTTTAGCATAGAAAACCTCACTATCGAATTAAAAGGCAGGTCAGTGTGGAAAATGCTTCCACGTTTTAGCCAAAAATCTTGAACCGATTTTAAAACTTCAAAACATGTTAGTTAATATTGCCTAAAAATCGTGCTTATTGTAGTTTCAATTTTCGGCTGAACTGATTTCTTCGGATTTAATTGTTCATTTTTTAAAATAATGTCGATGAAACTTACAATGATGATAGAGATCATTATCTCAAATAACGTTCTAAAATATTATGGAATTATATAAAATGAGCGAAAGTTTTGTAAAGTGATCCTAAATTTGAAATTTTGTCGATATTTTCTAAGAAACGGTTGAACCGATTACAATAATTCAAAAGCCGTTTTACTAGACGGTTGGAAGCCATTCAGCATAGTAGAGAATAGTCTTGATTAGTTTTTGGCCGAGCCGCTTCTTCGTAATTAAGTGTTCAGAAATACTTGGATTATTTTAATATAACTTAATAAGACGATGGAGTTTATAGTCTAAACAAACATCCTAGTATATTGTGATTGAATTATAAAAATTTAATAAAGTTTTTGATAATGAGCCAATTGATAATTAAAAATTGCATTGATCAGTTTACAGTGAATGCAGAAACATTAATTGCCTATTTTTCTTTATAGGTAAATCTATTTTTTTATTGATTAAGTCGATTATATGCATGTAAATGCATACTAATGCTGCTAACTTTTACTTTAATTCCTCCTGATAAGTTACTTTAACAAAACATTAGCAACGTTATAAAAGAAAAAGAAATAATTTACCAACAATAAATTACGCCCTCTTAAATTATTCAAATATTGCATTTTAAATTGAATTTATCGGCTACAATATGGAGGCGCAAAGTTTTGGCTCTGCTACTCTCCTGGCGATAATTTGGCAACTGGTTCCGCCGGCGTCTATAAAATTGGCAGAAGCGTAAATGTAGTCCATGAGGAAAAAGATATTGGCTCTTGTTGCAGTAATGGAGCAATAACATAACAAGGATTTTGGCATATAATGAAATCATATTTCACTAGTGGTTCTCCTATGCTCTACATTCAATTAAAAAAAAGTAACTCATATAATTTCGCATGAAAAGTCTTCTATTACATGCAGCCATGGATAGACGTGGCCGACTTGGCAAAATTGTTGTATGCAGATAATTCTTATATATCTCGAAAAAAAAACATACAAACGTTAGTTTCAAATATTTTATCAAGATTTTTACTCAATATTATTTAATCGTAATTACTGCCAATCTAAATTCTTGTCTCATCGATAATTTGTATATTCATTAGTTTTACAAATAATACTTGTAACTCAAATAATAAATTATAATTACATAGAAAAAAATTATTCTAGGATTTCACTGCGTTTCATTATACTAAGTGCATAGTAGATTTTCTTATTTTCTATTATTCTTGTTATGTATACCAACTTGCATACGCGCAATAATAGTAAAAACATTTTACAATTTAAATAACTTTATATTATATATAAGAGAAAATTACACAGGCAAATCAAATTAGGCAGAGAACACTCGGGTCAGTTGTGTTATTACCACATGCAAAAACCACTATCACTAGAACGTACTCGTATAAACCGATGATGTTAAGAATATTTATATTCTTATTATAGAAAACTTTATAATTTGCTAGAAAAATCCATATACCGAATTCGTGTAATTAATTTACAAATATGCAAACGCCACCAACTTATGAGGTGCGTTAGCCGATAGTGGTTAATTAATTTCATTTTACTTTGTACATATAGTATGGAATTTGATCGTTAAATATGTGTTACATTTATTTTTATAGCAAGAATTTTTTAAAATTCCTACCGTTTAATATTGTAGAGTAAATGAAAAAGCGGACCTTTGATTATTAGTTCATGGCGTAAATACCTGATAAATATATTTATAATGGATTTTATATATGGATTATACCTAAAGGAAGTATGATAAATACGGGAATAATATTCAATGTAAACGCAATAATAAAATTCGGTTTGTGATCCACAATATAAAGCTCTGAAAATACTCAATGAAAAACGTATATTAATCTGATTTGTGCCCAGAGATAAATATTTTTACGCACAATTCCAAATGCATAAAATCGCATATACATTTTTCTCTATATCCAAATAGGCATGTAGATAAAATGATCATATTATACTGGTCAAAACAAACAGTGATATTAAACAAAAAACTAATACTTTATTTGACAGATATAAATACATCGGATGCACTGTTGAAATATTGCAGTGCGAACAGTTTCTGGCAGATATAGCTGACGATGTAATATCCTTTCGGTGTGTGATTGATTTTAGCAGTTTAAAATTGACAAGCTGATTGGATTGATAAATAAATTCTTCTTAAGTTTCTGCAGACTGAAACTACTGCCATAGAAAAACGACCAAGGTTAGGTCTGAGAAAGTTATATCCATTTATCACACTAAGAAACAAGAGATTTATGGTATATTGTTTACCGAATGAAGCAATTGACAAATAAATGTTTAAATGAGTTTTATGAAATTAACGTTTTTTAATATTATTTATTATTGGTGGTGTATTTAAATTCTATAAATATGAATGCTATTTCATATTTGGTCATTGCATATTTGGTGTTCAACTTTCAGACTGTGTATGGATCTCATCAGTTATGGTTAAAACGTTGGATTCATTTGGCTGTTAGTGATCTGATTTGTTCTCCGCTCATATCATGTTCTTATCACTTATATTGATTTTTTATAATCCAGACTCTATATTATTTTAGCATATTCGTTAAACCATAATTTTATTGTATTACTAAGTTTCATTAAAAACACAACAAAAACCAGATAAACGCCTGATTAGACGTATTATGTTTGGAGCATAGTTCTTCAAGGGTGAAAGACATGGACTATAAAAAGACCAACAATAACTTCCTGGAGAATTTTAAAATAAGTTTAAAATGTTTTCATCTTTTTTATTAGCATACAAAATTTTATATTGATTGCCACTGAATGAAGGCTAAGATGCTAGCCGAAACGTATGAATTTTCAATAAATTTCTAAAATCTCTCATACTATTTTTATTGATGTAATGCCCGACTTTTAAACTCAATATATATATATATATATATATATATATATATATATATATATATATATATATATATATATTTAATAATATATAGGGTAATGCGGGGCACAAAAGTCCAATTTGACTTTAGACAATTATATTGTGAGAATCAAAACAATTATATCATAACAAATGACACATACCAAACAAACAAGTATATTCAGTGAAACTTCCAGCTGATTCATCATTGTGGATGAGTGTTTTATTCGCTGTTTTTCAAAAATTGACGGCCGAAGAGCAAACAAATCCAATGTCTGGATTTGAATTTTAAATAGATTTTACATAAAAATAGCTACAATATTGAACCAATGCAAAATGTAAATTCTATGGATACATTTTCATGAAAATAACTGTGTATATTACCATGATCTGGTATTTGGTCAGTAATATTCATCGGCAGAGTTGGAATAAATTTTCGTTTAATTTATCTCTTTTAAAATTTATTCTGTTAACTTAATTTACTATTTTATTTACAATTTGTTATTGTTTACATCTTTGCCATAATAAATTAATATTTAAATATCTATTTTTTTTTTTTTTAAATCCTCCCTACATAGACAATTCTTCTTTATACGTCGCACTTGTCGCAGAAAAACTAAAAATCAAAGTAATAAATTCAAAGTGTCCTATTTAAGCTCTAGGTTCTATAAAAGCAATTATTTCTTGTAATAGGTTATAGAAAAATGATGGAAAAGATCCGTCGGTGACACATATTCATAGTGTAATTAAGTTTCATAAAATATTCGTCATTTATAATCCGTAACGAAATGAATACGATGTCGGACATTGAGGTATGATAAACCTTCTGATTTGATAAGAATATAGAATATAAACCGACTAATTTACCAGATAAAAATAGTTACTACTACTTATATACGTTTATATAGGCATAGACATCATAGGTAATTTTATAACCACCAATCAAAATTATTGTAATATTTTATTAGCAAAACTTTTTAGAGTTTAAGCAGAAGTAAAA
The DNA here is from genome assembly GCF_003426905.1 of Ctenocephalides felis. Taxonomy (NCBI): domain Eukaryota; kingdom Metazoa; phylum Arthropoda; class Insecta; order Siphonaptera; family Pulicidae; genus Ctenocephalides; species Ctenocephalides felis. The sequence goes on from NW_020538040.1 coordinate 126,097,901, forward strand.
TGAATCTAAACTATGATTGCAGCTGCTTATATCCATTCCTGAAATCTTCAATTATTTTAATTTATATCACTCAGGGCATGTAGAATCTACTGGATCCATAAGATTTATATGAACTTCAACGCTTGCTTGATTAAAATTAAACCATTTTAAACGATAGTTGTCGTTTGCTTGGATTTATAGCAAAAGTTGAACTCACGATATTATTTTCGAGATCCCACCCAGTGGAAAATACCATAGGTTTGATAAATTATATGAAAAATATAGATTAGACTACATTTTTGTATTAAAAAATCATTGCACGATGTTGTTACTTCAATTTTAATATAACTCTCAGGTTTAGTGAACGGTATTAATCTGATTTATGTTTTACAAAAATATAAATAATAATTATATTATTCACTACTAATGTTCTCATAATTATGACAATCAATCAAGTTTTACTGTCAGTGTTACTGACAATATTTAATAATAGTATTTGGTACTTTATTCAAAGAGTAAACTATAATAATATTAAACTAAATTTCATAAAAAACATCTTAAACTTCAACATTTAATTAGTAAAATGAATTCATTAAATTCATTAAATTTCCTGAACAAAATAATACGGCAAAATATATCTACATTTTAGTGAAAAAAGATAATTAACGAAAACCTAAACATTTTAACTAAAACGAGCATAATTGAGAAAACAGTGTTAAACATCATGCAAAAATTGTATTTTATCCGAACCCAACATATGATACATTTGTAACTAAACATAAGAAGACTTTGGATCTAACGCAAAATTTATTTTATAGATACTTCAAATTCAAATCAAATGTTTCTGATTTCTAGTTGTTTATTTCACATTCGTTTATTAATAATAATATTGATATCAATATCATGGCTACGTTCCAATTGAGCTTATATAGTGTACCTAATAACCTGATAGTTTTGTATAGTTTTATGTCAAAAAATAATATAATTTATTCTGTTTGAAATGAACAAAAATGCTAATTATGATAGAATTAAATTGATTTCGATATTTAATTTCAATATTTTATTAACAATTTATTTTAAACCCTCTGTATCCTCGACTTCGTCCGCGTGAAATTCAACAGACAAGTATTTTTTATGGTTTTGCATTTTAATTTTAATTATGATTAACTTTCAGTTTTTCAAATTAATTGAAAAATTCCCCTCTATAAAATTGTTCAAACAAATATTTCAATAAAAACAACACAAAGACTGAACAGAACCAAATAAATGAATGATAAAATAAACGTGTAAAACATAAAAATGTACTATATAGACTAATTAAACGGGTACAGCTAGATGAGATCATTTCAGATAAGATACTTTTTTCTAAAATAAAAGTAGCTCAATTAACACTAAATTATTTTAGCTATCAACCAATATACTGTAGCACCGTTTGTAGTTGAATGATAATTAGACAAAAACTGAAAAAAAAAACTTAAACTAATTCAATTGTTGTAAAATTGCACACGGAAGAAAATGGACGGGTACAGCCAGATGAGATATGATAAAATAAGATATTTTTTTCTGAAATAAAAGTAGCCTACTTTACGCCCAATCATTTCAGTTATAGTAGAGCGGGGCTTAAAAGTCTGCTAGTAAAAAAAATCTTGAATAATTATTAATCACACGATATTTAATTGTTTCATAAAATGTATTGTTAATTGTAAGCAAATTTAAGTTTACACGTGGGTGGAGTAAAAAGTACCAATCAAAACTTTACCCTGGCAAATGTGTAAACAATTAAAAATAGCAAATAAAAAAGTATATCTAGTTAAAAAAACAATTTTCCAAGAGTTAAATTAAATAAATAGTTATTCCAACTCTACTATGATGAACGTTTCTGACAAAATAATTGACCAGATCAAGGTTATATACAGTGTTATCTCTGTAAATAATTTACTATAGCAATTTATATTTTGCATTGGTTAAATAATGTAGTTATTATTTCGTAAAATCCTTTTAAAATTAAAATTAAAACGTTGGACCTGTTTTTCCCTGGCCGTCCCATTTCACTCCTCCTATGAGGTAGCAAGGTCCAGGTGATAAATTTTGAAAAATAGCAAAAAAAACATTTTTGCAATGATGAATAGCTGTGTGTTTTACTGAACTTAGTTAGATAGTTGCTTGTTTAATATGCGTTTGATTTTCACAATGCGTTTAATATGCGAAAAAAATTGGTTTGATTTTCACAATATAATTGCTCAAAATCAAATTAGACTTTTGTGTCCCGCCCTACCCTATAGATAATTGAACTGTTTTTCAAGGTTTGTTATGATACACTTTTTTTAGATTTCTGTAAAGTAGGTTATAGTAATCGTACAAAAATCGGAAATGAAAATTTTTGCATATCTTCACGTTGCAAAGGTATCTGAATATTTTGGCATGCCTTAGAAAAAATTGATGTTTGTGTGGCTAGAAGTAGTATGTATGAATGTATGGATACAATTTCTCGTCGACGTTTTCGAGACCACCGGTCAACCGATTTGAATCATTCGACTCCTATTGATGAAAAGATCAAGGCCCGATGCCATACTCCACTAATCCCTTTTTATAATCATATGACAAGTACTTCTACAAAGCTCCCTAAGTTAGAAATTACAGAAAACATCTATTGAAATTAAACATAGATTTTCTGAACAGTTATACCTAACTTAATATATAAAGCCAAAACACATTTATGTTAAAATTTTCTAAGGTTTGTCTCCCCTGTCATATGCGATGCAAATTAGTAACTAGAGCCATAGACCAATTAACTGCTATCACAAAAACGCGACGCGCAGACGATTTATGCGAACTTTTAACGGCGCGAGGGGCACAAAAAATAGAAAACTATAAAAACAAGCGAAAAAAATGTCATACGAATCGCGAGGCAGAATTTGCGTAACGTCGTTCATAAATCTTGTATTCAATCTCGATATATCCAGCGATTTGTTTTAAACTGTGCGAGGACGCATATGCCATTCCTGACACGTACGCGCCTGCAACGTCCCGTGGCGACGTCTGGACAGCGCGAACACTACTTCTGCATGACTTCATAATTTTAAAATGATATTTCTTTGCACGTTTCACTTGGATTCTTATAGAGTCGAGAAAAATGCACTATATTGGACAGATAGAATTGCAATTTTTTACGATGTGCTAACCATGAGTGCTCATGCTGAAAAGTACCTACTATGTTTCAACGCCTCACGTAAATGCAATAAATCATGATATCAAATGTATTTTGATTTTGAGTTCTTATTAGTGTAATTTATATAAGTATAAGTATTACGTCAGTAGAAATATAATCCATATGACTATAATATAAAACTAGTAGTGCATGGTATTATGCTTTGGCAATTTGCTGAAACTTCCCGTAACTTAAATAAACATTCGAGGAATAAAAATAATCAATAATCAACAATGATTAGTCCATGAATAATAACAGTTGTTTTAAATATTTTTAAATAATTATTACAAATACTGTTAATTTCATCACTCGTATTTAATAGATCGAATGAAAACCACTTTGAACTATAAGATTGAAAACTTAAAACTGTATAAAAACATTTTAAGTAAAAAAAAATATTTTAGAGTTCTAATATTTAGTTCAAATAATCACAACATTTAATATCATATGTATAATGTTCTTGCAATTGACAATAGTTTTTCCACATTATGTGATATCAACAGTCCTAGTAAAGTAGTACGACCTCCGTAAACCGTCATAAGATATTAATTACCATTGAAAATTAAACATCCATATTTTGATGTGAACTACTACAGAAGTAATAAATTATAGTCATTACTTCGATATCTGCCTGGCGTTTTGTGTGTATGGGTGTCGTCCATGAACGACAACCATATGACGTGCTCTGTGTAAGAGTGTCGTCTATGGACGACATGTTATGCTTGCCTTTGCTTCAAAATTTATCACTATGAGTTAAACTACCGAGCATTCTAGTGCTTTATTGCAATTTTTATCTGATTACAAGCATAAATATCAATTTTTAACACACTTTTATTGATAACAATATAAATATCTTAAAATATATCGTTGTGCCTAGTTTGTTCAATACCACATGACGTGCTCTGTGTACGAGTGTCGTCTATGGACGACATGTTATGTTTGCCTTTGCTTCAAAATGTATCACTATGAGTTAAACTACCGAGCATTCTAGTGCTTTATAATTATCAATTTTTAACACATATTTATTGATAATAATAGATATATCTTAAAATACATCGTTGTGTCTGGTCCGTTCAATACCGCTCGTAGCGAAAGGGATAAAGTCATTTTAGATTTAATTAACTTCCCGAAGGACAAGTTTACGTTTTCATCAAAAAATCCAATTCGCTAATTTTATGTTTTCTCGACGTTTCAAGCCATTCTGAATCGAATGAGACCAAATTTGGAAAAAGTATGTGTGTGTGTGTGCGTGTGCACGCACAGATTTTTTTCCGTGAATCGACGGTTTTTCAAAAACGGCTAGACCGATTACAAAAACATAAAAGCCATTCGATGTTTCTCGACGAGGACTAGCGTTTATCAATTTTGCGCGCCGATCAGCCAAACCGTTTCTTTGTAAATCGCAGGAAAGTGAAAAATTTTTCGTCCACGTTTTAGCCCGCAATTCTGAATCGATTCTGAAAATTCAAAAATTGTTAGAAAGATACTGGTTGGGAATCGTGCTGATTAGTTTTTGATAAAGATCGGCCAGGCCGTTTTCTTGTAATAAAGTGTTAACAAAAATTTTTCGACGATTTTCATGATTTTTTTTATGGTAGATACCATAGTCTTCTAGATCTAGATCATACTAAAACATTACGGAATGATACTGATTAGTTTTAGGTGAAAATCCACAGAGCTAGCCGATTTTTATAGAACTTTTTTTGGAAATATATATCATGGTCTTATAGAACTTACTGAAAATTCACGGCCTTACGACATGTAGTTTAATTTTAAAAATTCATCAAAGTTTGAGGAAGTCAGTAGTTTTTTTGACGTTGATTAAAATTAAAAAATTGTACGATTTACTTCGTCTTAATAAACATACTAAACTATTAAAGTCCTACGGAAACTGGTTCAATTATAAAAATTGTTGATTTTTGAAATTTTGCTTTTAGAAACTACTCCGAGTTAACGTGTTCGTTCGTTTTCAATTATGTTTAATAAATCCACTCGGAATACTTTTAATCACTTATAAATTAACTAATTTTGTGTTGATTAAGACACATATCGGGAAGTGCATGTAACTTGCCTTAAGGCAAAATACCTATGCCAACTAGTTTAATTACTCATTTAGCAATTGTGCACAAAAAACTTATGTTGCTAAAAACTACTACTCATTTATAAGACACATTTGTATCTCATAAGTAGAGAATAAAGCTGCTCAAGAATATACACAATTTAAATAAAATCTCCATATAAAAGAGATTTATAAAGCACATACATCTGTTGTGTATCCATTTCTCGAAATTCATGACGGTTCTAAAATGTTTATATACCATATATAAAAGTCAATGAGTTTATTCGTAGACAATCCAATTCTAAATCCTATTGGAGATAGTATTTTCACCAAAGCTGTATTAGTACATTTCACCAGATTACGACCGCCGAAACTGGTTTGTGCTGTAACTTAGACATTATTTGTTTTACATATACCGCAGTGTACCCGTATACGTAACTATGTGCCATGTTTTAATCCTATTAGCATATTTAAGCGATCCAAAGAAAACTTTATTGTTTATGCATACATAGCAGTGGCCTGGACACGCATAAGCCAGTTGAACATTTGCGCCGGAGTCGCTTCCCTGGCTTCATCAACGGTTCCGGGACACTTCGAACGATTATCTGAACTCAACGAATGGGGGGTCAGTTTGAATATTATGGAAAACTATGCGATATTACACGATTGTCTCTAGTTTAGTTCCAAAGTTACAAACAAGTTTTTGTGCCCTTGTTTAGATACAGGCTTTAAGATAAACATACAAAATTGGAGAAGTTGTTTAAAGGTACAACATATAAACATGTATGCACTCATATAGCTAAATGTTTTATGATAAATTTCAGACAATATTATATTTTTTTTTAAGATTCAATATATAAACATGTATACACATTGCAGAAAGAGATTTCATGATAAATTACATACAATATTACAAAACTTTTATAAAAATAAATTACATTATTACATTACATTACAATTAATAAATACATAAATTTAAAAGCGACAGGGCACAGTGGTCCAATTTGACTTTGAGCAATCATATTGTAAAAACCTAACCAATTATATCACAACAAATAACATGTATTAAACAAACAATTATCAGACTATGTTCAATAAAACTCTCAAATTCATCATTGTAGAAATGTGTTTTTTGTAGTTATTCCAAAATTTGTCACCTGGTCTTTTTTACCCCATAGGCGGGATGAAGTGGGACAGCCAAGGGGCAAACAATTCTAATGTCTTATTTCTAATTTTAAGGATGTTTTACGAAATAATGACTATATTATTCAACCAATGCAAAATATAAAATTTTATGGATGTATTTTTTAAAAAGATAACACTTTATATAATTTTGATCTGGTATTTTGTCAGAATATTCATCAGCAGATTTGGATTATGTATTTATTCAATTTATTTCTTGTAAAATTTCTTTTTAACTTCCCGTAGGGCAAGTTATAGTAATCGCAAAAAAATCGAAAATGAAAATTTTTATATATCTTTACGTTTCAGAGGTTTCTGAACATTTTGGCATACCTTAGAAAAAATGGATGTATGTGTGGACTGTGTTCAATAAAACTCTCAGTCAATTCATCATTGTAGAAATGTGTTTTTTGCTGTTTTCCCAAAATTTGTCACCTGGTCTTTTTCACCCCATAGGCGGGGTAAAGTGAAACAGCCAGGGGGCAAACAGATTTAATGTCTTATTTTTTATTTCATAGAAATTTTACGAAAACAAACTATAGTATTGATGCTAAATATAAATATAAATTTTATGGATATATTTTTTAAAAAGATAACACTATATAATTTTGATCTGATATTTTGTCAGAAATATTCATCTGCAAAATTGAATTATCTATTTATTTAATTTATCTCTTGTAAAACTGCTTTTTAAGTAAATTAAGTTACAATTTACTTTTTTATTAACTATTTTTTTTAAGGGTAAATATTCAGCTGGTCATTTTTACCCCACTGACATTTAAGCTTTTATAGAGGCTATTTATAAAAGCTGTTAAATCTAACTTTAGAATATTAAAACAATTTATAAAGCTCTTAAATAACGTATACTTAAAAATTACAATATATTATTGTTTCGTAAACTAAACAACAGCGCTCACAACCAAAAAAAAAACTTTTGGATTTTCAAACATTGTTGTTTATCTTGTGATAGCAACTTCGTATGAATCAAGGTGATGGCTGGTTATATGTCTTTTCCCCTCTATTTTCAAATATCGTTGTTAAAAAATCTAGATAATTTTACTTGTTTTTGTAATATCGGTGGTGGACTTTTTTACCAGCGGACCTTTGAGCTTCGCTTTCCCCTATGTTAAATATTATTTTTATTTATATTATAAAAAAATATGATACAATAAAAAAGTTATTTTTTGTAATTATAAAAAAATCCATACTTTTAACATTCCGTTCATATTATATTGTAGTCACAAAATTAGATTTTTATTCGTTATACAATTTTTGAAATAAATAAGCAAACACAAAAATATCTTTGAAGACAAGATTATATTATAAAATATTACTAATCTTTATTAATTATTAACTTCCCGTAGGATAAGTTTTAGTAATCGCAGAAAAGTCGAAAATGAAATTTTTTATATATTTTTAAGTTTCAAAACCTACTGAACATGTTGGTATACTTTGAGAAAAATGATTTATGTGTGTGTTTGTGTATATGCGTACGTGTGGATATAATTTTTGTCAACGATTTTGAGAACACAGATCAACCAATTTGAATGATTCAAAAACATTCGATTGTATTGATGGGCAGACGTTCTGATTAGTTTTTGGCTAAGGCAAATCCAGCGGTTGGAGATCTAATAGAAAAGTAAAGAAAATTCCATTTGGCGGTCAAAAATAGAATTATCGACATCACGCATCAAAATCAAGATTTTATACAGATTTTAATAGTAAGTACAAATTTTAGTTACGCTTCGATATTTCGTTCTAAAACAGCTACGTAGCTCGATTGATTTTATTTTTTTTTCAAAAACGTCTTTTTTCAAAATTTTGAAATTCTCAAAGATCATTTTTTTCGGAATTTTCAAAAATTTAATGCATTTAAATATTTTAAATTACGATACAGAAAGTTCCAGCAATTTCCCTTAAAGTACGAAGCCATGCACCACTAGGTTGTAGTGATATATCCCACTCAAGAAATTTTGTTTTTATTTTCAACGAAATGTTTTTATGTACTATATGTACTGTTTCTGAAGGTGATAATACTATTTCTCTTCTCTGACCTTTAGATTTATGAAACAACAATGTATAAGAGTTCAGATATTACAACTCCTCTAATAAATCCAAATAACTTTACAATTATCTATATCAGTCGTATTTACCAAAGAGTCCAAGCCAAAAATAAAACAGTACAATAGTTCCATATAAAATCGCTGCATTCGTTTTGTCCCTTGAAAGTTTTGGATTCGTTTCAGAATCTGGGCACGGATGCAATCCGACCGCACGTAAATAGCTACATTTGAAGCTTTCGCATAACGGAATTAAAACGGAATTTGACGGTCCATGAATTAAACTCCATCGGCGAAACATCAGATATTTTATAGAGATTTTAATAGTAAGTACAAATTTTAGTTACGCTTCGATATTTCGTTTTAAAACAGCTACGTAGCTCGATTGCTTTAATTTTTTTTCAAAGATTTTGAAATTCTCAAAGATCAAATTTTTTCGGAATTTTCAAAAAAATTTAAAGCATTTAAATATTTTAAATTACGATACGGAAAGTTCCAGCAATTTCCCTTAAGGTACGATGCCATGCACTACTAGTTAGTAGTGATATATCGCTCTCAAGAATTTATGTTTTTATTTTCAACCAAATGTCTTATATACTATATGTACTGTTTCTGAAGGTCAATAATACTATTTCTCTTCTCTGACCTTTAGATTTATGAAACAAAAATGTAGAAGAGTTCATATATTACAACTCCTCCAATAAATCCAAATAACTTTAGAATTTATCTATATCAGTCGTATTCTACCAAAGAGTCCAGGCCAAAAATAAAACAGTACAATAGCTCCATATAAAATCGCTGCATTCGGTTTTGTCCCTTGAAAGTTTTGGATTCGTTTCAGAATCTGTTGGCACGGATGCAATCCGACCGCACGTAAATAGCTACATTGAAGCTTTCGCATAACGGAATTAAAACGGAACTTTGACGGTCCATGAATTAAACTCCATCGGCGAGTTGTAGTTGACGAGCAAACGCGTGTAAAATCGTTGCGCTCCTTTGGGTAATGTCCAATATAGAGAGGAGCGGTCAATGTGAAGGTGTCGACTGGAGAGAGCGACTAAATCACGTCTTCACAACACACATAAACATTTGTGTTTTTGCCGAAGACTATGAGTTGAGTTAAATTCCAATTCGAATTTAACTTAATTTTGAAGAGAAAAATTTTTATAGCTATTGTACATGATGACAATGTCAGACAATTTCAATTATGAGGTAGGATGGACACAAAGCTCCAATTTTGACTTTTAGTTATTATGCTGAGAAAACCAAACTCACTACATCACAATAAATAACACATATCAAGCAAACAACTATCGAATTATATCAAGTAATACTTTAAACTAATTTATTATTGTAAAAATATATTTTTGATGTAAAACTTCTTTAGGCGCGACTAGGGTGTAATTCCGTACAAATGTAACGGAAGTGAGCTACGGCAAATAAGAGTCGATATGATAAGAGTCGAGTGCCAATGATTCGTCATTCACTCTCGATGATTACTTATTTCTATACGGGTCGATTGTGATTAGTTGTCGCGTATGTGAATAGAGATCTGTCGTTACGTATGCGTAACGGCATCAGCGTTGTATGCATGCAACAAGGAAATCGGCATAGATAAATAAACATTTTAAGTTACATCGTAGTAGGGTTGAGCATAGGGGCAAGTTGAGCAATCGGAATATCTCGAAAACTATTCACCGTTCGTTTAGGCATTATATGGCGGAAAGATAGAGATTTGGGAGAAATAGACATCCCGCGATCGCTAGTAGCCGCTGGACAAATGAGTGAGGCTCACGGGCGTTTCGTTTATTTTGAGACCAAAAAGTAAAAAAGTCATTCATAACGAGTTTTTGTCTGGTTTAGTCAAATGTTATTTATTTTTAATCAGGTAAATGTTATTCTTCCATATAACTATAGTATATTTAATATGCACAGAGATTCTGGGTATAATTCTGACGGTTTTTTTATAAACTCACTTTTATTTTGAAATTCCGAGTTGGGGTTAGTTGAGCATAGTTGCTAAACTTGTTCTGTCACTAAGACAATTACCATTAACTTCCAGAAATTAATTATTATTTTTAAGATTTAAGCTAAGTCTATGAGTAATAATATAAAGAAATAATGATTTTAAACAAAAATTTCTGAATATAATGGTAAAATAATTCCTAAGATACAATATTGTTTTGTTGATTCTACTTTTGATTAATTATTCAAAGAAAATTACTATAAGTTTTGTTTTCTCTGTCAATAAAGACTATAGACATAGATCTGGTTATTAAAAACTTATTTTATTCCATCACTAATCGACATTGAACCTATGATTTCATTATACTTTCTTAGTGCTCAACTTGCCCCACCTATGGGGTACATTGAGCATACTTGACTTTTTGCATTTAAACAGCTGTAGCTTTTAAATTTTACTTATTACCAAAAAATAGTATTAACACTTTTGTTAAGGGATAAACAACAAATTCATTAAGCCGTATAGCAGTTTATTGAGACTTTTCATTGAGGAGCTACATCCGTTTAAGTAAATTGGTTTAATGAAAAATGCCTGAATCAGAAGAATATTTTACCCTGTTTACCCCTGTTGTACCCTGTTTTACCCTTATTTCTATATTATTCGTAGTTTCTATAAATTTTTGAAGTTATTAAAACAGAAGCTATTTTTTAGGCAAGACAGATATTACATCTGTTCAAAGAATGAGATTATATCACCAGCAAAAAAGTGAAAAAAAATACAATCAGCCAATGAACGTATGTTAATTTTAATTATATGGAGTTCTTCAAACACAATTACATGATGAGTGAAGTTGCAAAAACAATATTTGTTTAGGCGTTGTTTAACATAATCCACTGTGTGAACAAATATTAAAAAAATTATCAATTAGCAATTACTTAATTTCTCTAACAAAGGTTCATTTCTAAATGCTAATTACAATGACAAACCGATCATGCCATATTTGAAATATGACTTTAATTACATTATTGTTTTTAAATATCCGAAGTCCAATAAACATTTTTGACCAAAAATGTCCAATGACATTTTTTTAACTTATTTTTATTGAGAGTCCATATCCGCTGAACCTGCCTTTCCAAGAATTTAATCAGTTATTCATCTTGTCAATACAAGTAAAATGTTTTTTGAATGATTAAAATTGTACGCCCCTTTCTCTTAAAATCTGAGTTATCGTTTTTAGCACTTCTTGCCCCGTATCTTCAAAACGACTAGACTTGCTTCCGCCAAAAACTAATCAGTACGTCAATATCCTTATCAATACGAATCGAATGTTTTTTGAGTATTTAAAATCGGTCGAATCGTGTTCCCGAAATCGTTGACGAAAATTTGTATCCGCACACACACACACACATAAATTTTTAAGAAGAAACACTTGACTTGGAATCTGTGTGTATGTGTGTGCGTATTGGTTTTATTCGATTTATATATATATATATATATATATATATATATATATATATATATATATAAATTAATCATAATTCCCAAATTGAAAATACTTAGAGAAATATTCTTGCAGAGATTTCTCATCTGCTGCGCCAAAAAATATAATTACAACTTGAGACGTCTATTTGAATACATCCAAGGCAAAACGCGAAGGTCAAAGTTTCGAGAAGACATCGTCTGACAAAATGATACAAATCGTTTCAAATGAGTGATAACAATCGTCTACAAAGCTTTATTGAAGAGCTTTTCAATAGTCTTTTGTTACTGATTTTCAAGATTATAAGTTGAGTGTAACAAAATGATTAATTGACTTGTATAATCATTATATTAACAAAATTAGCAAAAAATGTATGCAATATTATATTTAATTGCAGTAATATTCAACATACCGAATTTGTATTTCATGTGCAAATAATAACCGAATTTATTACAGAAAAAGGTATATATTTTTGTATTGTGATATATTTGAAATAATAGTAAAATTAGAATTATAATAATATGATTAAAATAGTTTAATTCAATTATCTATGATAGCGAAGAGCAGGGCGAAAGGTCCAGCAGCATTATCTCAAAAATAAGTGAAGAATGGCATTTATAACGATAATGTTTTAAAGTAGAGGACAAAAGAAGTGTAATCAACCAATGTCTTATATCGGGCGACGGCTCTTTAATACCTATATATTTTTAGGTATATGCTATTTTATTGTTTTGTAAGTTGTATCGTTATTTTTAAGTTAGTATCAACAGATTTTTTATATGACCTATATAAAAGATTACATTTAGCAGGCGTAAAATAGACCAAACAAACCAAAAGTGTGAACTAAGAAAGTAATGAATAAAAAACTAAAATGAGTTAGACAATTTGACAAGAGATAAACTGAATTTATAGTTATTCCAACTCTGATAGTAAATTTTTCTGAAAAAGATCTATACACAAGTTATTTCGAACTGAAATTATATTTATCTTTTTCGTAATAATACTATTTGAAGAAACAATGAATTAAATAGAAATAGCAAGCTTTGTGATAGTAGTAAGAGCTGATAAATGATTTAGTTTATTATGTTTAATAATATATTCTAGATTATAATATTTAATTTTGCTGTTCAGCCTAATGGTTAAATATAACTAAATATAAACTTTATATATAATTTTTTTACAGGGATAATATTATAATAACCTTGATTTGGTATTTTGTCGAAATATTCATCAGCAGAGTTGGAATACATATTTATTTAATTTATCTTCTATAAAATTACTTTTTTTAACTTTACATTTTTTACACCTTTGTCAGAGTAATGGTTTAGTAACCTAGTTGGTCTTTTATTCCACCTATTTTTGGTCCCACCCGCTAGTGAGCTTTTATACTGGTTATATACAAACTGTTAAATCTCACTTTTTTACAATACATCTTATACAATAATCAAATAACGTATACTTAAGAATTATATTGAGGTCTCGTTAGCTAAGCAGTGTACACAGCCAACATAAATAACTAAGAAAGAAAATACTCTTGTTACGGATTTTCAAACATTGCTGTTTTTCTGCCGATAGCAACGTCGTAAGAATCAAGATGATGGCTGGTTATAAATCTCTTTGCTTCTACTTTCTAACTAATATTGTTACTGAAAAAATCTTAATTTTACTGATTTTTGACATATCAGTGGTGAACCTTTTTATCCGCGGACTTTTAATAACCTTGTCTACCTATATAATAATAATAATAACCTGCTTTTAATAACCTGCTCTACCCTATATAATAATAATAAATGCTATATTTATAAAAAAGATCTACAGAAAAACTCGCAGTATACAACATGTATAAAATTATGCACCTTTTATGTTATTTCAAATATTATTTTTTATTTAGAATACAGATTTTTTTTAAATTGACAATAACAAGAATAACCAATGTGATACATAACCGTAAGAGCACAAAAATCGATTCCGTAACAGAGACAGTTTTACCTTGTGGCACAGTTGAACATGTGATAACCGAATGAAACAACACAGAATGGCAATATGCCAAAAGGGCAAATAATAGAATAATTTACTGTGGAAAGTAAAACATGCCACCAATAGCGTGTCGAACACACCGCGCCCAACTTGCGTATGCAATGACGCGCAATAGAACAAAATGTGCACAGAGGGAGAACGGCGTCGACCACCCTAAGCGATTGAGAAACTAAGTGGTGCCAATGATTTTTCATTCGCTCTCGATGATATCATTTCTATACGGGTCGATTGTGATTAGTCGTCGTGTATGCCAATAGAGATCTGTCGTTGTATGCGTACCGGCATCAACGTTTATATGCGTACTAATATCAACAAGGAAATCGGCATAGATAAATAAACATTTTAAAGTTACATCGTAGTACAAATTTTGACTTAATAAAAAAAAGCCTGAATCGGAAGAATATTTACCCTGTTCCCTGGATATAATAAAATAAATTAAACACACTAAACGTAAGTTTATTGATTAGAAATTATTTCTATATAAATCGTAGTTTCTAGAAGTCTTTGAAGTTATTAAAATGGAAAATATCTTTTAGGCAAGACAGATATTACAGCTGTTCAAAGAATGAGATTATATCGCCAGCGAAAAAGTAAAAATACAAGCAGTCAATGAATGTATGTTAATTTTAATTAAATGAAGTTCTTCAAACACAATTATATGATGAGTGAAGTTGCGAAAACAATATTTGTTTAGGCGTTGTTTAACATAATCCACTGTGTGAACGAATACTATAGAATTTATTTATCAGCAATTACTTCATTGCTCTAATGAAGGTTCATTTCTAAATGCTAATTACAATGACAAACCGGTCATGTCATATTTGAAGTATGACTTGAATTACATTATTGTCTTTGAATATTGTACATATTTTTAATGGTTGACACTAATAAATGTGTGCATCACGAGTGTTACCATATTACTAATAAACATTATTCAAAATCGTTATATTATGTAGTTATTTTTACTTAAATACTATCTTGTATAATAGCAAATAAGTTTTACTTCAATCGCTGGTGAACCTTTTTTTACTTTTTCAATTCAAATCTGGCTTCAAATCGATTTCTCGCATGTGTTATTTTAAGTGCAAAAATTTGTTGCTCCTGATGTTATATTTTCACATTTGTGCCATTTGGAGGTTATGTTCTACTAGTTGATGTGTGAAACCTTTATGTTGTGTAAATGCACGAATAAACGCCAAAGGTATGAAAGAAATCAACATGAAAAACCAGGAAGAAT
The DNA here is from genome assembly GCF_003426905.1 of Ctenocephalides felis. Taxonomy (NCBI): domain Eukaryota; kingdom Metazoa; phylum Arthropoda; class Insecta; order Siphonaptera; family Pulicidae; genus Ctenocephalides; species Ctenocephalides felis. The sequence goes on from NW_020538040.1 coordinate 126,113,106, forward strand.
TTTATACAATTAAAGGCTCATAAATTGTTCTGTTTTAAATGCTTTGTATAGGTAGGGTAGGGCGGGGCTAGTTGAGCATAGGGGCAAGTTGAGCAATCGAAATATCTCGAAAACTATTCACCGTTCGTTTAGGCATTATATGGTGGAAAGATAGAGGTTTGGGATAAATAAACATCCCGCGATCGCTAGTGGCCGCTGGACAAATGAGTGAGGCTCAGGGGCGTTTTGTTTATTTTGAGACCAAAAAGTAAAAAAGTAATTCATCACGAGTTTTCGTCTGGTTTAGTCAAATATTATTTATTTTTAATCAGGTAAATGTTATTCTTTCATATAATTATAGTACTTTTAATATACACAGAGATTCTGGGTGTATTTCTCACGGTTTTTTTTTAAACTCACTTTTATTCTGAAATTTCGAGTTGGGGTTAGTTGAGCATAGTCGCTAAATTGTTCTGTCACTAAGACAATTACCATTAACTTCCAGAAATTAATTATTATTTTTAAGATTTAAGCTAGGTCTATGAGCAATAATATAGAGAAATAATGATTTTAAACAAAAATACTGAATATAATGGTAAAATAATTCCTAAGATACGATATTGATTTGTTGATTCTACTTTTGGTTAATTATTCAAAGAAAATTACTATAAGTTTTGTTTTCTCTGTCAATAAAGACTATAAATATAGAACTGGTTATTAAAAACTTATTTTATTTCATTACTAATCGACATTGAACCTATAATTTCATTATGCTTTCTTAGTGCTCAACTTGCCCCACCTATGGGGTACATTGAGCATACTTGACTTTTTGCATTTAAACAGCTGTAGCTTCCAAATTTTACTTACTACCAAAAATTAGTATTAACACTTTTGTTAAGCGATAAACAAAAAATCCATTAAGCCATATAGCAATTTATTGAGACTTTTCATTGAGGAGCTACATCAGTTTAAGTAAAAATTAGCTCAACTAGCCCCGCCCTACCCTATTCCCGTCCGATTTAATGAAACAGGTAAATATTAACAACAATTGATGCGAGACATTTGATCGTTTGTTTTAAAAGTTTTTGGAATACTAAAAAAAAAAAATAAAATCATTTTTCACCTTTATAATTATTAGAGCGATTTTTTAGTAGGAATCAGTAAGAGATAGGAGTTATTTAAAAATTTACAAAAATTGTGGTTAGATACAAAAAGCGGCCTAACCGGTCCTCTCCAATAACTTATCACTAGCTAAATTACCAATTAATTTTTCTCGTCTAACTCATTTCTCTGCAATCGTCAAAAAAATTTAATTAAGAGTCAATTATAAATATAGTTTGATATATGCATGCACACTTTACTTACTTCTTTCGATTGTTGGTGTCAAACTATTTAAAATGACTTGTATGTTCAAGGAGACAATTAGATATTCTAGCAAAAGAAGCTTTAAAATTTTCGAAGTCGGCCGATTTCCAGAACACTTTGCGATGTCAAAAATACACGTATAATTACATGTATGTATGTGGGCGGACATGCAAACATTATTTTTTCCAATTTTTGATGTCAAACAATTCGGAATTACTTCAAAGCATTCAGATATTCTCGTGCAAAAGTTTCTCTTTGGAGGCGTTTAAAGCTATTATTATATTTTTCACTAATTAAATAGTCATTTCAAAAAGTTTTAAATAATAACTAATCAGTATTGCAATTGATGAATGTATTGGATTTCTCGGTTAAAATTGATTTTCTAAATTTCAGAATTTACATCACTTTCAAGACGGTTATTGAAATCTATTAAAAATAGTAGTTGATACAAATTAATGAACAACAATAAGGTGAAACCGATGAAAACTTCGTTTTATAAAATTTAACTATTTTTAAAACTTCACCATTATAAAAAAATAAATTAATTTCCGAGCAACCCAATATATTCAACACATTGAATATATTTGTTTGATACTGCCAAAAATTATTATATTTCAAATTAGATGATAGCGGTTTTAATTGAGGTGTATAGCCAATTAAATGTGATAATATTCAAGTTAATTATTTTACAAGTAATTTAGACATAAACTTGGCATTATTTGGAAACTAAATTTATTCGTGAAATATAGATTTATTATTTAAATATAAGCCGCAATGAGCATTTTTAAGTCATAATTAATTATTCACCATTATCGATAGTTACGGGTTCGTCGTGGCGAAGGTCGTTATTATTATTATTATCTATAATTACAAGTTAGAATTATAAACTAACTCATAACTGATCTATCTCATAATTAATATTTATAAATTAAAATAAATAAAATTGTTATACAAAGTCATTAAAACTTATCTTCGTCAAAGTTTTCATCAAAGTGTTTCTTATGTCCTCAATAATTTTTCAAAGTTTAATAATTATTCTTTCACACCTACGTGTCGCAAGCAATTATTTGTATGAAGTCTACGTCTGATCGTTAGTTCAAAGTTTTCAAATGATTCAGTAAACAAAAAATATGGCAAAAACAGTAAAGATATTTTCTTCAACAATCGATGAAAAAACAGAGAGATGTCAGTTTATTTATTAGCAGAGTTGGAATAACTATTTAATTAATTTATTTTTTTGTAAAATTGCTTTACTTAACTTAATTTACTTTTTTATTTGTTATTTTTTATTTTATACACCTTTGCGAGAATGAAGTTTCAGTTGGTCTTATTTACCTCTCCCAGGTGTAAGCTTAATTACAATATTTTGAAGTATAGGGCAGAAGATGTACAACAACTCATCGCCTTAAATCGGGCGAGTTCGATGTAAGGAGATATTCTCATATTTCCACATTTTCAATTCTATAACAAAAGATTTTTTTAGTTCTCAGTTTTTCTGGTTTTCAGCAGTGTTATTTAGTAGAGTATTATTACTTTTAAGTTAAAATCAACAGTTTCTTTTATATATCCTCTAAAATTTCTTATATGTAGTTGGGGTGAAAAGGGCCACCTGAACCTTTAGACTGACGAAATGTAAACATCAAGAAAATAAAAAAGTATTATAAAATAAGTTGAAAAGGGCATTTTCACAAGAGATACATTCCATTAGTAGTAGTTATTCTGAATCTAATGAGAAATTCTTCTTATGATGAATGATGAAAGAGTGTTAATAAACTTGTGGGCCGCATGACATCGTGCCTTGAAGAAAATTACTGGAGCTTACCGTACAGTAATTAAATATTCGAGAAATGAAACTAATCAATAATTGTTTTGAATAATTTCAAATAGATTATTTATTATAAATACATACTGTAAACTTATAAGTGCTTTTTATATTAGGCGACGAGCATATTCTACAAACAACATTGTGTATGTTTATAAGGAATTTGTTAATTTTTTTTAAAATTAGATTTTTTTTATAATTTAAAGATTTTTTCAAAATTTTGAATGTTTTTGATTTTTTTAAAAAATGTTTTTTTAATTTTTTTAGAATTTGGAAATGTTTATTCGATTTTTTTGAGAATTTCGAAATATTCTGAAATTTTTGTAAGAAAACGTTTTTTCTTTAAATTTTGATATTTTTTGAAATTTTTAAATTTTTTTTTTTTTTGAGAATGATGAAAAATTTCGAAACTTAGAATTTTTTGAAAATTTTGATTTTTTTTTTCGAAAATATGTATCCGCACACACATTAAAAATATATATAAAAATTTTATTTTATGATTTTTTTGCGATTACTATAACTTACCCTACGAGAATTCAAAAAAAAAAACACATGTCTACAATAATGAATAAGCTGGAAGTTTTACTGAACATAGTTCGACAGTTGTTAGTTAAATACGTGATATTTGTTGTGATGTAGTTGATTTGATTTGATTGTAGTTTGTAGAATAATTGCTAAAAGTCAAATTGGACTTTCGTGCCCCGCCCCGTATTTCTCTATATAAGAAAAGAAACAATCGAATTAATTCTGTATGATGATAAGACAAAGAAACTATCACGACAAACGTGATATTGTTGAAAATTTGCGAACAGAAATCCGTAGTATTAGCCATTAAAGCAAATCGAAACCCTTTCTAAATAATATAGTGCGAATGGGAAGTGGCGCGCTTTTTAAAAGCTATTGCAGTTATTTTCTGATATATTGTAAGTCGTATATGCGGTTAGAGCCATAACCATTAATACTTGCATCGCCGTTACCCGAAGCTCCGATAAGTCGGACGGGATAAAATCGATGGAGAAATGGGGTGTGAAGAGCAATTCGAATAAACCCATTGATACATTAAATATGAAATACTCGACTTGGTATTCATCCCTATTGTTCTATGAAATATGAAGTGAAAAAGTATACGCCGGAATGTAGGTTGCTGTTGCCAGCATAACGATAACTTACAGAACTTATTAATTTTTTCTACAAAAAATGGGTCGTTTGATGTAGGTAAAGTTTCAAAATACACGAGAAACTTTGTGTCATAGTTTAGATTAGATATGATGGCAACGGAGAAAATGGAAAAGTACTCTCGGAGTAAGATAATTTAAACATAAAAAATGGGTTGCTTTTAATATAATGGGTTAATATTAATATAATTTTTGATTGTATTTATGCAAAACAAAACAAGTTTATAATAAAAATCAATATATTTTTCAAGATCCAAATAGATACTAATTATTTATTCGGTTCGTTTGAACCAATGTTAAAATGATAATTACGTCTTAATGCAGCCTTTGTTGTTTCACTCTATTTAAAAATTACTGCACTTTTGAAAGTAGGATTTTTGCGATGTCACGTTGTTTAAAAATCCATATCAAAAGTTTTTTTTTGTTGTTGTTAGTTTTGTTTTTGGTTGTGAACACTATGATTTAGTCTACGAGACCTTAATATAATTTTTAAGTTCACGTAATTTAATTGTTTTATATTATGTATTATTAATTTTAAGTTATATCCAACCGTTGAATATAACCTCTATAAAACCTTACACCTGGGTCGGGAAAAAGGACCAACTGAACATTTACGTTGGCAAAGGTGTGAAAAATGAAAAATATAAAATAAAAAGGTATTTGGCTATTATTTAGCAAAATCCATTCAAAATGAATAGGTCAGTTTGCCCTCTGGCCATCCCAACTTACCCCGTCAATGAAGGGAAAAGAACTAGGTTACAAATTTTTGAAAAACAGCAAAAAACACATTTATAGAATGATAAAATAGCTAGAATTTTACTCAACATGGTTTGTTTTTCACAATATATTTGCTTAAAGTCAAATTGGACTTTTGTGCCACGACCAACCCGACCCTTTATTTAGTTTCTACTACCTGAATATAGTAATATTTAAGTATATGATATTTAATTGATTTGTAAGATGTATTGTCATTTTTAAGTTAGATTCAACAGTTTAATATAATCTCTATAACATCTAGGTGAAATAAAAAGAAAAAGCTAAACTTTTACATCGGCAAGCGTATGAACAAATACAAATAGTCAATAAAAAAGAAAAAAGAAAAAAACAAAGTTATAAAAGATAAATTAAATAAATAGTTATTCAAAATCTTCTAATGATATATTTCTTTCGAAATACCTGATCATGGTTATATACAGTAAAATCCTTGTAAACAATGTCTTCATAAAATTTATATTCGTTCATATGGGTCAAATAAAGTAGCTATTATTTTGCAAATTTCCTTTAAAATTAAAAACAAAGTTGGATCTGTTTGCCGCCTGGTTGTTCCTTATTATATCGCCCATAAGGGCAAAAAAAGACAGCTGACAGATTATAGAAAAATAGTAAAAAAACATATTTTTATAACTATAAATTAATTAGAAATTTACTGAACGTAGTTTGATAGCTTTTTTTATACATGCATTTCATTTAGTTTAGACCGTGTAATTACTGAAAATCTTTGTGCCCCTATATATATATATATATATATATACATATATATTACCCAATAAAAATGCTACTTGAAACTGATTTACTTATTATCTGAACATGCCATTTATATTATTAAAGCATTAATATTTAGTTTGATCAAAATTAACAGTGCACTTCCCAGTTCTCCTTACATATTTTAGTACTACACACATCAAAGATAAATATATGTTATTTAATCATCATATGAATTTATTATTTCACGTTGCTTCTATATGTTTAAAATATAATTATTATGTGAAAATATTCCTCTCATTAAAATCGAGTGTGGTATTATCCAATTATTAAACTGCACCGTGAGATGAGATGTATAATTATTTTAATTATATGACTACGGCTCATTTAAAAACAATACATAAATTAAAATAGAACACGTTTAAATCAATTTTATGAGTTATTTGTTTTAATATTATTTTATTCACATTTGCTACTAATTAATAATATTCTTCCAGTGATTGCTGCGAGTGTTTGTACGAGTATGTGTAGGTTATATTTATGTGTGTGTAATATTTCTAATATATATATATAGACGAAAAATGTTGGATACACAAAACACACACACATCAATTTTTTATAAAACCTTTACGAAATTGAAAAAATAAGAGTGGATCTTTTTGCCCTCAAGCTGTTTCATTCTAGTCCGCTTATGGGGTCAAAGGACAGGTGACCATTTTTAGAAAAATAGTAAAAAGACAATTTCTATAATTAAGAATTAATTATGAAATTCACTAAACATAGATAGATAGTTGTTTGTTCGATATGTGTTAAGGATCATCCGAATTCTGCTTGTGTTGATTAAGATATCATATAGGGTCTAAAAGTAATCTTCTGATATATTCAATATTTATATCTCTTTTGTGCAACTGGTGGTGTAAGGCATCGTGCCTTGAGGCTAATTGTTGGAACTTTCCGTAACGAATTAAAATTTAAAAAATCAAAATTATTTTCGATACTCAAAAAATTGCTTTTTTCTAAAATTTATCATTTCGTCAACACAAGCAGAAATCGGTTGATCCGTGCGCCCAAAACACGGACGAAAAATTGTGTCCACACATACATATACACACACATTCATTTTTTTTTTAGGCATTACAAAATGTTCAGAAACCTTTGAAACGCAGAGATATGCAAAAATTTTTAATTTCGATTTTTGAACAATTACAATAACTTACCTTACGAAAAGTTAAAAAATATTAATTGTGTTTAAATTATTATAAACTGATTTAATATAAAATAGTAAACAATACAATGTATTATCAAAACACCTTGGAACCACTTTCTTTGCTCATATATGTATTTATCTAAAATTTTATAAAATATTAATGACGATGGTATTTAGTAATTTCCTAAATGTTGCGTTATTCATCGAACCTTATCTTTATCCAAGATTTGTCAAAAACGAAACAACCAATTTCCAATAAAAGTTATGGACATATTAAATAAATAATACATATGAACTCAATGTAAATACAAGCAATATAAACTGTTGGCCGTATAATTGGATTAACACGCTTGCATCCAATTATCAAAGTTATATCAGCAGCGCAATGGTCAAATGATATAATTTAACCAAAAGCATTGTCATGCAATGATAGAGAGAAATTATTTTATATCAACATATATAATATTAACAATATAATGGAAGCAGGTAATTTCACTGACATTTTTTTTTATAAAATATTATTTTATTAGCCGTTTGAAAATATCATTTATAGGTAGGGCGGAGCAAATAGGTCCAGTATCATTTTAAGTGATTATACTATGAAAACAAACCAACTGCATCAGAATAAATAACACATATCAAACAAACAACTATGTTTAGTGAAATTTCCAATTAATTCTTAATTATAGAAATTGTTTCTTTACTATTTTTAACTTCCCGTAGGGTAGTTATAGTAATGGGCCGTGTGTGTGCGTGTGTGTTTTGTATGTCCGCATTTTTTCGTCCACGTTTTCGGGCGCACGGATCAACCGATTTGAATGGTTTAAAAAACATTCGATTCCTATTGATAGGGAGAGGTGCTGATTAGTTTTTGGCAGAAACAGGTCTAGCCGTTACGGAGATATGGAGCAAAGAGTGCAGAAAATAGAAATAAAGTTTTTTAGAGAACGGATCATCCGATTTGTATGATCCAAAAACTAAGCGTCCGATGTAAATGATTCAAAGAACTTTCTGCTTGTTTCAACAAAATAATTGCTTTTGGAAAAAAACAATTTTTGTTTCTATTTTTTTTTCAAAAAATATTTTTGTTATTTTGGATTAAAAATTCAAAAAATTACCCAGACTAAGCACAGTCTAAGCGCCACTCTGATACAAATGTTTACCCAAGTGCTTTTAGACTGTTTATGTACTGGAGCACTTTTTCAATTTTGTGAAGACTATTGAAAAATGTGAAAATGCCGCCAAACGAAAAACAGTATAAGTGAAAATGTCGCACAGAATTATTTGCAAATGCGTTTAGACTGTGACTATACGGGAGCACTTTTTCAATTTTGTGTAAATTAGGCAACTATTTTTTTTTGAAATTGAATTCGAAATGGAATGACGATTGTTAATGTTCTGGAGATAAATTGATTTATTTATAAATTACATTTGATTTGCTCAGATATAACAAAATAGCAAAAATAATGAAAGTTGCAGTATTTGTAATAATATATTTGAAAACGTTTAAAATTTCTCGAATATTTCATTACGGTACGGGAAGTTCCTGCAATTTGCCTTAAGGCATGGTGCCATGCGTTCCACTAGTTTAAAATTTGTAACCTGTCCTTTGACCCCATAAGCGTAGTAAAGTAAAACAGGCAGGGGGCAAAAAAATCCACTATTATTTTTTCAATTTCGAAGAGGTTTTATGAAAAATTGATGGGTGTGTGTTTTGTGCGTCCAAAATTTTTCGTCCACGTTTTTGAGCGCACAGATCAACCGATTTTTATTGTTAAAAATACATTCGATTCCTATTGATATGGAGATGTGCTGATCAGTTTTTTGGCGAAGGCAGATCCAGCCGTTACGAAGATACGAAGCAAAGGGTGCAGAAAGTAGAAATCGAGTTTTTGAGAGAACGAAGTATGCGGTTTGAATGATGAAAAAAATATTCAATTTGTAATGATTGGGAAAAGTAGTGGCTAGTTTTTGGCAAAAGCAGGTCCAGCCAATTCAAAGATATAGAGCTAAATGTACAGAAAATTATAGTTTTTAAAAGCTAAGCATACGATTTGAATGATTCAAAAAAATTTCTGCTTGTGATGACAAAACAATTGCTCTTGGTTTTATAATATATTTCAATTTGTTTTCAAAAAAATGTATATAAAAAATATTTCAGATTTCAATTTTAATTCTGGCTAAAGTTTTGAAGCTTACTTATATACTTTACATAAGTAATTTTAACTTTGACAATCGGTTTATACAATTCTTATAAATATTAGGGAATGTTACAGTGTTTATAATAATCTATTCGATAATATTTTATATTCCTCAAACATTTTGTTACGGTACGGGAAGTTACAGCAATTTGCCTTAAGACACGATGCCATACACAATTAGTTTTACTTAAACTATGCAAAATTGCTGATTTTACATTTTTATTTGCTAGTTTTTTATTTACACTTCGCCAGTATTATAGTTCAGGTGATTCATTTTCCCCCAACCATATGTAAGCTAATCTAAAGGTTATCTAAAGAGACTGTTGAATCTAACTTAAAAATAACAATACATATGTTTGCGAGATAATAGACGTGACAGCGTCGCATTAATTTTAGCAGCGAAAGAATTGCATCTTACAACGATGCATGGACATTTGCGACTAAAGATCGGCAATAAAAATGGCCCTCTAGGTACCTGAAGGCACATAGGCATAGTCTAGATCCAGTCGCGAAACTATCAACATAGTCTAGACCAGGTCGCGAAACTATCAGCATCAAAAACTCAAATATTATACACATACTCAAACACTATACAAAAACCACAAAAACAATGTAAATTTACTGTCTAAAATATATAAGTGTAAATCTTCTTGTTATTAATTAATCTTTACAATTTAAAACGGTTGATAGAGCCACAAATTCTATCTGGTCCTTCAGCTATACATTTCAACAAAAAACAACATAATTTGAAACCACTAAATAACGCAAACTTAAAAATTATATTAAGGTATCGTAAACTTAACAACCGTGCTCAAAAACAAATACCCTAATAACAACAAAAAATACTATCGTTGCAAAATTGACAATGTGGCAGGTTATCTCGTGGTAGCAAAGTCGCCCGATCTAAGGCAATGACTATCACTATTATATAGTATTTTTTGCCCTTTACTTTCAAATAATACTGTTAAAACATTTTTAACATTACTCATTTTTGAGATAATGGTGATGGACCTTTTTATCCGCGGAATCTTAATCCTCGCTCCACCCTATTTGAAAATATTATTTATAACTAAAGAAAAAAACCTATTTGAAGAATTGGTTAATAAATTAAATTGAGTTATCAATTCACTCTTTAATTGGTTCAACCTTTTGCTCAAAATGATAAAATTCAAATTATTTAATTCCGAATAGTTACTCAAATAAATAGAGATCAACTACTCTATCAATGACATTCATTTTAAAACTTCATCTGCTTAAATTAAAATTTAATCAATTTTAGTACTAAAATTGACGATCTTTAAATCCAATATAACTTGGAATTGTACATTGGTATACAATTCTGTTGAATCGAACTTATCCATTATTTTAAAGAATATAAAAAAAACTTTTACAAAATTTTATCTGCTTTACAAATCTTTTCTCTAAATTTAATATCTTACCCTTTATAGTATATTTCTGCTAAGCACGTTATCTGTCACAAAAATAATTCTGAAATTTTCAACTTATCTTTATTGCCAAATTTTAATTACAAATCAAAATAACAAGCAAAATGATATTTGAACTTGCAAGTTTTTTTGACGATTGATAGTTTGAGAGTATAAATTATTAAGTTACTAGCACTACTTATTAAAAAATTAAGAAATCATCAACTCTATAACACCATCGCCAAATTATCAAAAATCCAAAGCTCCTACGATCATTCTTAGTATGCTAATTTCGATATGAAACAATACATATAGTTCTAACAAATTTATTATAATTAATATTTAAGGCTACGTTATTTGGCAGTTAATATTTTCCTATTTTCCTACATTGTCAAGATTATTTTAAAAATAACTTCTTAACCCTTTCATGTGTAAGATTTATATCACTACCATTAATATGTAGTTATATCCTTATCGATACTGTGCTTATTTTTCAGAGTAGAGATTTAATAATTTTACTAGCAGTACATTCAAAAAATTTCTTCCAAGCAAAAATATTAATTAATCATATAAATTGAAATTGAAACATACATTTTACAAAAATATAATAAACAAGATTTCCACTGTCTCCATAACAGAATATATGGAATTAATATTTAATAGCATATATTTAATTTATTATGAAAAGCAAAATATTTTTCAATATTTATTATTTTTAATATTAATGAAATGATAGCTTTATTTAAACTGAAAATAGGATAACATTTTATATTGTGATATTTCTGAAATCCCCTGTTAATTGTGTTTATGAATTTTCCATAATGTATTTGACTAGATTAATTCATACATTATAAACTGAAGCACTTAAATTGAGGTACAATATTTATTTTCTGCCAATTTCATTTTCAATATAATTTGATCAAATAAAATTATTGATTCGATAATCTGTACAGCTTATTTATAGACACATGATAAAAAACCATAAATATGATGTATGAAAAGAACCTGATTGCAGGATAAGTACATTATTTGGTCGATTTATGCATTGCCACGTTTTTGCAAAATATTGAATAAAATAGTAAGCACAATACAAAATAATAAAAATAAATGAATGAAAATGCTTTGTACCTCAATATAAATTTGCGTTATTGTAGCAAAAATATAAAAAATTCAGATCAAGGAAAAAATTTGATACAATTCAAATATTTTATTTTTATTCTGGCTCCGCTGATTACATACTTACAATTAGCAAAAAGCATTATGTTTATTTTATTGCGATGATATATACTATCCTGTATTTTCACTAAATATTTTTCATCAACTTAACCATAAGGCATGTAACTTTCAATATTCATTACAACCACACAAAATATAACTAGTAGTGCATGGCATCGTGCCTTAAAGCAAATTGCTGAATCTTTCCGTATGGAAAATTAATATTTTTAAAAAAGCTCTAAAATTTTTTGAAAACTTTGAAAAACAAAGAGATTGTAGATTTTATTCAAAGCAATCGTGCTGCCTGTTTTAGAGAAGAAATATCGAAGCGCATAAGCGCAATGTCGCAGTCTATGGAACTCAGAAAAATGTAAATAAAACTTATACCTATTATTATCATCTCTTTAAAATATCTGATAATTTGATGTTTATGTTTCTAATGATTTACTGATTTTGACCACCAAATGTTTTTTCCCCCTTTTTGTATTCGATCTTCTAAACCGCTAAACCTACCTTACCAATCAGTTCTTTATTTTGTCAATACCGATAAAATGTTTTTTGAATCATTCAAACCGAACGCCTCGTTATCTAAAAAACTTAATTAAAATTTTTAGGACTCTTTGGCCAAATTCACGTGTATTGAAATTTTGACCACGCATCTTCGAAACGGCTGGACCTGCCGCTGCCAAAAACTAATCAGCACGTCTTCTCATCAAAATGAATCAGGGTTCACAAAAACGTCGACGAAAATTTTTATCCGCATACACACACACATACATCAATTTTTTCTGAAGTATGCCAAAATTTTCAGAAGTTTTTGAAACGTAAAGATATACATACATTTTTATTTTTGATTTTTTGGGATCACTTCAACTTGCCCTACGGAAAGTTAACAACTTCTCCTAATGTGTTAAGTATAAAGGATTCTTTCAAAATAAGTGACGAACTTAAGGGGTTACACCACTGTAGCAGCCAAAAAAAACGTATATTTTTTTCATTTTTTTTCGGGCGGAAGGAAAAGTAATAAACTCATGATATTAAAGATAGTAATTTATTTTACTCTAAAGTAACAAAATAAAATATAACTGTAAAAAAAATTCAAAACCGCGTCAGATTGGATTGGAGGCGCCTCGCGGCACGCAAAATAACTACAACAATTTTTATTTTTTCCATTCTAATTTTCCACAGTAGATTTTAAATTAGATTTTTAAGTGCCCGCATAGCGGGTTACAAAAATTTCAATTTTTGTTGGTTTGGCGAGTACTTTATTCAAAATCGTTAAATTTCAACGGAAAAACGCATAGTAATTTTCTAATGATTAATGAACAAATTAACATATCGAAAATCCGCTATGATGGGCACTTAAAAATGTAATTTAAAATATTACTGTATAGAATTCAAATGAAAAAAAATTCAAATTGTTGTAGTTATTTTGTTAGTTTCGATAAAATTGCGTTCAAAGTTGTGAAATATATTATAGGTAAGAAAAAATGAAAAATTTGTCAGTTTTATTTTTTTTACTATTAATCTGATATCTCAGAAACATACTGATGCCATTCTATTTTTATAATTTTTTTCTTATTTTCTTCCCTTGATGATTTTATATTAGAGTGTACTACTTTTGGCGCAACCGTCAAAGACCGTTCGGCATGATTAAGCCGTTTATAAACGACTTCAAGACAAAAATTACATGTTTATATGTCAATATTAATCTGCAAAACTATTCTCATTTATAAAATATTGATCAGACTATCGTTGAAATTATTCCCAGCAATATTAGCCCCAATATAGTCAATACCTATATGTTTCAACTCTTCACCGATTATCTATTGATTAAAAATGCTTTTACAGTTTATTTATACAATATAAATGCTTTATAATAACATATTTCAGTATATTTTAGAAGATACATTAAGTTATTTTGCTTTTTCATCTTTTTTGTTAATAAATTTGAGCGGAGTCGGTTCACAGCAGTCCGACGAGCATGGTATACCATTTTTTGGTTTTTCGAAAAATCTACAGTGGCGTAACGCCTTAAACGTATCCGAAATAGGGCATACATCAAATATTTATGATTATATGTTAGAAAAGAGTATGATAAGAGAGCACGATCATCCAAAAAATGTTCTAATATTAACTTTACGTATTTCAGTACTTACAATTAATTCTTGTAGAAGCATTAGAAAGTCGAGCACGACGACCATGTCCGTTGCACGTAAATATGGAAAACCTAAATAATTCAATACAATAGGATCAAATGAAATTTATCGTTCGATAATCTGTACAGCTTATAGACGTTCACTCAAGTTTATTGCATCAATCAAATCAATTACGTTTCTGTCGATATGCACTCGAGAGCGAAGCATCGGAACCTACTGTCGAACGCGTTCTCGTGTTTGCTAACTGGATGCAACACAGGCACTTATTATCCAGGCCGGGGCGTTATAATTCAACGATTTATCCGGGACTACAGAGAGACGAAATAGACGTGTTTGCTGATGGTGCAAAACGGTTATTAAGTCTATAAATAGATCAATTAATCCAAGTTTTTGCAATTGACTTAAATGAAGCGTAGGTACATGTTCCAATTCATTAGATGACAAGATTTGTTAGAAACATAAAAACTATTTTAACTAGGGAATGCAATACCGATAAAAGATTTCAATACCGGTATTTCAGTATTTTAAACTTTCCGTAGGGTAAGTTATTTTATTCGTCTAAAAATCGAAATTGAATTTTTTTACATTTCTTCGCGTTTTGAAGGTTTCTGAACATTTTGGCATACCTCATAAAAATTGATGTGTGTGTATGTATGTATGAATTTTTCATCCACGTTTTCGGGCGCACGGAAAAACCGAATTGAATGGTTTAAAAATCATTCGATTCCTATTGATAGGGAGATGTGCTGATTAGTTTTTGGCAAAGGCAAATCCAGCCGATTTGAAGATACGGAGCAAAGAGTGAAAAAATAGAAATCCAGTTTTTGAGAAAACGATGCATCCGATTTGAATGATTCAAAAAACATTTAATTCGTAATAGCGGCGAGAAGTGTGATTAGTTTTTGGCAAAGGCAGGTCCAGCAGTTTCGGAGATACCGAGCTAAATGTGCAAAAAATGGCAGTTTTTGAGTGAACTAAGCATCCGATTTAAATTATTCAAAAAACTTGTGCTTGTGTTGACGAAACGATTGTATTGGGATTTTTTTTCCAACAATTTTTTTTTTTGAATATCGAAAATAATTCGAATTTTATTTTTTTTCTAGCTATAGTTCTAAAGCTCAATTATATACTTTCAATAGATAATTTCAACTTTGCACTTCAGTTTATATAATTCTTATGAATATTATACAATGTCTTACATTTTAAATTTGATGGATTAAGTTTTGTTTATTTATTTTTCTGATAACATATATAAGTTACAGTATTTATATTAATCTATTTGAAAACATTCAATAGTCCTTAAGGCAAATTGCTGGAACTTTTCGTAACGTAATTATCATTACAGGAAAGCAATAAATATTTAGTTTAAAGACAAGTTGAGAAAGTATTTTCACATATGTTATACTATAGAACCACTTGAAGATATATCTGTTCATGCGATTATGGAATTTCAAGACAAATTTGTTTCAAGAAATTTAAACTCCATGTGTTGTTTGTATCAACTAGCGCTTATGTAAAAATACTGAAAACACCGGTAATTTTAAGGTGAATACCGGAATTAATACCGTCACATATTCGGACGGTATACCGGTATACCGAAATGCTCTGATTCATACTATGTTGAATCATGTGTAAATCATATTTCACCCTTTAAGTTGCGCCCACTGTTACCCGCACGGAAAAAACGTTTTTCTAGATGATTATGTGTCTATTGAGTAAGCAGAAGCAGGTAAAATCGCAGATGAAGATAATAAGTACTCTTGTGTCACTTTTTTATTTGATCAACTTTTGATATTTTTAATTTTATAAAAATTTTGCAAATTAATAGCTACGTTATTTAATCAATGCGAAGTACAAATTGCATGAGCATTTTTTACAAAGACCACACTGTATATGTATAATTAGTTTCAATTATATACAACTTTTTTATATTCAAAAGCTATACTAGAAGTTTCTATTTCCATTATTTCCATATTCAATTCATTTTTCGTGAAAATTTAGATTTTCTTGAGTGATTTAAGTAAAAAAATTAATTCAGATTTTTTCATAGTTTTTACAATATAAATTCATTTTGCTTATGCTAATTCTTTCTAGATGAAAATTCTACATTACTTATAAGTTCTGTGTGAATAATATTATCGTCAATAGCATTAAAAATATTATTCAAATTAATCAGATCCAATGTCTTACTTATAATTTTCAATTGAGCTATTTTAAATGTAATAACAAAAGCAAATACAACTTTGGTTAAGCATAACAAAAATTTGTACTTTCACATTATAACAATATATGTTATATTAAAACAAGGTTTACAGGTATAGTTTTTATAATAAGCTTATATCAATATCTTTTTTATAAATGATAGTTATAATATTATATAATGACAAAATTTAACAAAGAATTAAATTATCCATCAAAAATATATTACGAGAATACTCTAGTTGGTGAATCTATTGTCAATAAATAAAATATTCATAATCATGCGAATGAATATAAAACCGATAAATATATCAGTACAACTGTAAAAAATAATGTAATTTCTTGAAATACACTGTATGAGTACATTATATAGGGCAAAGCGGGGCTTAACGGTCAGCGGGTAAAAAGGTCCACCACCAATACCTCAAATACGGATAAAGTTAGGAATTTTTTAACAGCAATATTTTAAAGTAGAGGGCAAAAGATGTGTAACCAACCATTGCATTAAACCAAGCAACGTCGCTAATAGAAGAAAAACGGCCATGTTGGAAAATTCATAACAAAAGTACTTCCTTTTCTTGGTAGTTTTTTGGGTGCGAGCATTCTTGTTTAGTGCTTGAGATATTTATGTATTATTTAAACATACGCTATTTAATTGTTGTATAAGATGTATTGTTAATTTTAACTTATATTAGATTCAACAGATGTTTGATATAAACTCTATAATAGCCAATATGTGAGTGGTGTTAAAAGGACCAACTAAACCTTTGCCAACTAAAATATGTGAAAACAATAAAATATATTTAATAAAAATATAATTTGTTACAGTTAGAAAAATTATACAAGAAATAAATTAAATATGTGGCGAGCATAGCTCACTTGGTAGCGTGTTCGATTCACACGACAGGGATTTTTGGTCAATTTGAAATTAAATGAAAAAATTTGTAGTCAATTTGAAATTAAATGAAAATTGTATTTGTTAAGTAAAAATTGAATAACAATTAAGAAAAATTAGAATTACAGACTTCGAAAAGTTGAATTGTATTAGGAGTAAGAGGAAAAAATATCAGAATTTGCTGAGATTAAAAAGAATACTGAAGAAGAAAAAAATGGAATGAATATAGAAGATGAGTAAAATTAGGAAATTGATAGAAAACAGCAAAAATTGAAGAAATTAAGAAGAAGAAGAATATAGAACAGGATATACGAGTATATAAATATATATATATATATATATATATATATATAGATTGAATATGATATAAAAATTGGTATATAATGTAAATAAATAAAAATGTTGTAGGTGGCTAAATGCTCCGAGTAAGCGAGGCCAAATAAAAAAAATTAAAAAAAATATATAAATTAACACATATAACAATTAAATAAAGTCCATTTTTGCTGATGAATATTTCTGACGTAATACCAGATCAAGATTATATACGGTGTTACCTTTGTAAAAAATGTGCCGATAAAATTTATATTTTGCTGCAAATATTGCAGCTATTATTTCGTAAAATCCCTTTAAAATTGAAATTAAGACATTGTAGCAGTTTACCTCATAGCTGCCTGTAAGGTACAAATGACAAATTCTAGAAAAATGGTAAAAAACAGATTTCTATAATTAGTAAATAACTGGAAATTTCACTGAACATAGTACGATAGTTGTTTGTATAATATGTGTTACGTATAGGGATACAGTTCCTTCGGTTTGGACAGTATAATTACTCAAAGTCAAATTACGACTTTTTCAAAAACCGTATTATCGTATAAATAACACAAAAAATCATGTTTAAAACGTATATATAGAGTTTAGGAAAACAGTATTTGCAAAAAAAATACATTTAAATAATAGTACAACAGAAAATAAATTGAAAGGAGCAACAATTTCACAACTTCGAGTTCAACAAATTGAACTGTATCTAAATGCAATATCGAAACCCGAGCAATGAAATTTCCACTGCGCGTTTCACGGAAAGAAACAAACATGTTTTATCCATTTTCTTCCAGATCATTTAAACTATAATTCAATACAAGAGAACTTTTCCGTTTTGCATGACAGAAACGTTATGTGAATACATGGCAAACTGTTCCAGCAAAAGCAGCGCGATTTGTAAAGGAAAACGAGGTTCAACTCCATCTAATGGTTACACTGGCATGCGGCGATCGAAATACAAATTCTGCTCGCGATTTGAATTTATGAGGATTTCAAAAACAGAGGAATGTTTCATGAAATATATGGAGATTCTCAAGGCCAAAACAATGACGAGCAGCATATAAATACAGAAACTGAATATTAACTGTGGAATATATAGGGGAGGTAGGAGCTATCTGTAACGGAGGTAGCTAGTAAAAGGGGTTATCTATAGGATCTTTTAAGATATTAAAATTTATTTTATTGTCATTCGACATGTTAACCGTCTTGCATAATATTGTCATAGATCAACGCAATAAGCATAACTGTGCAGGTCCGTCATTTTTGACAGGTCCTACAATTTATCATGAAATTTTGGTTTGCGTTATTATTACCGTCTAATATTAAATTTTATTTATATCTTAGTTTATTTAAAATTTATCAATCTTTGATAATATGTAACAATTTTTGTCACTGCTAAATTGCAAAAATAGTTGTCTTGATTAATGTAAAATAATCACACCTGGGCTTAGTTAGTTGAAATAAAACCTTGGAGCCAGATGTAAGTTACAAGAATAATATACATATTAATGTAAAAAAGATTTGATAAAATGTATAGTTTTGCAATGTTTTTTTTTCAATTTCAATAATTATTACAACTGTTAAATTATTAACATCTAGTAATATTGATAAATAATAACATAAATTTAAATAAATAAAAGTGCAAAGGATAAAATTTACATGAAAATTATATCCGTAATATAATTTGATATAGAATATAAGCAAATAATAATAAAAATAAAATTAATAAACAATATAAATAAAATTTCTGAATAATAAAATAATACTATAAAAATAAATCTCTTTTATTTGTATAATGATATTTATTGTAGTAGCAATTTATGATAAAAATGTATATTACAAGAAAAGTACATATTTTATTTTTAATAATTATATTTGATGTATAAAAAGAATTTCTCCAAAACGACGTCAATTTTGTTAAAAATGAGTAAAGAATAAATTATCAGAGGTATTATTGTCGTTTTTTTGTCGTTACTACCAGCTCCGATAGTTGGTACAACTAGCCCTCTAACACGGGGTAAGTTGTAACACCGCACTTTTTCTAGAAATGGATTAACTAATTAATTAAACTATTGTAAAATTGATAAAATAATTATTCAATTAATCCGAGATTCATGGAAGCTATTTATGCCAAATAAATTAAATATGATTTGAAATAATAAACACTATACCAGATATATTGAAAATCAGTTTCTCTTTTACTGATATCAAAACTGTAAAATCTTTTTATAATTTGTGATCTAGGCTTTATTTTTCAAGTCTTGTATAAATTATAACACTGTTATTATATCTATTTAATGTCTTTTTACTTATCTAAGGCACTTGAGCCTAACAGTCAAAAAGTTTGTTTTCGTAGTTTTTTGCTAATTTTAGTAAATTTGAAAATGCAAGTTTAAAATTATTAACTGTCTTTGAATTTTTGCTTTCGGCAATTTCTTCAAAATGTAACGTATAGTCTCATATAATCACACTAGTATATATCATTTAAGGGTATTTGATGAGCAGTTTTAACTTTATTATCGAGCGATAGCAAAGTGTTAATTTTAATTTATACTTATCAAAAATTCAACATAATGCGGGACAGAAAACCTGAATCCAAAACAAAAATTGTTTCTAGAAAAATCCGCAACGCAAGACAGATAAGGGGGCGCCCATTAATCACGTGAGCAATTTTTAAGGATTTTTGAACCCCCTCCCCTTTGGTAATGCGTGGTAATATTTATTATTATACCCCACACAACATCACGTGTCATTTTAGTACGTAGAAAAAGTAGTGGGAAGGCCCCACACAACATCACGTGTCATTTTAGTACCTAGAAAAAATCGTAATTTTTTTTTTTTTTGAAAAATTGATTTTTCTTTTAAATTAAGCTAAATTTAAATACACGTAATCTTACTAGACTCTCCCCTCCCCCACGTAATATTTCATAATTTTTTGTAAAACCTACTTTCTCTCTTTAAAACTCCCGTAGTTAATGGGCGCCCACAAACTGGGACTCCTCCGGCCAGACCGGGACGTAAGTTTACCTGAATTTTTAACGCATAAATCTTATAAATTTTTCTATAAATGAGCAGGATAGCTCACTCGGAAATCGATTGAATTATGACTTACCTGCGGAAAATCCAAATCGTGAGTCTCGTGCCGGAAATGTACAAAGTAGCCGCGTCCGCCTCGAAGCGAATGCAGTTGGGCTAAACGAAGAACCGGCGCGGCACCGTGACCGTCGCTCAGAAGCTGCAATGCGGAGTCTCGGGCCGCGAATCCCCCGCCAGTCGATGGACGCTCCCAATCCGTGTATTCATTCTGAAATTGAATGTTTAATAGAATAAATAACGTCTAAAAATAATTGATATATTAACAAAACACGTGGGGCGCATGGCATCGTGCCTTAAGGCAAATTGCTGGAACTTTCCGTATAGTAATTAAACATTCGAGGAATGAAAATAATCAATAATTGTTTTGAAGATTTTCAAATAGATTATTTATTACAAATACATACTGCAAAATTATAAGTGCTTTTTAAATTGGGCGATGAGCGTATTTTATAAACAACTTATGTGTACGTTTACAAGAGTCCACTTTTTACAATCTGATTTTTTTATAGTACAGATATTTTGTGAAAATTTTGAATTTTTTTTCGAAGTTTAAAATTTTTGGGAATTTAAGATAAATATTAAAATATTTTGAGAATTTGGAAATTTTTAAAAACATTTGTTTTTTTTTTAATATTCCAAATATAATTCTTAAAATATTTTCAAATTTTGTAAAAAATCAATTTTGTTTAATTTTTCATAATTCAGTTTTTTTTTTTTGAAATGATAAAAAATTTCGAAAATTTGAATTTTTTAAAACTTTGAATTTTTTTGAAAATTTTGATAAATTTCAAGCAAAATATTTTTTGAATTAATTTAATCGGATAATCCGTTCTCTCAAAAACTGCTTAACCGTTTTTACACCTTTTACGCTCCATACCTCCGAAACGGCAAAATTTTATTTTGCAAAAACGCCTCGCGATCGAGTACGAACCGAATGATTTTTCAATCATACAAATTAGTTACTCCATACTGTCGAAAATGTCGAGGACATTTGTTTGAACCATATAAATAAACTTCAAAATTAAAAATTTCTATAAAATATCTGATAATTTGATGTACATATGTCCAATAAACATTTTTACCGCCAAATGACATTTTTCTAACTTATATTTGTTGAGAGTCTATAACCGCTGGACCTGCCTTCCCAAAAAGTTTACTAGTTGTTTATTTCGTCAATACAAGTAAAATGTTTTTTGAATTATTAAAATCGGACGCTCCGTTCTCTTAAAAACTGAGTTACAATTTTTAGCACTTTTTGCCCCGTATTTTCAGAAAGGCTACACCTGCCTTTGCCAAAAAATAATCAGCACGTCTCCTTATCAATACGAATACGAATTTTTTGAAATATTTACTTTTTTAAAAAAAAATGAATTTTTCTGAAAATTTTGAACTTTTATCAAAGCAATCGCGTTAGTTATGTAGAGACAAAATATCGAAGCGCATAAGCGCCTCGGCGCAGTCTAACGGGTACACATTGGTATTATTAGAAAGTATAGGACAAGATATTTAAAAAATTTGAACTGAGTACAGGACAACATCTGTCGGGTCATCTAGTATATATATATATATATATATATATATTTATTATATATATAAAGAAATATAAAATAAATAAATATAAAATATATATAAAATATATTTATATATATATATATATATATATATATATTTATTATATATATTTTATATATATAATATATATATATATATATATATATATATGTATATATATATTTATATATTTAATTCGACGAATGGGCTGCTAGTTTCTTTGAAATATGTTTCAACGTCGAAAAAACTATCAAGATATATATATATATATATATATATATATATATTCAATAGATAAGTCCTGGATTTTTTCAAATATTGATTGTTTCTTTTCCGAACAGTAAATCCAATAATAAAAAACAATTTGTTTTTTGAAGATGTTTAATACGACGTTTCGGAACTAGGTACGTTCCATCATCAGGTTTATTCTGTCAAATACAATGTTTTATTTAATATTTAATTAACGATGGTCAATACAGATTAATTAGAAAAAAAAAAAATTATAAAGGAATGGATTATGTACCGGGGTAAAGAGTAATAAGACTTAACTAAAAAAGGTTTTATATAAAATTGAGAAGCAAAAATTATTATTATCATATCTGATTGTTCTTTGTCTATTATAAAAAAAGTGTCATCTACATATCTAACATAAAAATATATTTGGAAATTTAATGTGAAGAAAACGGAAATTTCAAGAGTTTGTAAAACTAGGTCTATAATGCCAGGGGATAATGGGCGTTTTCTCCACATTAAATTTCCAAATATATTTTTATGTTAGATATGTAGATGACACTTTTTTTATAATAGACAAAGAACAATCAGATATAATAATCGATACCTTTAACAATTACAATAAGAGCATTCAGTTCACACATGAAACACAAATCGACAACAAATTAAACTTTTTAGACGTGACTGCACACAAAATTGACAACATTATTTGCACAAATTGGTACAGAAAAACTACATGGTCCGGGAGATACCTTCATTACGCGTCATATTGTCCCAAAAATTATAAAGTCAATACAATCATTTCTTTGATAGACCACGCAATCATGTTGTCTCACTCTTCTTTTCATACCCAAAACACAACATTTTTTTTTTTTTTTTTATATATATTTCTTTATTTACAGCAATCAGAATACAAGGTATCCTATAAGCTATTGTGATAAATTTAACAAATACACACACATGCATACGTACATGCACACAAACATACTCACACGCACGTTGACAAAAAAAGAAATAATATAATAGTAACCACTTCAGCAAGTGGTATACTAGTAGGCTCAGGTCCTTCGGCCGTTTACTGGGAAAACTACGTATTTTAAGATCTAATGTTATGAAATTATCATATACACTAACATACGTACATACATACGCACAGACATTCACACACACACTCTCTCAATAAAAGATTTATAAATATTTAATAGGGGTCACTTCGTCAAGTAATGTTCTGCTTAAATCAAATCACTCGGCCATTTCTTCTTCAGTCTTCTGCTGTTTGGAGTTGCTAACAGTGGCGCCATTAGTGTGTTTGGATGGTTTTCGAGCTTCCGGTGATGTTTTTCACTGATTGATTTAATGACATCATTAACGAACTGTATATTTAGATCGTTATGGATCATCTGATTAGTTACGTACCAGGGTGCTCCTGTGATCAAACGAATAATTTTTGATTGCATCCGTTGTATACGAGCAATATTTGATTTGCTTGAGCAGCCCCAAATCTGAAGACCATAAGTCCACAACGGTTTAATTATCATATTATAAATAAGGACCTTGTTTTCAAGAGATAATTTGGATCTATGTCCAATGAGCCAGCCGAGTTCTTTAACTCGCGTTTTCATTTGCTTAACTTTAGTGCAAATGTGATGTCGCCAGGTGAGTTTTTCGTCAAAGTGAATTCCAAGATATTTGATGGTGCTGACTGTTGGGATTTGATTGCCATTTAAGAACACTGCAGGACACGATTGTTTGTTAAGAGTGAAAGTAATGTGGCTAGACTTAGACTCATTGATGCCTATGTTCCACAGTTTGGTCCAATCTTCAATCAAATAAAGATGATACTGCAGTTTTAAACAAGCAGTACTAGGGTTGTCATCAGTGGATAAGATTGATATGTCGTCTGCAAAAGTGGCGATTGTGGTAATAGATGTTGTAGGAATATCGCGCGTAAACAGGGTGTATAGGAATGGACCCAACACACTTCCCTGCGGTACCCCTGACTTGATAGGAAATACGTCAGACGACGAGGAATTAACCTTGATTATAAACTTTCTGTTGACAATATATGATGTTAAGATATATGATACTTTACTGGTAAGTAGAGTCTAATTTTTGTGACGAGTCTGTCGTGGCACACTTTGTCGAATGCTTGTTTGACGTCCAAAAAGACGGCGGTGCAATATTGTTTGGATTCGAATGAGTTATAGATATGACTGGCAATCCTGTGACACTGCTGTATGGTTGAGTGCTCTTTACGAAATCCAAACTGGTGATCAGGGAAGATATTGGATTCCTTCAGAATATCTTGTAGTAACAGTTTTTTCTAAAATTTTTGACAATATAGGAAGAAGGCTGATTGGCCTATAGATGTGACTAAGTGTTGATCCTTGCCAGTTTTGGAATCATCTTTATTAAAGAGGTCTTGAATTGATTTGGCCAGTAGTCAAGTCTCACAATAGCGTTGAAGATATAGGTGATTATAATGAATCCTTTTACAGGCAATTCTTTGAGCATTCTGGGAGATATTTGGTCTATTCCAGGCGATTTTTTTGCTTTAACTTTCTTTATTTTCACTAACTACTAATTTGAGAGACAAGAAACGTTTCTCGCTTTCGTGACTGCTATTATGGTCTAAAGCTGGACTAATGTTGACATTATAATTTGATAAATTGTTAGGGCCGAAAACTGTAGCTAAGTATTCCGCAAATATATCTGCTTTGTCTTTGTCACTTCTTGCCCATGCAGAGGTCTGGTATCCATACGAACTGGAGGATTTTGAAAGTTAGGTTTAAGTTTATTTTTGACGGGTTTCCAGATAAATTGTCAAAACGATTCAAACTGGATACATAGTTATTAAATCTCACTTGATTGAGTTCCTTTAACCTTGCTTTCAATTTGTTGCTCAGATTATTGAAAATGTTTTTGTCTGTGGGCAAATGACTATGTTGCCACCTACGCCTAGCTTTCTTTTTTTTCTGCTATGAGCCTTTTTATTTCATATCAAAACACAACATTAGTAACTAAACTTTATTAGAAAACGGATATCCCCTCACCCTCATCAATTCCATTACCAATAAAAGACTTCCTATCATAAAAGTAACAATTATCAATCCATCTCCAAGTTATTCCAAGACAACAATATTAAACCACTTTTCACAGCATGCCTTACATTGAAGGCTTATTTGATTATTTTGCCAAATTACTCAAAGAAGAAAATATTTTCATTTCAGGAACAGCTCTATATTCTTTTAAAAAATGTTTTCAAAAATTAAATCCACCACCCCTCCTAAATTCAATACTAACATAGTTTATTCCATCCCTTGCAAAATTGTCAAAAACAATACATTGCCAAATATCACAGTACATTCATAAGAGAATGAGACAACACGAATTAAGCGTCACTCATCATAAAAGCGAAATTTCCAAAGTACTCTTGTCCAGCAGTCCATCGAAAACTCACATAATTCACCTTTGAACCCAATATTTTTATATAGAGAGGATTGTACTTTTTAAAAGACTTTTTTCTGAAAGCAGTTTAATCTTTTTGAATTCGTCAAATAGTGTTAATAAAAGATCAGATCACAATATCATTCATGACTCATATTTGAATTTTTAAACCCGATTAAAAATAATTAATCCTAATAATTTTTGAATATGTATATATATACATGTATATATGTAATAATATATGTACATCCCATATATGTGCTTATGTGTATGTTTTTGTGTGTGTACACTATATACATGCCTTGCATATATGTTCATGTATGTAATTGTGGATACATTGATATATAGATATGTGCATATGTATGTATGAGTATGTAGGTGTGCATATACATGTGCATGTTATATATATATATACATAATATTTCTCAACATTTACTAAAGCAATATTTCCTTTTTTTTTCGTAAATTACCAAACAAGAGCCATAAAAAATCATTTTTGCCAAGAATTCCGTGCATTGTCCTTTACATCTGGCAGACAGAAATCCATATCAGTGTGTTTAAGTCTTGTGTAGTCGTAACATCTAAAAATATCTTCCAAAAAAATCGAGTGTTTTTACAAAAAAAATATTAGTGATATGGATATATAAATTATTACAGGTAAATAATTTTTGCTTCTCAATTTTATATAAAACCCTTTTTAGTTAAGTCTTATTACTCTTTTACCCCGGTAATAATATCCATTCCTTTATAATTTTTTTTTTTCTAATTAATCTGTATGACCATCGTTAATTAATGTTAATCAATATTTTTTTAAAAAACATTGTATTTGACAGAATAAACCTGATGATGGAACGTACCTAGTTCCGAAACGTCGTATTAAACATCTTCAAAAAACAAATTGTTTTTTATTATTGGATTTACTGTTCGGAAAGAAACAATCAAATATATATATATATATATTTATATATATATATATATATAATTTTTGATAGATCCATCTCGGTTATTGTTTGCCACAGAATATATCATCCTAGCGACGAGCAATTTGCAACTTTATATCGGTTTGAAACTAATTACT
>NW_020538040.1:126140949-126161379 GCF_003426905.1 Ctenocephalides felis
AAAGCTGTTGAATCTAACTTTAGAATATTAAAACAATTTATAAAGCTCTTAATAACGTATACTTAAAATTACAATATATTATTGTTTCGTAAATTAAACAATAGCGCTCACAACCAAAAAACAAAACTTTTGGATTTTCCAACATTGTCGTTTATCTCCTGATAGCAACTTCGTATGAATCAAGGTGATGGCTGGTTACACGTCTTTTCCACTTTCAAATATTGTTGTTCAAAAATCTTAACTCTACTTGTTTTTGAAATACCGGTGGTGGACTTTTTTACCAGCGGACCTTTGAGCTTCGCTTTCCCCTATATTAAATATTATTTTTATTTATATTATAAAAAATATGATACAATAAAAAAGTTATTTTTTGTAATTATAAAAAATCCATACTTTTAACATTCCGTTCATATATATTGTAGTCACAAAATTAGATTTTTATTCGTTATACAATTTTTGAAATAAATAAGCAAACACAAGAAAATCTTTGAAGACAAGATTATATTATAAAATATTACTAAACTTTATTAATTATTAACTTCCCGTAGGATAAGTTTTAGTAATCGCAGAAAAGTCGAAAATGAAATTTTTTATATATTTTTAAGTTTCAAAACCTACTGAACATGTTGGTATACCTTTGAGAAAAATGATTTATGTGTGTGTTTGTGTATATGCGTACGTGTGGATATAATTTTTGTCAACGATTTTGAGAACACAGATCAACCAATTTGAATGATTCAAAAAACATTCGATTTGTATTGATGGGCAGACGTTCTGATTAGTTTTTGGCTAAGGCAAATCCAGCGGTTTGGAGATCTAATAGAAAAGTAAAGAAAATTCCATTTGGCGGTCAAAAATAATCATTAGACATATACGCATCAAAATATCAGATATTTTATACAGATTTTAATAGTAAGTACAAATTTTAGTTACGCTTCGATATTTCGTTCTAAAACAGCTACGTAGCTCGATTGCTTTAATTTTTTTTTTCAAAAACGTCTTTTTTCAAAAATTTTGAAATTCTCAAAGATCAATTTTTTTCGGAATTTTCAAAAAAATTTAATGCATTTAAATATTTTAAATTACGATACAGAAAGTTCCAGCAATTTCCCTTAAAGTACGAAGCCATGCACCACTAGTTAGTAGTGATATATCCCACTCAAGAATTTTTGTTTTTATTTTCAACGAAATGTTTTATGTACTATATGTACTGTTTCTGAAGGTCAATAATACTATTTCTCTTCTCTGACCTTTAGATTTATGAAACAAAAATGTATAAGAGTTCATATATTACAACTCCTCTAATAAATCCAAATAACTTTACAATTTATCTATATCAGTCGTATTCTACCAAAGAGTCCAAGCCAAAAATAAAACAGTACAATAGTTCCATATAAAATCGCTGCATTCGGTTTTGTCCCTTGAAAGTTTTGGATTCGTTTCAGAATCTGTTGGCACGGATGCAATCCGACCGCACGTAAATAGCTACATTGAAGCTTTCGCATAACGGAATTAAAACGGAACTTTGACGGTCCATGAATTAAACTCCATCGGCGAGTTGTAGTTGACGAGCAAACGCGTGTAAAATCGTTGCGCTCCTTTGGGTAATGTCCAATATAGAGAGGAGCGGTCAATGTGAAGGTGTCGACTGGAGAGAGCGACTAAATCACGTCTTCACAACACACATAAATATTTGTGCTTTTGCTGAAGACTATAAGTTGAGTTAAATTCCAATTCGAAAGCAAAATAATTTTGAAGAGAAAGGTTTTTGTAGCTATTGTACATAATGACAATGTCAGATATTATCAATTATGAAGTAGGATAGACACAAAGCTCCAATTTTGACTTTTAGTTATTATGCTGAGAAAACCAAGCTCACTACATCACAATAAATAACACATATCAAGAGAGCAACTATCGAATTATAAAATACTAAGTAAAATTTCCATCTAATTTATTATTGTAGAAATATGTTTTTTGCTATTTTGAACTTCTTTTAGGGTAAGTTATAGTAAAAAGTAAAACTTCGTTAGGCGCGACTAGGGCGTAAATCCGTACAAATGCAACGGAAATGCGTTACGGCAGAACTGTACCTCATTCGCTCTCGATGAAATCATTTTAATACGGGTCGATTGTGATTAGTCGTCGTGTATGTGAATAGATTTCTGTCGTTGTATGCTTACCGATATCAACCAGAAAATCGGCATAGATAAATAAACATTTTAAAGTTACATCGGAGTACATATCTTGATTTAATGAAAAATGCCTGAATTAGAAAAATATTTTACCCAGTTTCTTGAAAATAGTAAAACAAATTAAACATTTGTGCCGTGTACTGAACGTAAGTTTACTGATTAGAAATTATTTCTATATTATTCGTAGTTTCTATAAATGTTTGAAGTTATTGAAATAGAAAATATATTTTTATGCAAGACAGATATTATAACTGTTTTTTTTTAAAAACTTTTTTTTTTTTGAAAAAATTTTTTTTTTCTTTATTTTGACATATTGTGGAAGATCTGAACTTTTTTTCAAAGCAATCGTACTGCTTTAACTACATAGGGACAAATATAAAGCGCGTAAGCGCCGCGTCGCTGTCTAACGCATAAGCTTGGTACGGAACCGATAGGAATGTTAACAAAATTGTATACTTATTGTTAAAATCTCTATAAAATGTCTGATAATTTGATGTGCATATGTCTAATGATCATTTTTGACCGCCAAATGGCTCATTTTTTTACTTTTTCCTCTATATCTCCGAAACCGCTGGACCTACCTTCATGAAAGTTGTATCGATTCTTCATCTTGTCAATACAAATAAAATGTTTTTTGAATTATTAATCGGACGCTCCGTTCTCTTAAAAACTGAGTTACCGTTTTCGGAACTTTTTTGCCCGTATCTTCGGAACGGCTTGACCTGCCTTTGCCAAAAAGTAATCAGCACGTCTCCTTATCAATACGGATCGAATGTTTTTTGAATTATTCAAATCGGTTGATCCGTGTTCCCGAAATCGTCGACGAAAATTTTATCCGCACATACATACACACAACATACATACACACACACACACACACACACACACACACACACACACACATACATCCATTTTTTCTAAGGTATGCCAAAATGTTCAGAAACCTCTGAAACGTAAAGATATATAAACATTTTCATTTTCGATTTTTTTGCGATTACTATAACTTGCCCTACGGGAAGTTAAAAAACATTATAAAGCAAAATGACAACATGTATATTCTTAGATATACTAATATATTTTATCGTTAAATGTGCAGCAGAATTTAATCAGTTATTTATCTTGTCAATAAAAGCAAAATGTTTTTTGGATTATTAAATTTGGACGCCCCTTTTTCTTAAAAACTGAGTTATCGTTTTTGGCACTTTTTGCCCCGTATCTTCGAAACGGCTAGACCTGCCTCTGCCAAAAACTGATTAGTACGTCTCTTTATCAATACCAATCGAATGTTTCTTGAGCATTTGAAATCGGTCGAACCGTGTTCCCAAAACCGTTGACGAAAATTTGTATCCGCACTCACACATAAATTTTTAAGAAGAAACACTTGACTCAAAATCTCTGCATATGTGTGTGCGTGTTATTTTTATTCGATTCTTTGTTCAAATCTCTACAAATATATATATTATATATATATATATATATATATATATATTGTAAATTAATCATAATTCCCAAATTGAAGTTACTTAAGAAATATTCTTGCAGAGATTTCTCATCTGCTGCGCCAAAAAATATAATTACAACTTGAGACGTCTATTTGAATACTTCCAAGACAAAACGCGAAGGTCAAAGTTTCGAGAAGACATCGTCTGACAAAATGATACAAATCGTTTCAAATGAGTGATAACAATCGTCTACAAAGCTTTATTGAAGAGCTTTTCAATAGTCTTTTGTTACTGATGGTTCATTATACAACATAATTCATAATACGCAGACATACTTTGATTTGTAAAGAAGCCGTTACACATAATAAGAACTGAAATTGTGGTATAAAAGAAATTGGTTTCAAGATTATAAGTTGAGTATAACAAAATGATTAATTGACTTGTATGATTATTATATTAAAAAATTAACAAACATTTAATGCAATATTATATTTTATTGCTGTAATATTCAACATACCGAATTTGTATTTTATGTACAAATAAAAACAGATTTTTTTACAGAATAAGGTATATATTTTTGCACTGTGATATATTTAGAATAATAATAAAATTTGAATTATAATAATATGATCGAAAAACAGTTTAATTCGATTATTTATGATAGCGAAGGCAGGTCTACCATTATCTAAAAAATAAGTAAAGAATGGTATTTTTAACGTTAATGTTTTGAAGTAGAGGACAAAAAGAAGTGAAATCAACCAATGTCTTATATCGGACGATGGCTCTTTGATACCTATATATTTTTAGGTATATGCTATTTCATTGTTTTGTAAGGAGTATTGTTATTTTTAAGTTAGTATCAACAATTTTTTTTATATGACCTCTATAAAGATTACATTTAGCTGGTGTAAACTAAATCAAACAAACCAAAGGTGTAAACTAAGAAAATAGTGAATAAAAAACTAAAATAAGTTAGACAATTTGACAAGAGATAAACTGAATTTATAGTTATTCCAACTCTGATAGTAAATTTTTCTGAAAAAGATCCATACACAAGTTATATAAAGTGTGATCTTTGTAAAACATGTGCGCATAAAATGTGTATTTTGAACAGAAATTATATTTATCTTTTTCGTAATAATACTATTTGAAGAAACAATGAATTAAATAGAAATAGCAAGCTTTGTGATAGTAGTAAGAGCTGATAAATAATTTGGTTTATTATGTTTAATAATATATTCTAGATTATAATATTTAATTTTGCTGTTTAGTCTAATGATTAAATATAACTAAATATAAACTGTTTGGATAATTTTTTTACAGAGATTATATTATAATAACCTTGATTTGGTATTCTTTCGAAATATTCATCAGCAGAGTTGGAATACCTATTTATTTAATTTTTCTTCTATAAAATCACTTTTTTAACTTCACATTTTTCACACCTTTGTCAGAGTAATAGTTTAGTAACCTAGTTGGTCTTTTATTCCACCTATTTTTAGTCCCTCCCGGGAGTGAGCTTTTATACAGGTTATATAGAAACTGTTAAATCTTTTAAATTAAATTTTGTACAATACATTTTATACAATAATCAAATAACATATACTTAAGAATTATATTGAGGTCTCGTTAGCTAAGCAGTGTACACAGCCAACATGAATAACCAAGAAAGAAAATACTCTTGTTACGGATTTTCAAACATTGCTGTTTTTCCGATAGCAATGTCGCAAGAATCGAGATGATGGCTGGTTATAGATCTTTTTGCGTCTACTTTCTAGCTAATATTGTTATCAAAAAATCTTAACTTTACTAAGATATCAGTAGTGGACCTTTTTATCCGCAGACTTTTAAGACCCGCTCTACCCTATATAATAATAATAAGTGATATATTTATAAAATAAAAGTACAGAAAAACTCGCTGTATGCAACAGGTATATAATTATGCACCTCTTATATTATTTCAAATATTATTTTTAATTCAGAATACAGTAATAAAAAAAATTAAAAATTAACAATAACAAGGTGGCGAGCATAGCTCACTTGGTAGCGTGTTCGATTCACACAACAGGGATCTTCGGATCAAATCCTGTCATTGGCTTAGAATATAGGAAAAAAATATATATGTGTAGTTAATTTGTAATCAAATAAAAATTGTATTTGTTAAGTAGAATTTGAATAAAAAGTAAGAAAAATGGAAATAAGAGAATCCAAATAACTAAATTGTATTAGGAGTAAGAAAAGAAATATTGGAACTTGTTGAAATTAGAAGAAGAATGAAGAAAAAATGGAATGGAGCTAGAAGTTAAATAGAATTAAAAATTTGAAAAAGATCAAGAATTGAAGAAAATAAGAAGAAAAATTAAGATGAATATAAAGTAGGATACATACTATATAGAATGAAATTGAAATAAAAATTAGAATGTAAATAATAAGGTGGCTAAATGCTCAGAGTAAGCGAGGCTAACTGAAAATAAAAAAAAAAACAACAAAAACAATCAATGTGATACATAACCGTAAGAGCACAAAAATCGATTCCGTAACAGAGTCAGTTTTACCTTGTGGCACAGTTGAACATGTGATAACCGAATGAAACAACACAGAATGGCAATATGCCAAAAGGGCAAATAACAGAATAATTTACTGTGGAAAAGTAAAACATGCCACCAATAGCGTGTCGAACACACCGCGCCCAACTTGCGTATGCAATGACGCGCAATAGAACAAAATGTGCACAGAGGGCGAACGGCGTCGACCACCCTAAGCGATTGAGAAACTAATTGGTAACAAGTTTCAAGTCGTATAAACTTATCGACAGCTGAAAATAATATACAAGTTCATCGACAAGAACCATTTAGAATTATACTAAAATTTTATTGAACCATCAATTATCAAGGAACTAGTTGACCGATCACAAACAATTTTTTGAAGTAAAACTTTTTTAGGCGCGACTAGGGTGTAAATCCGTACAAGTGCAACAAAAGTGCCTTACGGCCGAGTCGAGTGCCAATGATTTTTCATTCGCTCTCGATGATATCATTTCTATACGGGTCGATTGTGATTAGTCGTCGTGTATGCGAATAGAGATCTGTCGTTGTATGCGTACCAGAAACAATGTTGTATGCGTTCCTATAACGACAAGGAAATCGGCATATATAAATAAACATTTTAAAGTTACATCGTAGTACAAATCTTGACTTAATGAAAAACGCCTGGATCAGAAGAATATTTTGCCATATTCCTTGAAAATAATAAAATAAATTAAACATACTAAACGTAAGTTTATTGATTAAAAATTATTTCTATGTTATTCGTAGTTTTTTGAAGTTATTAAAATGGAAAATACTTTTTTAGGCAAGACAGATATTGCAACTGTTCAAAGAATGAGATTATATCGCCAG
This sequence comes from Ctenocephalides felis, assembly GCF_003426905.1. Classification (NCBI taxonomy): domain Eukaryota; kingdom Metazoa; phylum Arthropoda; class Insecta; order Siphonaptera; family Pulicidae; genus Ctenocephalides; species Ctenocephalides felis. The sequence goes on from NW_020538040.1 coordinate 126,147,985, forward strand.
CAAAAAAGTAAAAATATACAAGCAGTCAATGAATGTATGTTAATTTTAATTACATGAAATTTATCAAACACAATTATATGATGAGTGAAGTTGCGAAAACAATATTTGTTTAGGCGTTGTTTAACATAATCCACTGTGTGAACGAATATTATAGAATTTATTAATCAGCAATTACTTCATTGCTCTAATGAAGGTTCATTTCTAAATGCTAATTACAATGACAAACCAATCATGTCATATTTGAAGTATGACTTGAATTACATTATTGTTTTTAAATATTGTACATATTTTTAATGCTGTTATAAATATATAATTTATAATTTATCATTATATAAATGTGTATAATGGTTGACACTAATAAATGTGTGCATCAGGAGTGTTATCATATTACTAATAAACATTATTCAAAATTGTTATATTATGTATTTATTTTTACTTAAATGCTATCTTGTACAATAGCAAATAAGTTTTCACCTTTATAATTATTAGAGCGATTTTTTAGTAGGAATCAGTAAGAGATAGGAGTTATTTAAAAATTTACAAAAATTGTAGTTAGATACAAAAAAGCGGCCTAACCGGTCCTTTCCAATAACTTATCACTAGCTAAATTACCAACTAATTTTTCTCGTCTAACTCATTTCTTTGCAATCGTCAAAAAATTTAATTAAGAGTCAATTATAAAAATAGTTTGATATATGCATGCACACTTTACTTACTTCTTTCGATTGTTGGTGTCAAACTATTTAAAATGACTTGTATGTTCAAGAAGACAATTAGATATTCTAGCAAAAGAAGCTTTAAAATTTTAGAAGTCGGACGATTTCCAGAAAACTTTGCGATGTCAAAAATACACGTATAATTACATGTATGTATGTGGGCGGGCATGCAAACATTATTTTTTCCAATTTTTGATGTCAAACAATTTTTTTTTTTTTTTTTTTTTTTTTAATTTTTATTTTCAATAGCAATCAGAATACATGACTATTCTATGAGCTATTTGGCTTATGTCATTCACTCAACACACATACACACTCACTTGCAAACACACATAAAATTTATCGGATCAAGGTTACAATCATATTTAGAGAATCACTTCAATAAATGATTCAATTATTCTGTTCATATTATCTAAGGGTCCTCCATATTATCTTCGGGCAGCTTCTTCTTCAGTCTTCTTGAAGTTGATGTCTCAAGAAGCTGAGAGACTATATGGTTTGAATGATGTTGTAGTTTTTGAAAATGTTTTATACTGTTGATTTGTATTATTTTGTTTATAAAATCAATATGAAGATCGTCGTGTAAAGTTTTGTTACTAACAAACCACGGAGCATCAGTAATCTACCTCAATATTTTCGATTGGGCACGTTGCATTAACGCTATGTTGGATTTGCTTGCACAGCTCCACAATTCAATGCCATAAGTCCATATGGGTTTTATTATTGCCTTGTAAATTAGAAGTTTATTGTCAATCAATAAAATTGACTTGCGTCCCAGTAGCCAATATAGTTCAGCGGTTCTAATTTTTATAGTCTTTAATTTGGCGCGAATATGGTCCTTCCACGTAAGCCTGCGATCTAAATGCATACCTAAGTATTTGACGCATTCGGTGCTTGGAATTGCTTGGCCATAAAAATGTACTCCTGGGCATGTTGTCTTGTTCAGTGTAAATGTTATATGATTAGACTTACTCTCATTTATTTTTATTCTCCATTTTTTTGTCCAAAGCATTCAGATATTCTCGTGCAAAAGTTTCTCTTCGGAGGCGTTTAAAGCTATTATTATATTTTTCACTAATTAAATAGTCATTTCAAAAAGTTTTAAATAATGACTAATCAGTATAGCAATTGATGAATGTATTGGATTTCTCGGTTAAAATTGATTTTATAAATTTCAGAATTTACATCACTTTCAAGACGGTTATTGAAATCTGTTAACAATAGTAGTTGATACAAATTAATGAACAAAAATAAGGTATAAAACCGATGAAAACTTCGTTTTATAAAATTTAACTATTTTTAAAACTTCACCATTATAAAAAAATTAATTAATTTCCGAGCAACCCAATATATTCAACACATTGAATATATTTGTTTGATACTGCCAAAAATTATTATATTTCAAATTAGATGATAGTGGTTTTAATTGAGGTGTATAGCCAATTAAATGTGATAATATTCAAGTTAATTATTTTACAAGTAATTTAGACATGAACTTGGCATTATTTGGAAACTAAATTTATTCGTGAAATATAGATTTATTATTTATTAAAATATAAGCCGTAATGAACATTTTTAAATCATAATTAATTATCCCACCATTATCGATAGTTACGGGTTTGTCGTGGCGAAGGTCGTTATTATTATTATTATCTATAATTACAAGTTAGAATTATAAACTAACTCATAACTGATCTATCTCATAATTAATATTTATAAATTAAAATAAATAAAAATTGTTATACAAAGTCATTAGAACTTATCTTCGTCAAAGTTTTCATCAAAGTGTTTCTTATGTCCTCAATAATTTTTCAAAGTTTAATAATTATTCTTTCACACCTACGTGTCGCAAGCAATTATTTGTATGAAGTCTACGTCTGATCGTTAGTTCAAAGTTTTCAAATGATTCAGTAAACAAAAAATATGGAAAAAACAGTAAAGATATTTTCTTCAACAATCGATGGAAAAACAGAGAGATGTCGATTTATTTATTAAAAGTTGGAATAACTATTTAATTAATTCATCTTTTATAATATTGTTTTACTTAACTTAAATCACTTTTTTATTTTTTACATCTTTGCCAGAGTGAAATTTAGTTGGTCCGATTTACCTCTCCCAGGTGAAGATATAATAATATTTGAAAGTATAGGGTAGAAAATAGACAACAACTTAGTGTCTTAAATCTGGAAGGAGACATTTTCATATTTCCACATTTTCAATTCTATAACGAAAGTATTTTTTCAGTTCTTAGTTTTTGTGATTTTCAGCAATGCTATTTAGTAGAGTATTATTACTTTTAAGTTAAAATCAACAGATTTTTTTATATATCCTCTAAAATAGCTTATATGTAGTTGGGGTGAAAAAGACCACCTGAACCTTTAGACTGACGAGATGTAAACATCAAGAAAATAAAAAAGTATTATAAAATAAGTTGAAAAAGACAATTTTACAAGAGATGCATTCTATTAGTAGTAGTTATTCCAAATCTAATGATAATTTCTTCTTATGATGAATGATGAAAGAGTGTTAATAAACTAGTGGGGCGTATGGCATCGTATTTTAAAAATTTATTTTCTTTTTTGAGAATGATGAAAAATTTCGAAACTTAAATTTTTTTGAAAATTTTGATTTTTTTTTTCGAAAATATGTATCCGCACACACATTAAAAATATATATAAAAATTTTATTTTTTGATTTTTTGCGATTACTATAACTTACCCTACGAGAATTCAAAAAAACACATGTCTACAATAATGAATAAGCTGGAAGTTTTACTGAACATAGTTCGACAGTTGTTAGTTAAATACGTGATATTTGTTGTGATGTAGTTGATTTGATTTGATTGTAGTTTGTAGAATAATTGCTAAAAGTCAAATTGGACTTTCGTGCTCCGCCCCGTATTTCTCTATAAAAGAAAAGAAACAATGGAATTAATTCTGTATGATGATATGATAAAGAAACTATCACTACAAACGTGACATTGTTGGAAATTCGCGAACAGAAATCCGTAGTATTAGCCATTAAAGCAAATCGAAACCCTTTCTAAATAATATAGTGCGAATGGGAAGTGGCGCGCTTTTTAAAAGCTATTGCAGTTATTTTCTGATATATTGTAAGTCGTATATGCGGTTAGAGCCATAACCATTAATACTTGCATCGCCGTTACCCGAAGCTCCGATAAGTCGGACGGGATAAAATCGATGGAGAAATGGGGTGTGAAGAGCAATTCGAATAAACCCATTGATACATTAAATATGAAATACTCGACTTGGTATTCATCCCTATTGTTCTATGAAATATGAAGTGAAAAAGTATACGCCGGAATGTAGGTTGCCGTTGCCAGAATAACGATAACTTACAGAACTTATTAATTTTTTCTACAAAAAATGGGTCGTTTGATGTAGGTAAAGTTTCAAAATACACGAGAAACTTTGTGTCATAGTTTAGATTAGATATGATGGCAACGGAGAAAATAGAAAAGTACTCTCGGAGTAAGATAATTTAAATATAAAAAATGGATTATTCTAATTATTATGATTGTATTTATGCAAAACAAAACAAGTTTATAACTAGTGGTGTGTATGGCATCGTGCCTTAAGGCAAATTGCTGGTTTCCCGCACCGTAACGAAATGTTCCAGGAATATTAAATGTTTTCAAATAGATTATTATAAATAAATACAGTAACATTGTCTAATATTTATAAAAATTATACAAACTGAATTGCAAAGTTGAAAATATTTGTTTAAAGTATATTAGAACTTAAATCAGAATTACAATTAAAATCTGAATTATTTTCGATATACAAAAAAAAATGGAAAAAAAAGATTGAAACAATTTTTTTTTCCAAAAGCAATTATTGTGTTAAAACAAGCTTCTTTGAATCTTTCAAATCGGACGCTTAGTTCTCTCAAAAACTGCCATTTTTTAAATATTTGGCTATGTATTTCCGAAAATGCTGGACCTGCTTTTGCCACTTCTCCCCGTCATTGCAAATTGAATGTTTTTTGGATCATTCAAATCCGATGCTCCAATCTCTCAAAAACTCGATTTCTATTTTCTGCAATCTTTGCTCCGTGTCTCCGAAACGGCTGGACCTGCCTTTGCCAGAAACTAATTAGCACATCTCCTTATCAATAGGAATCGAATGGTTTTTGAACCATTCAAATCGGTTGATCCGTGCGCCCGAAAACGTGGACTAAAAATTGTATCCATACATACATAACACACACATCCATTTTTCTGAGGTATGCCAAACTGTTCAGAAACCTTCAAAACCTAAAAAAATATAAAAATTTTCAATATCGATTTTTGGACGATTACAATAACTTACCCTACGGGTAAGTGGTAAGTATATAAGTTAATAAAAATCAATATATTTGTCAAGATCCAAGTAAACACTACTTATTAATTCGGTTCGTTTGGACCAATGTTAAAACGATAATTACGTCTTAATGCAGCCTTTGTTGTTTCACTCTATTTAAAAATTACTGCACTTTTGAAAGTAGGATTTTTACGATGTCGCAAATGATGTTTAAAAATCCATATTAAAAGTTTTCTTTTTCGTTGTTAGTTTTGTTTTAGGTTGTGAACACTGTGATTTAGTTTACGAGACCTTAATATAATTTTTAAGTATACGTAATTTAATTGTTTTACATTATGTATTATTAATTTTAAGTTATATCCAACCGTTGAATATCACCTCTATAAAAGCTTACACCTGGGGTGTGAAAAATAGAAAATAGAAAATAAAAAGGTATTTGGCTATTATTTAGCAAAATCCATTTAAAATTAATAGGTCTGTTTGCCCTCTGGCCATCCCAACTTACCCCGTATGTGAGGGGAAAAGAACTAAGTTACAAATTTTTGAGAAACAGCACAAACATTTATATAATGATAAAGTAGCTGGAAGATTACTGAACATGGTTTGGTTTTTACAATATATTTGCTCAAAGTCATATTGGACTTTTGTGCCCCGACCTACTCGACCCTTTATTTAGTTTCTGATACCTGAATATTTGCTATTCTATACTATACTATTATTAAATTATGTTATTTATTTGATTTGTAAGATGTATGTCATTTTTAACTTAGGTTCAACAGTTTAATATAATCTCTTTAAAAGTCAACGTCTGGGTGAAATAAAAAGGAAAAGGCTAAACTTTTACATCGGCAAGGGTATGTACAAATACAAATAGTAATAAAAAATAAAGAAGAAAAAAAAACAAAATTATAAAAGATAAAATAAATAAATAGTTATTCAAAATCTTCTGATGATATATTTCTTTAAAAATACCTGATCAGGGTTATATATGTTGAAATCCTTGTGAACAATGTCCCAATGAAATTTATATTCGTTCACATTGGTCAAATAAAAAAGCTATTATTTTGTAAATTTCCTTTAAAATTGAAAACAAAGTTGGATCTGTTTGCCTGGCTGCTCCTTATTACCTCGGCCATAAGGGCAAAAAAAGACAGCTGACTTATTATAGAAAATAGTAAAAAAACATATTTTATAACTATAAGTTAATTGGGAATTTACTGAACGTAGTTCGTTAGCTTGTTTGACACAAGCACTTAATTTAGTTTAGACAGTGTAATCACTGAAAGTCAAATAGGACCTTTGTGCCACTATATATATATATATATATATATATATATATATATATATATATATATATATACATATTATCCAATAAAAATGCTACTTGAAACTGATTTACTTATTATCTGTACATGCCATTTATATTATTAAAGCATTAATAATTAGTTTGATCAAAATTAGCAGTGCACTTCCCAGTTCTCCTTACATATTTTAGTACTACACACATCAAAGATAAATATATGTTATATAATCATCATATGAAAATATTATTTCACCTTGCTTCTATATGTTTAAAATATAATTATTATGTGAAAATATTCCCCTCATTAAAATCGAGTGTGGTATTATCCAATTATTAAACTGCACCGTGAGATGAGATGTATAATTATTTTAATTATATGACTACGGCTCATTTAAAAACAATACATAAATTGAAATAGAACATGTTTAAATCAATTTTATGAGTTATTTGTTTTAATATTATTTTATTCACATTTGCTACTAATTAATAAAATTCTTCCAGTGATTGCTGCGAGTGTTTGTGTGTGTGGGTAATATTTATGTGTGTGTAATATATATATATATATATATATATATATATATATATGTATAATATATATATACCAAACTAGAAGTTTCAATTACTGCATATACAATTCTATGTGGCTTTATCTTATACAATTGTGCAACATTAATTGAGATATACAAAATTTTATTAAGAATTACTATAGGACTTTTGTCTTATTTAAAAAAATAAATGAACTTTTAGAGGACATATTTAAGAGGATCATCAAGCATTTTAGCTATTTTTTATAGAAAAAAACAAACAATATAAAAACATGCATTTTTATTACTTGGTAACGTGAATTATTTTTTTCTGAAAATAAAACTATTTAATCAAAAATGGCTTAACAATGAATTTTTTAGCTAAACTTGCAATTTAAGCACTCAAAGATTAAATTTTAGGTAGCTATAAATCATTTGGCTAAAATACAATTACACATTTGATAAATTTTTATTGCTATTAAGCGACTTAGTTTGCATTGAAATTGCTACTTAAAATAAAAATATAAAAGAGTAGAAACGCTAAACCTTTATTTTTAAAGTATAAATATTATATCGAGATGTATTATATCATAATCTATCACATCGAGATATATTATATTGTACAGGTATATTATTTGAATAGAAAAGATTTTAAAGCAGCTCGATCTACCCCATAAACCATATTAAAACTTTAAATAAAATTGCTATCCTTTGATTTAAAATATACTATTAGGCATTTGATTAGTATTAATGAATTAATAACAAAATCTGCTAATAAATAAATATTATCTAATTTTTGATAACCAAAAAAAAATCTTTTTTTGGAAACTAAAAAAAAATGTTGAAAAAAAAATTCTTGAAATTAATCGTTTCGTCAACAAGCAGTAATCGGTTGACCTGTGCGCCCGAAATATACACACACATCCAGTTTTTCTAAAGCATGCCAAAATGTTCAGAAATCTTTGAAACGTAAAGATATGCAAACAATTTTAATTTCAATTTTTGGAAAATTATAATAACTTACCCTACGAAAAGTTAAAAAATATTAATTGTGTTTAAATTATTATAAACTGATTTAATATAAAATAGTAAACAATACAATGTGTTATCAAACCAGCTTGAAACCACTTTCTTTGCTTATATGTATTTAAGTAAAATATTATAAAATATTATTGAATATGATATTTAGTAATTTCCTAATTGTTACGTTATTCATCGTACCTTGTCTTTGTTCAAGATTTGTCAAAAACAAAACAACCAATTTTCAATAAAAGTTATGGACATATTAAATAAATAATACATATGGACTCAATGTAAATACAAGCAATATAAACTGTTGACCATATAATTGGATTAACACGCTTGCATCCAATTATCAAAGTTATATCAGCAGCGCAACGGTCAAATGATATAATTTAACCAAAAGCATTGTCATGCGATGATAGAGAGAAATTATTTTATATCAACATATGCAACATTAACAATATAATAGAAGCAGGTCATTTCACTGACGTTTTTTATAAAATATTATTTTATTAACCGCCGTTTGAAAATATCATTTATAGGTAGGGCGGAGCAAATAAGTCCAGTATCATTTTAAGTGATTATACTGTGAAAACAAACCATCAGAATAAATAACACATATCGAACAAACAATTATCTATCTATGTTTAGTGAATTTCCTAATTAATTCTTAATTATAAAAATTGTTTTTTTACTATTTTTCTAAAATTTGTCACCCGTCCTTTGACCCCATAAGCGGAGTAAAATGAAACAGCCAGGGGGCAAAAAGATCCACTATTATTTTTTCAATTTCGAAAAAGTTTTATGAAAAATTGATGTGTGTGTGTTTTGTGTGACCAAAATTTTTCGTCCACGTTTTTGAGCGCATAGATCAACCGATTTGTATGGTTCAAAATACATTCGATTCCTATTAATAGGGAAATGTTCTGATTAGTTTTTGGCAAAGGCAGATCCAGCCGTTACGAAGATATGGAGCAAAGGGTGCAGAAAATAGAAATCGAGTTTTTGAGAGAACGAATTATGCGATTTGAATGATGAAAAAAATATTCAATTTGTAATGATTGGGAGAAGTAGTGGCTAGTTTTTGACAAAAGCAGGTCTAGCCAATTCAAAGATACAGAGCTAAATGTATAGAAAATTACAGTTTTTGAAAGCTAAGCATCCGATTTGAATAATTCAAAAAAAATTCTGCTTGTGATGATAAAACAATTGCTCTTGGCTTTATATTTCAATTTGTTTTCCAAAAAAAAATGTATATAAAAAATATTTCAGATTTCAATTTTAATTCTGGCTAAAGTTTTGAAGCTTACTTATATACTTTACATAAATAATTTTAACTTTGACAATCGGTTTATACAATTCTTATAAATATTAGGGAATGTTACAGTGTTAATAATAATCTATGTGATAATATTTAATATTCCTCGAACATTTTATTACGGTACGGAAAGTTACAGCAATTTGCCTTAAGGCACGATGCCATACACAATTAGTTTCACTTAAACTATGCAAAATTGCTGATTTTACATTTTTATTTGCTAGTTTTTTATTTACACTTTGCCAGTATTAAAGTTCAGGTGATACTTTTTACCCCAACCATATGTAAGCTAATCTAAAGGTTATATAAAGAAACTGTTGAATCTAACTTAAAAATAACAATACATCTTTTAAAACGACTAAACAACGTAAACTTAAAAATTATATTCAGGTATTGTAAACTTAACAACCGTGCTCAAAAACAAATACCCTAATAACAACAAAAAATACTATCGTTGCAAAATTGACAGGTTATCTCGCGGTAGCAAAGTCGCCCGATCTAAGGCAATGACTATTACTATTATATAGTATTTTTTGCCCTTTACTCTCAAATAATACTGTTAAAACATTTTTAACATTACTCTTTTTTGAGATAATGGTGGTGGACCTTTTTACCCGCGGAATCTCAATCCTCGCTTAATCCTAGTTGAAAATATTATTTATAACTATAGGGAAAAAACTTATTTAAAAAGTGAATAATAAATTAAATTATCAATACACTCTTTAATTGGTTAAACCTTTTGTTGCTCAAAATGATAAAATTTAAATTATTTAATTTCGAATAGTTACTCAAATAAATAAAGATCAACTACTCTATCAATGACATTTATTTTAAAACTTCTCCTGCTTAAATTAAAATTTAATCAATTTTAGTACTTAAATTATCGTTAAACATATTTTATATTGATGTTCTTTAAATCCAATATAACTTGGAATTGTACATAGGTATACAATTCTGTTGAATTTAACTTATCCATTATTTTAAAGAATATAAAAAAAAAACTTTTACAAAATTTTATCTGCTTCACAAATCTTTTCTCTAAATTTAATATCTTACCCTTTATAGTATATTTCTGCTTAGAACGTTGTCTGTCGCAAAAATAATTCTGAAATTTTCAACTTATCTTTATTGCCGAATTTTAATTACAAAACAAAATAACTAGCAATTTAAAATTTGAACTTGCAAGTTTTTTTTGACGATTGATAGTTTGGGAGTATAAACTATTAAGTTACTAGCACTACTTATTAAAAAATTAAGAAATCATCAACTCTATAACACCATCGCCAAATTTTCAAAAATGCAAAGCTCCTACGATCATTCTTAGTATGCTAATTTCGATATGAAACAATACATATAATTCTAACAAATTTATTATAATTAATATTTAACGCTTCGTTTTTTGGCAGTTAATATTTACCTATTTTCCTACATTGTCAAGATTATTTTAAAAATAACTTCTTAACCCTTTCATGCGTAAGATTTATATCACTACCATTAATTTGTAGTTATGTCCTTATCGACACTGTGCTTATTTTTCAGAGTAGAGATTTAATAATTTTACTAGCAGTACATTCAAAAAAATTCTTCCAAGCAAAAATACTAATTAATCATATAAATTGGAAATGAAACATACATTTTACAGAAATATAATAAACGAGATTTCCACTGTCTCCATAACAGAATATATGGAGTCATTATTTAATAGCATGTATTTAATTTATTATGAAGAGCAAAATATTTTTCAATATTTATTATTTTTAATTTTAATGAATTGATAGCATTATTTAAACTGAAGGATAACATTTTATATTGTGATATTTCCTGTTAATTGTGTTCATGAATTTTACATAATGTATTTGACTAGATTAATTCATACATTATAAACTGAAGCACTTAAATTGGGGTACAATATTTATTTTATGCCAATTTCATATTCAATATAATTTGATCAAATAAAATTATTGATTCGATAATCTGTACAGCTTATTTATAGACACATGATAAAAAAACCATAAATATGATGTATGAAAAGAATCTGATTGCAGGATAAGTACATTATTTGGTCGATTTATGCATTGCCACGTTTTTGCAAAATATTGAATAAAATAGTGAGCACTATACAAAATGATAAAAATAAATGTGTGAAAATGCTTTGTATCTCAATATAAATTTGCGTTATTGTAGTAAAAATATGAAAAATTCAGATCAAGGAAAAAATTTGATACAATTCAAATATTTTATTTTTATTCTGGCTTCGCTAATAACAATACTTACAACTAGCAAAAAATATCATGTTTATTTTATTGCGATTATATATACTATCCTGTACTTTCACTAAATATTTTTCATCAACTTAACCATAAGGCATGTAACTTTCAATATTCATTGGATTCAGAGATTGTAGATAATTTAAAAATTTTGAAAAATATGGACTTTTTTGAAAAATTTGAATTTTGTTTATATCTTGATTTTTTTTCTAAATTTTGAACTTTTATTCAAAGCAATCGTGCTGTCTGTTTTAGAGATAAAATATCGAAGCGCGTAAGCGCAATGTCGCAGTCTAACAAATAAATACTGCTATGGAACCCAGAAAAATGTAAATAAAACTTGTACCTATTTATATCATCCCTATAAAATATCTGATAATTTGATGTTTATGTTTTTTATGATTTAATGTTTTTTGACCGCCAAATGTTTTTTTTCCTTTTCTCATAAGATCTTCGAAACCGCTAAACCTACCTTCATTCAAATCGAACGCCTCGTTATCTAAAAAAACTTAATTAACATTTTAGGGACTCTTGGGCCAAATTCACGAGCATTAAAATTTTGACCACGAATTTTTGAAACAGCTGGACCTGCCGCTGCCAAAAACTAATCAGCATGTCTCCTCATCAAAATGAATCAGTGTTCACAATTATCACTGTGTTACACATATGTCATTTTTTTCTGAAGTATGCCCAAATTCTCATAAGGTTTTGAAACGTAAAGATACATACATTTTTATTTTCGAGTTTTTGCGATCACTTCAACTTGCCCTACGGGAAGTTAACAATTTCTCCTAATATGTTAAGTATAAAGGATTCTTTCAAAATAAGTGACGAACTTAAGGGGTTACACCACTGTAGCAGCCAAAAAAAACGTATATTTTTCACATTTTTTTTTCGGGCTGAAGGTAAAGTAATAAACTTATGATATTAAAGATAGTAATTTATTTTACTCTAAAGTAACAAAATAAAATATAACTGTGAAAAAAATTAAAAACGGCGGTACCACATCCATTTCGGCGAGCCGCGTCAGATTGAACGCGCTTCGCGGTACGCAAAATAACTACAACAATTTTTATTTTTTTCATTCTAATTTTCCACAGTAGATTTTTAATTAGATTTTTAAGTGCCCGTCATAGCGGGTTTCAAAAATTTCAATTTTTGTTGGTTTGGCGAGTACTTTATTCAAAATCGTTAAATTTCAACGGAAAAAACGCATAGTAATTTTCTAATGATTAATGAACAAATTAACATATCGAAAATCCGCTATGATGGGCACTTAAAAATGTAATTTTAAATATTACTGTATAAAATTCAAATGAAAAAAATTCAAATTGTTGTAGTTATTTTGCGTCCCGCGTTGAGAAATTGTGTTTCGATAAAAATGCGTTCAAAGTTTTGTAATAATGGTAAGAAAAAATGAAAAATTTGTCAGTTTTATTTTTTTTACTATTAATCTGATATCTCAGAAACATACTGATGCCATTCTATTTTTATAATTTTTTTCTTATTTTCTTCCCTTGATGATTTTATATTAGAGTGTACTACTTTTGGCGCAACCGTCAAAGACCGTTCGGCATGATTAAGCCGTTTATAAACGACTTCAAGACAAAAATTACATGTTTTATATGTCAATATTAATCTGCAAAACTATTCTCATTTATAAAATATTGATCAGACTATCGTTGAAATTATTCCCAGCAATATTAGCCGCAATATAGTCAATACCTATATGTTTTAACTCCTCACCGGGACTTCAGTACAGTTCGATTGTAGCAGCCGAGCGATTCACATCGAATAAATAAATCGTAAATAATTGCATAATGTCTTCCGAGTCGGATGGTCAGTGCGGCCGACCACCTGACCCAAACCTTTTTACCTGCCGCTCTGCGATTGGAGAGATAACAGCAGATGCAAAGAACACT
>NW_020538040.1:126162379-126187972 GCF_003426905.1 Ctenocephalides felis
CCATTAATCACGTGAGCAATTTTTAAGGATTTTTGAACCCCCTCCCCTTTGGTAATGCGTGGTAATATTTATTATATACCCCCCACAACATCACGTGTCATTTTAGTACGTAGAAAAAGTAGTGGGAAGGCCCCACACAACATCACGTGTCATTTTAGTACCTAGAAAAAATCGTAATTTTTTTTTTTTGAAAAATTGATTTTTTTTTTAAATTAAGCTAAATTTAAATACACGTAATCTTACTAGACTCCCCCTCCCCACGTAATATTTCATAATTTTTGTAAAACCTACTTTCTCTCTTTAAAACTCCCGTAGTTAATGGGCGCCCACAAACTGGGACTCCTCCGGCCAGACCGGGACGTAAGTTTACCTGAATTTTTAACGCATAAATCTTATAAATTTTTCTATAAATGAGCAGGATAGCTCACTCGGAAATCGATTGAATTATGACTTACCTGCGGAAAATCCAAATCGTGAGTCTCGTGCCGGAAATGTACAAAGTAGCCGCGTCCGCCTCGAAGCGAATGCAGTTGGGCTAAACGAAGAACCGGCGCGGCACCGTGACCGTCGCTCAGAAGCTGCAATGCGGAGTCTCGGGCCGCGAATCCCCCGCCAGTCGATGGACGCTCCCAATCCGTGTATTCATTCTGAAATTGAATGTTTAATAGAATAAATAACGTCTAAAAATAATTGATATATTAACAAAACACGTGGGGCGCATGGCATCGTGCCTTAAGGCAAATTGCTGGAACTTTCCGTATAGTAATTAAACATTCGAGGAATGAAAATAATCAATAATTGTTTTGAAGATTTTCAAATAGATTATTTATTACAAATACATACTGCAAAATTATAAGTGCTTTTTAAATTGGGCGATGAGCGTATTTTATAAACAACTTATGTGTACGTTTACAAGAGTCCACTTTTTACAATCTGATTTTTTTATAGTACAGATATTTTGTGAAAATTTTGAATTTTTTTCGAAGTTTAAAATTTTTGGGAATTTAAGATAAATATTAAAATATTTTGAGAATTTGGAAATTTTTAAAAACATTTGTTTTTTTTTAATATTCCAAATATAATTCTTAAAATATTTTCAAATTTTGTAAAAAATCAATTTTGTTTAATTTTTCATAATTCAGTTTTTTTTTTTGAAATGATAAAAAATTTCGAAAATTTGAATTTTTTAAAACTTTGAATTTTTTTGAAAATTTTGATAAATTTCAAGCAAAATATTTTTTGAATTAATTTAATCGGATAATCCGTTCTCTCAAAAACTGCTTAACCGTTTTTACACCTTTTACGCTCCATACCTCCGAAACGGCAAAATTTTATTTTGCAAAAACGCCTCGCGATCGAGTACGAACCGAATGATTTTTCAATCATACAAATTAGTTACTCCATACTGTCGAAAATGTCGAGGACATTTGTTTGAACCATATAAATAAACTTCAAAATTAAAAATTTCTATAAAATATCTGATAATTTGATGTACATATGTCCAATAAACATTTTTACCGCCAAATGACATTTTTCTAACTTATATTTGTTGAGAGTCTATAACCGCTGGACCTGCCTTCCCAAAAAGTTTACTAGTTGTTTATTTCGTCAATACAAGTAAAATGTTTTTTGAATTATTAAAATCGGACGCTCCGTTCTCTTAAAAACTGAGTTACAATTTTTAGCACTTTTTGCCCCGTATTTTCAGAAAGGCTACACCTGCCTTTGCCAAAAAATAATCAGCACGTCTCCTTATCAATACGAATACGAATTTTTTGAAATATTTACTTTTTTAAAAAAAATGAATTTTTCTGAAAATTTTGAACTTTTATCAAAGCAATCGCGTTAGTTATGTAGAGACAAAATATCGAAGCGCATAAGCGCCTCGGCGCAGTCTAACGGGTACACATTGGTATTATTAGAAAGTATAGGACAAGATATTAAAAAATTTGAACTGAGTACAGGACAACATCTGGGCGGGTCATCTAGTATATATAGATATATATATATATATATATTTATTATATATATTTTATATATATAATATAAATATATATAAAATATAAATAAATAAATAAATATAAAAATAAATAAATATAAAATATATATAAAATATATATTTTATATATATATATATATATATATATATATTATATATATTTTATATATATATATATATATATATATATATATATATATATATATATATATATTATATATTTAATTCGACGAATGGGCTGCTAGTTTCTTTGAAATATGTTTCAACGTCGAAAAAACTATCAAGATATATATATATATATATATATATATATATATTCAATAGATAAGTCCTGGATTTTTTCAAATATTGATTGTTTCTTTTCCGAACAGTAAATCCAATAATAAAAAACAATTTGTTTTTTGAAGATGTTTAATACGACGTTTCGGAACTAGGTACGTTCCATCATCAGGTTTATTCTGTCAAATACAATGTTTTATTTAATATTTAATTAACGATGGTCAATACAGATTAATTAGAAAAAAAAAAAATTATAAAGGAATGGATTATGTACCGGGGTAAAGAGTAATAAGACTTAACTAAAAAAGGTTTTATATAAAATTGAGAAGCAAAAATTATTATTATCATATCTGATTGTTCTTTGTCTATTATAAAAAAAGTGTCATCTACATATCTAACATAAAAATATATTTGGAAATTTAATGTGAAGAAAACGGAAATTTCAAGAGTTTGTAAAACTAGGTCTATAATGCCAGGGGATAATGGGCGTTTTCTCCACATTAAATTTCCAAATATATTTTTATGTTAGATATGTAGATGACACTTTTTTTATAATAGACAAAGAACAATCAGATATAATAATCGATACCTTTAACAATTACAATAAGAGCATTCAGTTCACACATGAAACACAAATCGACAACAAATTAAACTTTTTAGACGTGACTGCACACAAAATTGACAACATTATTTGCACAAATTGGTACAGAAAAACTACATGGTCCGGGAGATACCTTCATTACGCGTCATATTGTCCCAAAAATTATAAAGTCAATACAATCATTTCTTTGATAGACCACGCAATCATGTTGTCTCACTCTTCTTTTCATACCCAAAACACAACATTTTTTTTTTTTTTTATATATTTCTTTATTTACAGCAATCAGAATACAAGGTATCCTATAAGCTATTGTGATAAATTTAACAAATACACACACATGCATACGTACATGCACACAAACATACTCACACGCACGTTGACAAAAAAAGAAATAATAATAGTAACCACTTCAGCAAGTGGTATACTAGTAGGCTCAGGTCCTTCGGCCGTTTACTGGGAAAACTACGTATTTTAAGATCTAATGTTATGAAATTATCATATACACTAACATACGTACATACATACGCACAGACATTCACACACACACTCTCTCAATAAAAGATTTATAAATATTTAATAGGGGTCACTTCGTCAAGTAATGTTCTGCTTAAATCAAATCACTCGGCCATTTCTTCTTCAGTCTTCTGCTGTTTGGAGTTGCTAACAGTGGCGCCATTAGTGTGTTTGGATGGTTTTCGAGCTTCCGGTGATGTTTTTCACTGATTGATTTAATGACATCATTAACGAACTGTATATTTAGATCGTTATGGATCATCTGATTAGTTACGTACCAGGGTGCTCCTGTGATCAAACGAATAATTTTTGATTGCATCCGTTGTATACGAGCAATATTTGATTTGCTTGAGCAGCCCCAAATCTGAAGACCATAAGTCCACAACGGTTTAATTATCATATTATAAATAAGGACCTTGTTTTCAAGAGATAATTTGGATCTATGTCCAATGAGCCAGCCGAGTTCTTTAACTCGCGTTTTCATTTGCTTAACTTTAGTGCAAATGTGATGTCGCCAGGTGAGTTTTTCGTCAAAGTGAATTCCAAGATATTTGATGGTGCTGACTGTTGGGATTTGATTGCCATTTAAGAACACTGCAGGACACGATTGTTTGTTAAGAGTGAAAGTAATGTGGCTAGACTTAGACTCATTGATGCCTATGTTCCACAGTTTGGTCCAATCTTCAATCAAATAAAGATGATACTGCAGTTTTAAACAAGCAGTACTAGGGTTGTCATCAGTGGATAAGATTGATATGTCGTCTGCAAAAGTGGCGATTGTGGTAATAGATGTTGTAGGAATATCGCGCGTAAACAGGGTGTATAGGAATGGACCCAACACACTTCCCTGCGGTACCCCTGACTTGATAGGAAATACGTCAGACGACGAGGAATTAACCTTGATTATAAACTTTCTGTTGACAATATATGATGTTAAGATATTATGATACTTTACTGGTAAGTAGAGTCTAATTTTTGTGACGAGTCTGTCGTGGCACACTTTGTCGAATGCTTGTTTGACGTCCAAAAAGACGGCGGTGCAATATTGTTTGGATTCGAATGAGTTATAGATATGACTGGCAATCCTGTGACACTGCTGTATGGTTGAGTGCTCTTTACGAAATCCAAACTGGTGATCAGGGAAGATATTGGATTCCTTCAGAATATCTTGTAGTAACAGTTTTTCTAAAATTTTTGACAATATAGGAAGAAGGCTGATTGGCCTATAAGATGTGACTAAGTGTTGATCCTTGCCAGTTTTTGGAATCATCTTTATTAAAGAGGTCTTGAATTGATTTGGCCAGTAGTCAAGTCTCACAATAGCGTTGAAGATATAGGTGATTATAATGAATCCTTTTACAGGCAATTCTTTGAGCATTCTGGGAGATATTTGGTCTATTCCAGGCGATTTTTTGCTTTAACTTTCTTTATTTCACTAACTACTAATTTGAGAGACAAGAAACGTTTCTCGCTTTCGTGACTGCTATTATGGTCTAAAGCTGGACTAATGTTGACATTATAATTTGATAAATTGTTAGGCCGAAAAACTGTAGCTAAGTATTCCGCAAATATATCTGCTTTGTCTTTGTCACTTCTTGCCCATGCAGAGGTCTGGGTATCCATACGAACTGGAGGATTTTGAAAGTTAGGTTTAAGTTTATTTTTGACGGGTTTCCAGATAGAATTGTCAAAACGATTCAAACTGGATACATAGTTATTAAATCTCACTTGATTGAGTTCCTTTAACCTTGCTTTCAATTTGTTGCTCAGATTATTGAAAATGTTTTTGTCTGTGGGCAAATGACTATGTTGCCACCTACGCCTAGCTTTTCTTTTTTCTGCTATGAGCCTTTTTATTTCATATCAAAACACAACATTAGTAACTAAAACTTTATTAGAAAACGGATATCCCCTCACCCTCATCAATTCCATTACCAATAAAAGACTTTCCTATCATAAAAGTAACAATTATCAATCCATCTCCAAGTTATTCCAAGACAACAATATTAAACCAACTTTTCACAGCATGCCTTACATTGAAGGCTTATTTGATTATTTTGCCAAATTACTCAAAGAAGAAAATATTTTCATTTCAGGAACAGCTCTATATTCTTTTAAAAAAATGTTTTCAAAAATTAAATCCACCACCCCTCCTAAATTCAATACTAACATAGTTTATTCCATCCCTTGCAAAAATTGTCAAAAACAATACATTGGCCAAATATCACAGTACATTCATAAGAGAATGAGACAACACGAATTAAGCGTCACTCATCATAAAAGCCGAAATTTCCAAAGTACTCTTGTCCAGCATTCCATCGAAAACTCACATAATTTCACCTTTGAACCCAATATTTTATATAGAGAGGATTGTACTTTTAAAAGACTTTTTTCTGAAAGCAGTTTAATCTTTTTGAATTCGTCAAATAGTGTTAATAAAAGATCAGATCACAATATCATTCATGACTCATATTTGAATTTTTTAAACCCGATTAAAAATAATTAATCCTAATAATTTTTGAATATGTATATATATACATGTATATATGTAATAATATATGTACATCCATATATGTGCTTATGTGTATGTTTTTGTGTGTACACTATATACATGCACTTGCATATATGTTCATGTATGTAATTGTGGATACATTGATATATAGATATGTGCATATGTATGTATGAGTATGTAGGTGTGCATATACATGTGCATGTATATATATATATATACATAATATTTCTCAACATTTACTAAAGCAATATTTCCTTTTTTTTCGTAAATTACCAAACAAGAGCCATAAAAAATCATTTTTGCCAAGAATTCCGTGCATTGTCCTTTACATCTGGCAGACAGAAATCCATATCAGTGTGTTTAAGTCTTGTGTAGTCGTAACATCTAAAAATATCTTCCAAAAAAATCGAGTGTTTTTAACAAAAAAATATTAGTGATATGGATATATAAATTATTACAGGTAAATAATTTTTGCTTCTCAATTTTATATAAAACCTTTTTTAGTTAAGTCTTATTACTCTTTACCCCGGTACATAATCCATTCCTTTATAATTTTTTTTTTTTCTAATTAATCTGTATTGACCATCGTTAATTAATGTTAATCAATATTTTTTTAAAAAACATTGTATTTGACAGAATAAACCTGATGATGGAACGTACCTAGTTCCGAAACGTCGTATTAAACATCTTCAAAAAACAAATTGTTTTTTATTATTGGATTTACTGTTCGGAAAAGAAACAATCAATATATATATATATATATATATATATATATATATATATAATTTTGATAGATCCATCTCGGTTATTGTTTGCCACAGAATATATCCATCCTAGCGACGAGCAATTTGCAAACTTTATATCGGTTTGAAACTAATTACTAGAAGCGCCTTGGATATGAAGTTTTAACGTCATTACTAACTGCGTTTGTTTACGGTTCGAAATGACGGTCGATAACCGTATTGTTGAAACACAAAATTTTTCAAATTCACATTAGTAAAACTTAAGCACAAACTAGTGGGGCGCATGGCATCGTGCCTTAGGGCAAATTGCCGGAATTTCCCGTACCGTAATTAATCATTCAAGGAATGAAAAAAATCAATAATTGTTTTGAATAGTTTCAAATAAATTATTTATTACATACTGTAAACTTATAGGTGCTTTTTAAATTGGGCGACGAGCGTATTTTATGAACAACTTATGTGTACGTTTACAAGAGTCCATTTTTTTAAAATTAGATATTTTTGATGAATTAGAATTTTTTTGATAATTAAAAAATTTTTTTATAAGTCTGAATTTTTTGGAACTTAAAAAAAACGTTTTTCTAAATATTTTGAGAATTTAGAAATTTTTGAAAGTATTAGATTTTTTTTAAACTTTTGAAATATTTTCAAATTTCTGTAAGAATTTTGAAAATAATAAATAATTTCGAAAATTTGAATTTTTTGAAACTATGATTTTTTTTGAAAATTTAGATTTTTTTGAAAATTTTCAAAATTACTAAATTTTCTGTAAATACATTTTTTGCACACCGTCTACTCAAGCAAAATGTTTTTTGAATTAATCTAATAGGATGATCCGTTCTTTCAAAAACTGCATAACCGTTTTTACACCCTTTGCGCTCCATACCTCAAAACGGCAAAATTGCCTTTTGCAAAAACGCCCCGCGATCGAGTACGAACCAAATGATTTTTCAATTTTATAAATTGATTATTCCATACTGTCGAAAATGTCGAGGACATTTGTTTGAACCATATATATAAACTTTAAAATTAAAAATCTTGGTACCGAACCCAAAAAAATTGACATAAAATGTGTACTCAATATTAAAATCTCTATAAAATATCTGATAATCTGATGTACGTATGTTCAATAAACATTTTTGACCGCCAAATGACATTTTAACTTATTTTTATTGAGAGTCCATAACCCCTACACCTGCCATCACAAAATTTTATTTTCGGTTTTCTTGCAATTACTATAACTTGCCCTAGGAAAAGTTAATAAAGCTTAGCCGTGAATTTAACATAAATGCGGAAAAGAGAATGATATTTTTTTAATGCACTAAATTAGAATTAATTTGATATTCATAAAACTTCTAAAATGAATAAAATTTGTTTTGACCATTAGAATACAACTTGAGCTGAAAGTTATTTTAAAATGCTTCAAATATACTAAGAAAACTGCAAACTATATATAACCTTTCGAGCTTCATTCAAAAACAGGTTTATGTTTGTTGTAGCTGTCCAAGTATATGATGTTATAGAAGCTATTTATTAAACTTTTTCCTAAACTATGCAATGCCAAAGTTATTTCAATTAAATATTGCCGACCCGACCCAATATAATCAATAATAATACAAGATTAATATATTCATTTTGCCCGTATTTACTTGTTTGCTTTCAAGTTTTTCGATGAAATAATCAAAAACGAGTACGAGTGTCGCCTATGGACGTCGACATTTGCTTTAACATTTATCACTCTTAATTATATAATTGAATTTGTTATTCTACTTTTCAGTTTCTTAGTTTTTTTTCTAATTTTCAAGTGCATGCTTATATATATAATGACTGAAAACGTTTAAAATACCCTGTTTTGCATGGCCTATTTATTTAGTAACGCCAGTGGGCGGCTATCTGTTCCGCACAGTAAAGTCTTTTCTACGGAAAACACTCCCGTAGCAAAAAGATTCAAAGTCCTTTATCGCTTATGTTGTTAAAATAAAATAAGTAACATCAATTATAGGAATTTATAGAATCATCATTTCGTCGG
Source organism: Ctenocephalides felis (assembly GCF_003426905.1). Classification (NCBI taxonomy): domain Eukaryota; kingdom Metazoa; phylum Arthropoda; class Insecta; order Siphonaptera; family Pulicidae; genus Ctenocephalides; species Ctenocephalides felis. The sequence goes on from NW_020538040.1 coordinate 126,171,056, forward strand.
TGCCTACATCAATTGAATCTTTGATGGCAGTGCTATTTTTTCTATTATAAAAAGCTATAGTTATTTTGAAGTGTAATACAACCCTCTAAATGCACCAATAAAAGTTATCCTTGATAAAAAATAACCAAGATTTCTCATAAGTGTGAATAACCCATGATTGATTTTTATCCTAAAAATATCTAGATAAAAAAAAACATTTTTTGCGGATTGTAGTTTAAAACATTTAGTTAATTACACTTCTCGGCTATAACAATGACCATCTGATTGCTAAAGCTCGTCATTCCTGACAATCACCATAGGACAATAGAAATTTCTATTAACTCAAGGCCGAAGCGGTGTGAATAGATGACTGATGAAATAATATAACATGATAAATACGTTCGGGAATACAATTTTCGACTTCTACAACAACAGAAAGCAACCTTGTACATTTAAGATTGTATATATATATAGACAAGTAGAATATTAAGATGCAAAAGCATAGTTTTTTTGTTCAAATCTATTATTTTCAGTTTAATTAATACAAATGGTAGATACATTTAGTAATCGATTTAGCATACTTGGGCAAACTTGAAAAAATATTAGAAACTAAGCCATAGTAAAGATCAGATATATTAAAATATCGATAAAGAATATAGATAATAAAATAACAAATATAGTACAACTAAAAATAATCTGATATTGATAAATGTTCATATTGTATGGATCTGCATAAAATATTAAAAATAAAAAAAAAGATTTTCAGAGATAAACGTGTTTCACGTGTAAATAATCTACTTTATTAACAAGAATTGATATTCAACCAATTTGTTAAAATTTTTAACTGTTGATCCAACTGTTTACTGAAAAAATACCGATGAAAGGTGAAATTTTATGTCACAAACACAAAACACATACTTTTTAAAATTGATCTCACACGAATCAGAATGACTTAAAACGCTAAGAAAATAAAATAAGCTATTATTATTATATTATATACAATTATATGTTAGTTTATAAATTCACTAAATCAATTGACAAATATAATTTTGCGCCTATTATTCCAAACTTTAATGAATTTTGTATAATTTAACCAATTTTTAGTAGGACGGTTTAGTGCATGAATTTTGTCACCATGTTAACTTTCATTAAAAACGCCAAAATATTTTTTTTAAAACTTAATAAATAAATATGTGAAATATTATATTAATCATCGGTTATGAGACGTGATACGCAGGACTTAAAGGTCCACCACCAATCTCAAAAACAATCTTAAGGCAAATTGGTGGAACTTCTCGTAAACATTCGAGAAATGCAAATTATCACTGACTGTTTTGAATAATTTCAAATGATTATTTATTATAAATACAAACTGTAGACTTATAAGTGCTTTTTAAATTGGGCGACGGGCGTATTCCACAAACAACTTGTGTTTATTTATAAGAAATGTGTTCATTTTTTTTTAATTTTGTTTTTTTTTTTGATAATAAAGAAATTTTTTGGAAAACACGTATTGAGTATTTGGAAATTTTTGAAAACATTCAATTTTTTTGAAAATTTTGAAATATTCTCAAATTTTTGTAAGAAATCCTTTTTTTTTAATTTTGATATTTTTTTTCAAAATCATTTTTCTTTGAAAATTTTGAATTCTATTTTTGAAAATTTTCAAAATTACGAAATTTTCTGTAAAAGCATTTTTTGCACGCCGTCTACTAAACAAAATGTTTTTTGAATTAATTTAATCAGAAGTTTTCTCAAAAACTGCATAACCCTTTTTACATAAATGTAAATATATAAATATAAATATAAATAAATATACACCCTTTGGGCTCCATACCTACGAAACGGCAAAATTGCCCTTTTGTAAAAACGCCTCGCGATCGAGTAGGAATCGAATGATTTTTCAATTATACAAAACGGTTATTCCATACTGTCAAAAATGTCGAGGACATTTGTTTGAACCATATACGTGAATTTTAAAATTACAATTTTGGTGCGGAACCCAAAAAAATTGACACAAAAGAGAATTATGTCGACCGCCAAAAGGCATTTTTTATTGAAACTTCATAACCGCTGGACCTATCTTTTCAAAAATTTGAACAGTTCTTTGTTTAGTCAATATAAATAAAATACAAACAAACATATATCCATTTTTTTCTAAGGTATGCCAAAATATTCAGAAACATTTGAAACGTGAAGATATATAACAATTTTCATTTTCAATTTTTTGCGATTACAATAACTTACTCTATGGGAAGTTAATTAATGAAAAGGTAAGTTATACTCTGTAAATAGATATCAATTCATGTCTAATAAATCTACATCAGCATGTTCGCAGTGTAATTCTGCTGTAAATACTCTCGCAATCCGAACACGATCCGGCATCCGAGAACAAGCGTTGAAGTATTCGCGATTCATCGAGCACCTGCTCGTTCGGCCCACACGATCGGTTAGGCCTAGTTTGATTTGATTTCTCGGACAATCTATCATTCATTTGCGACAAACATTGCAAATATCCACTCTATATTCACTGTACGCCAGGTATCGTTATGAGAAAAGCACCTGTGGCAATTTTGATGACACTTATTCATATTTTTATTAAGGGGCACAACTAGTGTAACCGCCTAAAAAAAAGGTGATTTTTGGGAATTTATATTAAAAAAACAACTCTATCAATCATTTCAAAATTTTAGAAATGTATTTATACATGCTTTAAAAATACATAGTAAAATTTTTGAAGAAAAAAATTAAATATTTTTTAAGTTATCGTCGATCTCCAACGGCGCGCCAAAAAAAAGGCCCTTAACTGCTGCAGTGATTTCGGCCTTCTACGTGGATGAAATAAAAAAAAAATGATTCTCGTTAAACTAGATAATATTGTCTGTAAAATGAACTACGATAAAAAAAATAATTCAAAAATTGACAAAATGGCGGCGTTTTAAAAAAAAGTCGAATTTTACCCTTTTGGTCGTTTTTCGACTGCCAAATTTCGATTTTTGATCCGATCAAAAAATCGATAGTTTATTTTACGGAGAACTATATACAGAACATGTAAAAGAATTGTTAGTGATCGGAACATTCGTTTTTGAGTAATCACTGCAGCAAATTCGGAAAATGCTGTTTCGAGAAAAACGCGTTTAAAGATAAAATGATCGTTGTACTATATACTATATGTATACTTGTTAAATGGCTGTAACTCAAAAACTATTTGAGATATCGATTTGAAATTTTAATATATTATTTTTAAAGGTGTAATCTACCGAAATATGAAAAAAACAAAAATCGATTATTTCAAAATTTCACACTAGTTGTGCCCCTTAATATAAAATATCGCTAAGTAAGACGAATTTAGTGAAAGTTAATAAAGATAAAAATACTGATAAAACACATTTATTAAAACTTCTACATCAGTCTCAATTATTCGCTTTGTTTTGATCAAAATATCCGATTATCTATTCTCGACATTTTAAGCCATTCTGATTCGAATGAGACCAAATTTGGAAAAAGTATGTGTGTGTGTGTGAACAGATTTTTCGTCAAGGTGTACTTAAAAACGGTTGAGCCGATTTCAAAAACTTTAAATCCATTCATGCTGATCAGTTTTGGACAAACATCAGCCTAGCTGTTTCTTCGTAATTAACAGTTGAATGAAATGAAATGTTGATAAAACTTTTTATGTTGATGTTTATCATGGTCCTGGACCATATGATGCCCTACGGCAAATAGTTTAATTTTAAAAATTCATTGAAGTTTGCAAAAAATATTATAGTCAACATTTGTGTCAAAAATTGTTTTGTGATGTGATGAGTCAAACATTGTCAATTAATTGAAATTTGGAATAATAAGCTACAATTTTAGAAATACAAGCACGTATCTGTGCTATATAATTACAGATAATTTAAATTTATTTGAGAAAATTCAATTGGAAATCGCAATGTTCAGATTTAATTGGAAGCAAAATCTTTATTTTGGAAGTAAAAAGTTGAAATAAAATGTTCAACTATATATCTAAATCTCTATTTTGGTTGATTAACCACTTCGATACGAGCATCAAGTTTACTTGACGGCCGCGAGGTATTCTAATATTGTCTAGGAGCGTCACCATTACGTGGCGGGCGCGTACAAACGTGTACGGCCAAGCGTCAATTACTCGTAACAGTATTTCACAATTTATAATTTTCTAGAAAAAGTGCGATGTTACAATTAACCCCGTGTTTGTGACTAGTTGTAACATCACTAGAGCAAGTAGACAAAAAAAACAATAAGACATCTGTTAATTTATTCTTTTTGAGAAAATTGACAAGTTGTCTAAGTAATTGTTTTCACAAATCAACGTAAACTGCAGTTAATACAAATATAAGATATAGTGTCTTTTCTAACATAATTTACATATGCTCACATCCTACATACTATACATTGCACGTCTTCTAACTAACCCCAGGTGTGATTTTTTTTACATTAATCAAGATGACTATTTAAGCAATTTAGCAATCACAAAAACTGTTACACATTATCAAAGATTGATAATTTTGAAGCAAATTATTATATATAAATTTTAATATTAGCCGATAATAATAACGGCAACGGAAAAATTCATGATATTATATTTGTATATTACATGTCAAATATGACGGACCTGCACAGTTATATATATTGCGTCGGCCTGCGGGACAGTAACTATACAATAATTTTCAAGACGGTTCACATGTCCAATGAAGATAAGAAAACATTTGTAAAAATATTTTTAAAAATATCGTTTAAGATCCTATTGAAAAATGCATGTTACTGGTTACCCCTCTTACAGATATCACCTAGTTCCCCTATTCGATAAAGTGTTTATATGATTAACGATTTTGTAACAGTTGTAATTGTTCGCCACACGTTACCGACATGACGATTTAGATAAAAACTCGTAATATTTTATGAAAATTGGGCTTGCTCGTAAATAAGTGGTTAGAGCGATATAATTGAATCAGAGATTCTTGATTTGATACCCCCATCGGGTTTCACTTAGAAATATAGATATAATATGTTTCCATCAATAATGATTTATCATATGAATTTGATAGATACAAGTGATAACAGCTGCTCTCAATACCCAAGAAAGACAATAAATTATAAGCATGATCATTAGAGCGGGTCAATTAGTATGAGTAAAAAAGTCGCATAGGCACATATGTTTTTTGTATACTAGAGATTAGAATAAGATACCTTGGAGAAGAAACCATATGCCTTAAATGAATTCTGATGTCCCATGCATTCACCGAAAGATTGGGTCAAATTTTGAAAATCTTATTTTGATTCATTTAGAGCGCCCCAACAGTGTCCAAATATATGAAACCCCAGGGACCCCCCTTTAAAGGCCTTCCATACAAAAGTTGCATCATTTTGGGTACTTCAACATGACAAAAACCAGCGATTTATTTTTATTATAAAATTTATTTAATTATAACATATGTAAATAAAACTATGTAAAACTTATAAATTATTTTTTTAAGTTTTATTTTTGGTTTCAAGCCTGAAAAATTTTGCACATAGAAAGCATAGAAACGCAGAGACAAAATTCATTAGAAAAATTGTAACAAAAATTTTTAATTTTTTTTGTGAAAAGGTTTTGTTTGTAATATCTGAAAAAAACGATTTGAAAAAATTTTTTTTGCTGAGTAAAATACCAAAACGATGATTTTCTGCAATTTTTTTATGGAAGACCTCTAAGAGAAGGTCCCATACGGTGGTTGTCATACGTTTAGACGCGATTGGCGCAATCTAAACGGAAAAAGAAATTTTTCAAAATTCAACCCCTATCTTTGGGTCAATGCACGACATCTGACTTTATTTTATAGGTATTCATTTCTTCAGTAAAGTATTTGGTTTTGATCCCTAGTATCCGAAAATTATATGTGCCTAAGCGACTTTTAAATCGATCCACCCTAATGGCCATACTACTCCAACAATGACTAGAGTAATAAATTAAATCAATTTATTTAATCGTAATAATCCCACCTATTATTATACAGATCGTCTTGTTCTTGTCAAAATAAAATCATAATTAACGTAAACGTTTAAACAAAACTGATCATGATATAAATTATTTCAGAGTTCAAATTTTACTGAATTGGGTAATAACATAAAACGATATTAAACATGCCATTCAAATTAATCGGATCACTAACTTTGAATTGCCGATCAGATTTAAATGTATGTATTTCCATTATATTTTAAAATAATTGTAGTACCATTTAGGCAAAATGATATTTTTGTATCATTAAAACATATTTGAAATTCATTGCAATTACAACAAAGAAATAAATTAATCGGATTCATTACTACGAAATTGAAATTCATAGTAGCCAATAAAATTGCTTCATATCTACTAACACAAATATTATTACATTGAAAACCTATCAATTAAATTTAACTCAATATATTAAGCAAATAATATTCTTAATGAATATATTAATATATAGGGTAGAGCGGGGCTTAAAGGTCCGCTGGTAAAAAAGTCTATAAGCGATATCACAAAAAACAATTTAAAAATTAAAAATTAAAAATTAAAATTAAAAAAATTTTAACAACAATATAGAAAGCAGAAGTAAAAAGATGTATAACCCGGCATCGCCTTGATTCTTACAACGTCAGGAGATAAACGTAAATGTTTGAAAATGTATAGCAAAAGCATTAACTTTCGTTGTTATATTATTTGGTGGAGAGCACTCTTGTTTAGTTTGCGAGACCTTAATATACTTTTGAAGTATACGAAATTCAATTATTTTATATGATGTATTGATATTTTTCAAGGTAGATTTAACAGTTTTTCTTGTAATCTCTATAAAAGCTTATATGTGGGTAATGGTTAAAAAGAACCAACTCTACTTTTACTTTGGCAAAGAAGCAAACAATAATAATTCAGTAAATAAAAAAGTGAATTAAGGTGAAAAATGTAATTTTACAAAAGATAAATTAAATAAATAGTTATTCCAACTCTGCTGAGAAATACGAAATACTCGTATTTCTGACAAACTACTAGATCAAGGTTATATACAGTGTTATTTTTGTAAAAAAATATACTTATGAAATTTATATTTTATTTTAGTTGAAAAATGCAGCTACTATTTTGACAAATTCCTTTAAAATTAAGAATCAGACATTAGATCTGTTTGCCCCAAACTGTCCCATTTTACCCGGCTTATTAGGTAAAAAGGGCAAATGACAAATATTAGAAACGTTGTAAAAAGACACATTTCTATAGATAGGAATTAAATGTGAATTTTACTGAACATGGTTTGATAAATGTTTGTTTGATACATGTTATGTGCTATGATATAGTTCATTTGGTTTAGACAATATATTATAATTACTTAAAGACTAATTAGACCTTTGGAGCAGACTTATATCCTGTTATTACATGAATCTGAATGATCTGCTAATTAGCATAAATCACGAATTCTACGGAGTTTAATAATCTTCAGATCTTAAGTATCAAATTAAAATTTATAAATCAATAGTCTATATATGTACTTGAATAATTAGCTTTCTCAGAATATTAGTGATGGAGTGCACTATTGCTAATTTAATCTCGAGTATATGCATATAAGTATATATTAACTATGTATATATTATATAAAGGAGCTAGGATCTTATTGTGCAGGAGTGAGTAGTAGCTGACGTTTTTCAATAAAATCTCAAACGATATTAAAATATGATTTGCCTCGATTGGTCATTTAAAACGTCCTACATAATGGAGGAATAATATCCCAGATCGACGCAGTAAACGGAAGTGTGCAGGTGCCTCATGTTTGACAGGTAATATAAAATTGTATTATCATATAATTTCAGTTTGCGTAATTATGATCGACTAATTTTAAATTCGATATATCTCATCAAGTTAACCCAGAGCGGGGGTTTCAAATCACAACCCCGTCCACACGAGGTAGCGCGTTTAACCGTTACGCCATGAAACACCGTAGAAAACATAGGATAGAGCTGGTACTTTTTATCCCATACACGAGGTAAATTCGGACAACCAGGGGGCAAACAGGTCCAATGTTTTATTTTATTCTTAAAGGGTCTTTATAATATAATAGCTACATTATTCAACCAATGTAAAATATAAATTTCGTGGAAGCATTTTTTACAGAGATAACACTGTAATTTAACTTGTTGTGGTATTTCATCGAAAATATTTATCAAAAAAGTTAGGTGTTAGCTTTTATAGAAGTTATATGAAAGGAATTTTGAATCTAATTTAAAATTAACATTACAGCTTATAAAACAATCAAAATATGTAAACTTAACATATTATATTAAGGTCTGAAAAACTAAGCAACAGTGCTCATAATAAAAACAAACTTGTGGTATATGGTATCGTGCATTAAGGCAAATTGCTGGAACTTCCCGTACCGTAACAAAATGCTCGAGAATTATTAAATGTTTTCAAATAGATTATTATAAAGACTGTAACATATTTAATAGTCTAATATTTATAAGAATTATATAAACTGAATTGCAAAGTTAAAATTATTTATTTAAAGTGTATAGGTAAACTTTAAAACTTTAACAAGAATTAAAATTAAAATCTGAATTATTTTTGATATACAAATAATTTATTTTTTTGAATTTTTTTTTTCAAAATCAAGTGTTTTGCCAACACAAGTAAAAAGTTTTTTGAATAATTCAAATCGGATCCTTAGTTCTCTCAAAAACTGCCATTTTGTGTACTTTTAGCTCCTTATCTTCGAAACGGCTAAACCTGCCTTGTCCAAAAACTAATCATCACTTCTCGACATCATTACAAATTCAATGTTTTTTAGATCATGTAAATCGGATGTTCTGTTCTCTCAAAAACTCGATTTCTACTTTCTGAACCCTTTGCTTTTTAACTCCGTTACGGCTTTGCCAAAAACTCATCAGCACATCACCCTACCAATAGGAATTAAATGTTTTTTCAACCATTCAAATCGGTTGATCCGTGCGTCTGAAAACGTGGATGGAAAAATGCGAATACACAAAACACACACACACATCAATTTTTTCTGAGGTATGTGAAAATGTTCAGAAACCTTCAAAACGTGAAGATATGCAAAAATTTTCAATATCGATTTTCGGCCCATTACTATAACTACACTACGGGAAGTTAATAACAACGCAAGAAAATACTTTTGTTTTGTTTTTTCCCAATTCTTAACATTCTCAACTTCGCTCTACCCTATATAAATATACATATATTAATATTAATATAAATATAAATAATTAATATATATATATATATATATATATATAAATTAGGGTGGTTTTTAATAAGGACATTTTCGAATTTTCTTGCTCCCAGGGGCTCAAATGGTTCCAAATTGATGAAAACCAATTCTCTGAAAGTTTTAGCCCCCAATATTAACTTTTAGATAGAACGCAAGTCGATCAAACTTCGTATGGAAATAGCATGGAAAAAATTTTGAAAATTGAATAAAAATTTTTTTAAGTATAACTTCGCGATACATTTTGAATATAACTCATTCATTTGTTCGCTAAATTATGCCTAAAAACATTTTGAAAATTTTTGAAAATTTTTTCATGCTATTTCCATACAAAACTTTGATTGAATTGCGCACTATCTAAAAAATAATATTAAGAGAGGAAGCATTTGAGCCCCTGGGAGCAAGGAAATTCGAAAATGTCTGTATTAAGGACCCCCTTAATATATATATATATATATATATATATATATATATATATATATATATACATATAACGTGTAGTATTATAAAGTATGTACGACGCAATAAAAAAGTAATGAGAAAAATATTGTGTCGATAAATTAATGTACTAAAAACATCACAAAAACTTTTATTACACTATTCAATGAAACTGCTCAGAACTGTCTGCTCAGAATCTCGGCTGTAACTTATACATCTTGTTAATATAATACTATAAATCCGGTAAACACGATATTCCGTAATTAGAAAATGTAATTAAACTTTTAATTACATGAAAAAGGAAAGGCGCTTCATTCGTTTGGTGCTGAAATTCTGTTCCGGCGTTGCACACAAATATGACGGTTCATAAATAAAATTATTCCGCAGCGCGGCGATTACTCTAATCATGATGATACGGCACTCTTTCAATGGTCCCGGGACACGTCCGAGCCGGGGCAAACAGGAGTGCGTATCTAAATGATTTTTTTTAATTAACCTGTTTTGCGTTCATACACACAGTCGGGGGACACACACGCGCCGCCGGCGAGCCATCTCATCTGAATGATCAAAGGGTTTAGTCGAGCCCTTTGGCGCATCCGTAGCGCGCTACGTCGTTGGCATCTGCTACAATTAGCAGTGTTCTCCTGCCGCCTCGATTCGGCGCTATGACGATTCATTAACGACCGCGTTTGTTACATGCACACGATCCAAACACGGAAAGCAACATCTCTCTGTATCGATAACAAAACACGATGAATAGAGACTATTGCCTGAGCAGCAGCACTGAAACGATTTCGGCAACTTGCTCGACGTCGCCGCTAATTGGATGATGATGACATGGTACAAGCACTGAACTAGCATACAGACAACCAAGTAGCCGAATGTAACCAATGTATGAATACAGAGTCTGTTACCAATTTATATTGATTTTATTAACTTCCCGAAGAAGAAGTTTGTTTTCATCAAAAAATCCGATTCGCTAATTTCATATTTTCCATTCTGAATCTAATGAGATCAAATTTAGTATGTGTGAGTGTGTGTGTGTGTGTTTGTGAACAGATTTTTTGCCGTAAATCGACATTTTCTCAAAAATGGCTAGACCGATTTCAAAAATTTAAAAGCCATTCGATGTATCTCGATAAGGACTAGCGTTTCTGAGTTTTGAGCGATAATCGGCCGAGCCGTTTCTTTCTAATTCGCAGAAAAGAAAAAAAAAATCGTCTACATTTTAGCCCGCAATTCTGTATCAAATTTGAAAATTCAAAAACCGTTCCAAAGACATTGGTTAAGAATCGTGCTGATTAGTTTTTGATAAAGATCGGCCGGGCCGTTTTCTTGTAATAAAGTTTTTTTTTTAAAAAAAATTCGACGATTTTTATGATTTTTTCATGGTAGATAACATAGTGTTATAGATCATACTAAAATATTACGGCCTTACGACAAATCGTTTAAGTTTAAAAATTCGTCAAAGTTTACAAAACTTTTTTTTTTTTTTTTTTTTAATTTTTATTTTCAATAGCAATCAGAATACATAACTATTCTATGAGCTATTTGGCTTATGTCATTCACTCACACACATACACACACACTTGCAAACACACATATAAATTTATCGGATCAATATTACAATCATATTCAGAGAATCACTTCAATAAATGATTCAATTATTCTGTTTATATAAGGTTGTGGTAGTTCTATGGTTCCTCCATATTATCTTCGGGCAGCTTCTTCTTCAGTCTTCTTGAAGTTGATGTCTCAAGAAGCTGAGTGACTATATTGTTTGAATGATGTTGTAGTTTTTGAAAGTGTTTTATACTGTTGATTTGTATTATTTTGTTTAGTATAGTTTTTTTTGGCGTTTGTCAAAATTAGACCTTTCATCGACGTTTATATAGCGAAATAGCATATGTAGTTAAAGAGTAAGTTATTAAAAATGCATCAAACTTAAAATCAGAATATCTCATACTATGAAGTAGTAGACAAATGCATGTTTTATGCAGCAATAGTAAAAATTATATAAAATATTAAATATTCAATAGCGAATAGATTTATTGTCAAAATATATGGTTAAAATTTGTATAGCTTAAATTATTATTGTACCTTCGCGGTAACAAAGGGTCTCTTAATATTTTAATATTGAATGTAATTTTCATTTAATACTAAAATCAATAAATGTCATCGATGATACTTCGTCAAAACTGTAAACAGAATCTAAATCGTAAAACTCGTAGAAACATTATATATTCTTAATTCACTAAGTATTAAAGAAGTAACATTCACAAAAAATATATATTGGTTTGTAAAATTTTTGTTTGTTTCTTATTTTAAAACAATTAAAACTATTACAGGTTCTATTAAAGCTGTATTAAACTTGTAATTAATAAGGACAACATTATAGAAACGCAATCCAGTGACAGTCCTTATTATCTGATTGTGAGATATATTTTCAACACTGCCTTTCTATTTGGAATATTGTATTAATGGACGGCTATTTTCGCTCAGAAATAATGCTATCTACATTTCTAATAATGAAACATTTATAAGTGAAATAAAAAGTGATGTCAGCTGCTTGACAGTAGTGAAGGAATTGAACCTGGAACTTTTGATAGAAATCGCATAGCTCTAACCACTAACCACTAATCCATAGAAGATAGTAGATCAATAAATTATCAGATATACTATTAAGGTTATTCAATTTTATAATGTAAGTTATCTGTTAGAGACAAAACCATCAGAACAAATAAAAACTTTGCATAATCTTCAACTTTAGCCTTCAAAAACATATATTATCCGTTAGACTAAGGTTAATAGCAATAGCATATCATACCAGATTTAATTACTTACTTCTTGAATGTAGATTGCGCGGACAAAGCTTTCGGGTATGAAGCCAAATGCATTATGTGCAGAAATAGAGCGACACTAGGGCGTTGTTATAGCAGGACATTACCGAATTAAGCGCGCAATTACCTCGTGCAGGTTCATTGCATTCTCGGTGTCCCGGGCTGGCGGCTTCAGGATTCAATGAGATAGATATTAAGGGATTCGTATGGTCCATATTTAGAAACTATAATATCAAATATTTAAGTTTTATAGATATTGCCAACACAAAATCGCTTACAGGGATTAAGATCAAACCTTTGAGTGGCTCATACTCTAAATTAAATAACTTGTCGTCTTAAATAACTTGTTACCTTTATGTAGGTTAAGTTAGAGTAATGAAAAAAAAAATAAAAATTTTGATATATCTTTACGTTTCAGAGGTTTCTAAGCATTTTGGCATACCATAGAAAAAATGAATGTAAATGTATGTGCGTGCGTGTGTGTGCGGATACAAATTTTCGTGGACGATTTCCGAACACTGATCAACCGATTTGAATAATTTAAAAAACATTCGATTCCTACTGATAGGAGACGTGGTGATTAGTTTTTGGCAAAGCCAAACAAAGTCATTTTTTTCAAAACGTCAAAATTTTTCAAAGTTTTACAAAGTTTTTTTTACTGATTTAGTTTTCGGTACGGGAAGTTCCAGCAATTTGCCTTAAGGCACGATGCCATGCACCACCTTTTTTATTGAAATTGAAAATATAAAAGATAAGTACAAAGTCATAACTTAGGAGAAAAAACAATATAAAGTTTTTAAATTTGTGACAAATTTTTAATATTGCACTTAAAATCTTCAATGAGAATCACTAGATTTGAGAACTGAAATACTGAAAAGACTGAAACTAAACTACAAATTTATGAAAATTTGAAGTGTGTTTTCAAAATAATCGCTTCTAGAACTTTTTGTTTCACGTAAATATGAAATTAACGGATTGTTTTTGTACTAACAAAATATACTTTGCACATTATATATAAGCATAGTTTTTAACTTCCCTTAAGACAAGTTATAGTAAGTAATTGCAAAATAATTAAAAATTAAATTTTTTGCATGTCTTAACATTTCAGAGGTTTCTACTTTAAAAAAAAATTATGTATGCGTGTGTGTATGTGTGTGCGTGTGTGTAGTATGTGTGTGCGTATGTGTAGTATGTATGTGCGGATTCAATTTTTTGTTTGCGTGTGTATGTGTAGTATGTATGCGCGGATTCAATTTTTTGTCGACACATGAAACACAAATCAACCGATTTCAATCATTCAAAAACATTCGGTTCTTTTAAATGGGAACGTGCTGATTAGTCATTGGCCAAGGCATGTTCAGCCGTTTCTGAAGCCTGGTGCACACGACGCCACTATTTCTTGTAACAGGATAACTGTCAAGTTTTCTGGTAAAATGAGCAAGAATTTTGCGCCAGTTTTTCACTTATTTTATGATTATTAATAATTTTGCGCATTTTCTAATATCGCAATTCATATTTTATAAGCCTAAAATGCACTAATGTTTATATGTTTACAAACAGAGCATTGTATGAAATGTAAACAACAAACATATATGTGTCGCATCCGATTAGGATGAATAAGATGATTGAATCTCATATTTCTAAGATTTAAATGAAATAATAATAATAAAAAGATAATAAAATGCTGCAGTTTAACATAACAATGATTGATTATTAAAATCAGTATCTTTATCGAATAATTAATATTGTTATAAAAATATTAAAAAGCTTATGAAAAGTTTAGTAAGTTTTATGTTAATTTAATATTTTCAAAACTCAAAAATTTTGAAATTTAGAAAAATATTCAAGTTTGGATTTGTTTGAAAATTTTATTTTTTTTTAATTTGAGGTTATTTTGCAAATTTGGATATTTTTAAAATAAAACAATTTGATTTTTTTTTAGTTCAGAAATATTTTAATATTTCAGATAAAATTACGAAAATTTGAAAAAATTGCATATTTGAATTGTTTTCGGAAATTTGAAATTTTTGTAATTTGAAATTACTGAACTGCGTTTCCCAAAAACAAAAAAAAAATTCACATTGCTATATATACACAATACACAAACTGAACACTTCCAAGATACGTGAGTCAAGTACAGATTGGTATTTACGTGATAAAATACAGCTTTCTCATTGGACACTGAAAGTAACGGCCACCAAACAGTTCATCCATCGCCGAATAGGACATGCTCTATTCCTAAAATACGGCAAAATTTTCGAGGACGGAAGTTGTTGTGTAATCAGTTTCCGACGTTGCTAGGCAACGCTTGAGACGGAAAATATGTTAAGGATGCTGCCGTTGTGAATAGAGAGTTAAACGTGAAATGTGGCTGGCAAGTTCGTAAAATATGTCGGGCAAGATCGTAAATTATGATTTGTCATATCGTTGCCAGGTAACAAACTGTCCGGCATGCACTTATCAAGAAATCTGGCGTCGTGTGCACCGGGCTTAAGATACGGGGCCGAAAGTGCCAAAAATAGAAATTCAGTTTTTGAGAGAACGGTGCGTCCGATTTGAATGATTCAAAATTAATTTTTCCTATATTGATTAGGTTAAGAACTGATAAAATTTTCGAAAAGACAGACCCAGCAGTTTCGGAAATACCATAAAAATGTAAAAAAAAATGTTATTTAATGGCCAAAAATGATCATTAGACATATGCACATCAAAATATCAGTTTCTTAATATCAATTTTAATAATAAGTACAAAGAGTATGGGCGCATTGCCATAGAGAATCTACCTCACCCTAGTATTTAAATAATTTTAAAGGTCTTCTTGAAAAAAAACGATATACCAATTTTCAATTTTGTACCTCATTTTATGGCCAAAATCTCGTTTTAAATACACCAAAGTGGCCCCTTATTACAAACTCACTTTTTGGCGTGTCCATAAAAAATATTAAAAAAAAACATCACGTCGTTCTACTCATATTCACATTATGTAGAACAATCGATGTCAATTAATCATTTATCATTAGCTGAAAAAGATAAAATAATTTTTTAATTGATGTTTTTGTGTAGTGCGTTTAGCTGGGCCACCTTCTAATTAACGTTATTCCAAAGTATATTCTTTTTTCTTCAGGTACTGCAAATATTATTCAAATCAATTAAGTGGAATACATTGGAAAATTGAAAAAACCTAGATACACGCGCGTGACGCTAATAGTACCCTGTAATTCCATCCAGTTCTTTCGGAAGTGAAGCAGTGCGCGATGCGCCCGAAACGATTCTCAAGAAATTCTGAATTCGAAAATATTTATTATATAGTTATATGTATACATATAAAATAATGATAAAATAAAACATTGTAATTTCAACAAATACAAGAAACCTTTTTTTGAATGATAGTTGTAACATTGTGATAAAAAAGCCCTTATTGTGACCTATCTTCATCAACACTACAATACTAAAAAGAATATGACAAATGGTGATATAAAATTTTTTGTGTTGTTATTATTTAAATTTTTTATAATATATTCGTCATTTAATGTGGCAGCTTTCTATACAGTATTTCAGTAATTTGCAAATATTATTACTAAAAGTATTCTTATAATCATTATTAACTTCCCGTAGGGTAAGTTTATTGTAATGGCCGAAAATCGAAATCGAAAATTTTTACATTTCTCGACGTTTTGAAGGTTTCTGAACGTTTTGGCATACCTCAGAAAAAATGATGTGTTTGTGTGTGTGTGTATGTATGTGTGGATACAAATTTCCAGTCACGTTTTAGGGCGCACGGATCAACCGATTTGAATGGTTCAAAAAACATCCGATTCTTATTGATAGGGAAAAGAGCTGATTAGTTTTTGGCAAAGGCAGGTCCAGCCGTTTCGGAGATACGGAGCAAAGAGTGCAGAAAATAGAAATCCGATCTTCTATTATATCCGATCCGAAAAAAAAAAATTCTCTTTTTTTTTTATTTTTTTTTTTTAGTTTTTGTTTATCGAAAATATTTATTTTTAATTCTGACTATAGTTCTAATATACTTTACAAATAATTTCAACTCTGCAATTCAGTTTATATAATATTTATAAATATTAGACAATGTTACAATATTTATAATAATCTATTTGAAAACATTCAGTAATCCTCGAACATTCCGTTACGGTACGGGAAGTTCCAGCAATTTGCCTTAAGGCACGATGCCACCCACCCCACTAGTTTTCATAATATAAAGGTCTTACTTAATTTATTTCAAAAATTATATGATTTTTATAATTTATAATGTTTGTATATTTTTTTTTGTGGTTTATTTGTAGCTTTGTGATTTCTTATACTAATTTTTTTTAGCTAATTCGCAATACTCATAATATAGCGATATTTTTATTTTTCCGAAGGGTAATTATTGTAATCGTTCAAAAACCAAA
>NW_020538040.1:126188972-126225716 GCF_003426905.1 Ctenocephalides felis
TTCTATATAGTATATTCTTATCTCAAAATAGACATATATATATTATTATTTTAAAGTATTATTGCACCAAAATATAGATCCTTCTCTAATCAAGCGCTATATACGTATTTTATGAACATTTTATAATTTAAATTGTTCAATTATCATCCAAATGTAAATAATGAGTAAATATTTCAGCTATCTATTTTCACAATTGACTATAACTGATCTACTGCAGGCAAAAATAAATGTATGATTTGAATGATATATAAATACTGAATCAGATAATACATTAAACTGATTATATTTAATTCAAATCCATTCATGTATTTGCCCTTCAGCGTTAAACTTTTAATTATAACAGCAGCAGTAGATTTACTGTACGGCAATCGTAATAAATATGAAATCGTAAATAGAACACAAACACCATTCATCTTTTTTGCTACCATGCATTTTCATATAAAATAACAAAAGATATATGCCATTAAATTCAGTTAGAATTTGGTGATAAGTTATATTTTATGGTTGCTATTGATTTATGAAATAAACTAGCGGGTCACACTCATTCACACACACGCACATATATATATATATATATATATATATACACTTGTATAATTGTGTATTTGTATATAATATTTTATGTATACACGTTTTGTGTGGCTGTGTGTGTGAGAATCACGTATTTACGGATGCGTGCGCGAAGATATTATGAAAAAGGCAAAATATAAAAAAGATATTGCTAATATCTTTGGCAATAAAAGTTTGTATCTCTGCGGGTGTATGGAAATATTCACGCATTGAAAAACAATACAATTTTATTGAAGAATTTTTCATATCTAAGGCAAATGTCGGAGCAGAAGGTTACGAGTTCGGGAGGCGCCCCAATGCAATTCATCGGCGATTGACGCACACTGACGGGCGGAGGGAGATAATACTTTGATTGATTTGTAGCCGATATTAATGATAATATTCAATAGGGTAGGGCGGGGCATATTGAACTGTCCAAACCTATTGAACTACATATAAATACACAACACGCATCAAACAAACAACTGTCGTACTATGCTCAGTAAAATTGCCAGTTATAAAAATGTCTCTTTTACAACTTTTCTAAATTTATCATCGCTCCTTTTCCCTATAGGCGGAATAAAATGCGACAGTCAGGTGCCAAACAGATCCATCGTTTTATTTCAATTTTATAGCAGTTTTACGGAATAATAGCTACAATATTTAACCAATGCAATACTCTGCTGTTGAATATTCAGGTATAATATTGGCAAAAATGTGGCCATGAAATTTGCCGTGTATGTCCACAATTAGGGTAAAAGGAAATAGATGACAAATTTTAGAAAAATAGCGAGAAAAAATATATTTATGCATTTAGGATATAACGGTGAACTGTACTGAACATATTGATTGTTCTTATGTGTCATATACTGTGATGTATGTTGTGTTGTTTTTTACAGTATATTTACTGAAAGTCAAATAATGATGACATGCTTATAAGATTATATGCGGCCATCTATTACAGCTCAACAATCATTTATACAAGTTACGTGCGCTATTTTTTATCTCAATAAATATATGTACAATAAATGGTACTGTTTACGTTTGTATTTACGAGTATATGTTTAGCACAGCATTTATGATCGGGAAAGTTAGTATCTTATTAAACAATTCAATAACGTCTTATTAAAAATTATATTAATGTATCGTAACTTAAAGAACATGCCAAAGATGAAAAAAAACAACAACGAAATAAAATACTTTTGTTATGGATGTTCCAACATTGCCGTTTATCTCCCGACGTCGTAGAAATCAATGTTATTGCTGGATATACATCTTTTGCTCTTTACTTTCAAATATTGTTGTTAAACAAATCCAAATTAGCAGAAAAATTTACAGCACATAGTAAGATATTTGTTCGTTTGATATATACGATATATATATATATATATATATATTGTGTGTGCATTGTTATGATGGAACGTCTAATTACACCCCAAAATGTGTGGAAGGTCCCACCGATAATGCCAAACAATTTGTAGGTTTTTTCATGTAGATGTTTCATATATTTATTTATTTTACACATAATTGTTGTACAATTTACACGTAATTGACTTAAATAGCTGAACTGAATACATCTGAATGTGATTAACTAAAATACAACTCCATTGATAACTAAAGTACGACTGAGCGACGAATGCGCTATCACAAGCCTTTTATGAACTCGCCTTCAGAGTGACTTTGCACACCTAGATAACAATAATTTATGATTTGTTCAATGGCATTGCAGACTTGAACGCAATAGATGAGTCAATTTTATATGCACTTTTTGTGATCTGGAAAAGAATTTTTTCAACGGATGCTGTGCTTGTTAAGGATACTACGAGCATACAATGTTGTGTATGACACACTAACTGCATTGTTCATATTCTGCCCGTTAGAGTGGTTTATATATTATTTACAATTATTGCGAATTTGTGCATATCCCATATATATATATATATATATATATATATATATATACGTTTTATAAAACACGAGCTACATAATTAGAAACACTTGTCAAATTTTATATCGCATTACGGAGATGATGCAGCCCGCGCCGTCGCAACGGACGTAATCTCGGCGACAAGTTCCGGTTTATGTTTACCCAATGCGGCAATATTTACTCTTGTACAACGTCATTTAAAATTTTAATAGCAAACAGAGCAGTTATTAAATTAACAAGATCATGATAACGAGCTGTGTAAATGTCTGTGTAGAATAAATAGGTTTTTATATTAAAGAAATTGAGGCACGTACCGCTCTAATGCAGTCGCAGAGTTGGTCGATCGTTATCCAACGTGCTATGTAATCCATCTTGTGATGTCCTACTATGTATGATGGAAGGACGTGAATTAGACCACATTTTAAGGTATATGGACTCGTAATGGAACCAAACTCAAATGCTCATAATGCAAAAGTTTGAAATCATTTCAAATTTAAGTGAACGTTTAGTTACAAATTTTAGAGGATATTTATGGTCAATTGGGCTAACCCCAATTTCATACACGGTAATATAAATAACTACTGCATCATCTAGCTACATTCATTTTCTAATGTATTTACTACAGTTCAATTCCAAAATTTAAAAGAAAACTAGTGGTATGTGGCTCGTACCTTAAGGCAAAAAGCTGGAACTTCGCGTACCTTAATGAATTATTCGAAGAATATTAAATGTTTTCAAATAGATTATTTTAAATAATGTAACTTTCATTATTTTTATTTTATAAAAAGTAAATAAACAAAACCTCTAAGAACATTGTCCAATATTTCTAACAATAAGTATATAAGTTGTGTTAAGAACTTTAGCTGGAATTAGGATTAAAACCCGAATTATGTTTTGATATTAAAAAAAAATATTTTTGAAAATTGAAACAAAACAAATTTCTTTCCCAAGAGCAAAAGTTTCGTCAACACAAGCAGTTTTTTGAATCGGATGCTTAGTCCTCTGCCATTTTTTGCACATTTAGCTTTATATCTCCGAAACGGCTGGACCTGCCAAAATATTATCATTACTTCTCCCCCTCATTACGAATCGAATGTTTTTTAGATAATTCAAATAAGTTAATTCGTTTTCTTAAAAATTGGCAAGTTTTTAGCACTTTTTGCTCCATATCTCCAAAGCCGCTGGACCTGTGTTCGTCAAAAACTAATCAGCACGTCTCCGCATTAATAGGAATCGAAATTTCCCCTACGAGAAGTTAATTAGGCAAACCTATTCAATAACTTTATACACTAATTTTTTGAGCTTAATTTTTTGTACAATATTTTAATATAAATATTCACTTTAGAATGAAATTAATTCTTAATATATTACATTTGAATAATTTTTTTTAACAGTTCTTGTGTTTTCTTTTGAATAATTGAATGAATGCCTGTATAAAAAACGTTGTTGTTAACTTTGATTTGGATTGATGAACCGCTTACAATTTCTTAAAAACTATATTTTATATAGGATAGGGTGGGGCACGAAGGTCCAAATAGAATTTCAGTAATTATACTCAAAAAAGGCAAAAAGCTCAAATGTCTCATTTTTAATTTTATATGAATATAATGAAATAATAGCTACAATATTTCACCAAAACGAAATACAAATTTCATATGCACATTTTTGTAACAAAAATCACACTGTGCATAACCCTGATCTGATATTTTATAAGAAATATTTATCAGAAAAGTTGGAATAACTATTAATTTAATTTATCTTTTGTATAATTGCTTTTTGAGCTTATTTAACTTTTTTCCTATTTTGTTTATTTTCTTATATTTTGCATCTTTGCCAGTGAAAGGTAACTAAACCTTTAGTTACCTTACTTTTGCCTAACTCACAAAACTGTTGAATCTAATTTAAAAATAAAAATGTAGTGTTAATATCATTAAACAATTAAATAATATATACTTAAAAATTTTATCACAGTGTCGAAAACTAAACAACAGTGCTTACAACGAAAAAATATAACAAAGAAAAACACACTTTTGTTATGTATTTTCAAACATTGCCGTTTTTCTCTTATTAAACGGCAATGCTTGTAACGGTTGAATGTTGCAGTTATTATTTTGTCAAATCCCGTTAAAATTAAAATTAGATATTGGATCTGCTTGCGTCTTGGCTGTTCTAAGTGGTTAAATTAGCTGTGACTAAATTTATTAAACGTAGTGAGATAGTTGTTTCTTTGATTTGTGTTATTTGTTTTGATGTAGTTATTTTAATTTTCAAAGTATAATTTGTGCCCCGTCAAAGTAATTTGTGCCTCACCCTAGCAAGTAAGTGAGAAATCGCTTTTTTTCTCAGTCTTAACTTTTTTAATTGAATATCCAAGGATGGTTTGTGAATAAAAATCTCCGTTCTGCCGTTATATGTAAAGATGTAATCAGAGCTCATTATTTCTGAGGTGACTACTAAAACCCGAAGCGGCGGTTTGTGATTCGTGCTTCGTCACCAAAATAGACCATTCGATTTCAGCGCAAATATTTACGATCGGACTTAATCAAGCGCGAGAGGCCATCGCGGCCTCATGGACGGGGCGACGCGGCGTAAACATTCCCGGATCATATTAAAGCGGTTTAATAGACGACCCAATGGATATCGCTTTGTGCTCGAATGTATGCTAACATTTCAATTAAACATTATGAACATTGCATAGTAATTGAGTGACTTAAAATACATAGGCACGATACACAGAGATCGTCGATGCATAATGTCGGATTGGAACAAGAAATGTATTGTCATTTTTAAATTTTGTTATTTACCGTACTATGTGCGATTATATATGTTGATCATTTGTCAATCGGCCAATAACATTTTTTTCTATTTTTTATTTTATTTGAACAGCAATCAGAACTTAAGGGGCACAAATAGTGTGAAATTTTCAAAAAATCTAATTTTCAATTTTTCTATTTTTCGATAGGTTATACATTTAAAAATAACATACCAAAATTTTAAATCGATATCTTAAATAGTTTTTGAGTTACAGCCATTTAAAGTGTATATATATAGTATATAGTATAACGATCATTTAATCTTTAAACGCGTTTTTCCCGAAACAGCATTTTCCGAATTTGTTGCAGCGATTACTCAAAAACAAATGATCCGATCACCATCAATTTTTTTTACATGTTCTATATATAGTTCTCCATAGAATGAACTATCGATTTTTTGATCGGATCAAAAATCAAATTTTGGCAGTCCAAAAACAACCAAAATTTTGGGTAAAATTCGACTTTTTTTAAAAAACACCCACATTTCGTCAATTTTTTATTTTTTTCTTTATCGTAGTTCATCTTACAGACAATATTATCTAGTTTAATTTTTTTTTTTTTAATTTCATCCACGTAGAAGGCCGGAATCACTGCAGCAGTGAAGGGCCTTTTTTTTGTCGCGCCGTTGGAGATCTACGATAACTTAAAAAATATTTAATTTTTTTTTTCAAAAATTTTACTATGTATTCTTAAAACATGTATAAATATATTGCTAAAATTTTGAAATCATTGATAAAGTAGTTTTTTTAATATAAATTCCTAAAAATCACCTTTCTTTTAGGCGGTTTACACTAGTTGTGCCACTTAAGAGTCTTATAAGCTGTTGAGACGAATTCTTTACAAACTAAGTCGTTTTTCATAGATGCCAACCCAAAATTGCATTATCTTTAATGGTGATGAATTTTTATTGTTGCTGCAATATCGGATAAGGCTATTTTCACTTGGAAATATGATGCTATCAATACTTACAAGTGAAAATCGACGTCACTACTGCTTGACATCACGCTGCTTGAATAGAGTATGGAACCCTCGTCTAAGATCTTCCCCCGCCTACGATCGAGCCCAGTAGTGAAAATAGTGACCAGTAGAAGAAATATGTAGTATGATTATTTGGACATGTTTCAATTATTGCATTGCTTTTGAAGAACCAAAAAAAAGTTTTTTTGTTCGATCTTTTTCAATAATAATTTTTACTTGTATACAGATAGATCACATTGTTTGTTATTTTCTGTAAGTTGAATATTAGTAGTTATGATCAGCACTGAGTTTTCGCGTAGATAATTCAGCTCAGTTATAACGATGATTTGTTTTCAAGAGTGTGCTTTGGGTACGGTTGCGACATGTGTTTGTGGAGCTTTTTCTTTTCGGGTAAAGATGAAGAAAAATTAAACTGAACTAAGACATAATAGAAAAAAGAGAGAAAAGTTCAACTAAAAATACAACAGATTTTCCAAAGATTTCTTGTTAAATAATTTTTGTTTTGTTATAGTATATTCATAAGCTTCATTTAAATGATTATGCGGTGTTGTGTTAAACCATTCTGGTGTTTGTACCTTATTTTTTATCTTACTGTTATGCCCGTCACAACCGTCCTGGGTGTGAAGACGGTTGTGACACTCGCCCTTTTCTTGTATGATTTGATATTATGATGGTGTACATCAAATTTAAGGGCAGTATTTTAGTGCAGAAATACAGACGTAAGTTGAAGTTATCATTTAATTTAATTTTTTTCGGCTAACTGATAAGTTTACAAAATTATTGCTGAACAAAAAAAAGTGGCATAACCGTAAGCAGTCTCCCCTATTATGAATTTACACTTAAATTGAATTATATTCAATCTTGTTTCTGGGCCCGCCCGTAGTTAAGCGGTTAAGAGCGACAGGACTTGTTTCAAAGGTCCCGTGTTCGATACCCACTTCGAGCAGCCTGTTGTCAGGCAGCAGTGACAACGATTTTCACTTGGAAATATAGATAGCAATATGTTTCCAAGTGAAAATAGCCCTTGCCCGGCATTGCTGCACCAATAAAAAGTCAGCCCTATTGGATTAATTCTAATAACAAAAATCATCAAATATGAATGGATTAACCATTGGGTTAGCATTTAAAAATACGAAGTAAGGAGAAGTTTCAGCCCAACAGCTCATAGGACGTAAGGTTCTGATTGCTGCTAAAAATATAATAAAAAAATCTTGTTCCTACATTGTAGATAAATTTTGGAAAGTTATTGTTTTTTGCAAGAATAAAATATAAAACTAACTTTATTGTGCTCAGCTATTTTATTGTTATTAAAAAATATATAAAGAATTGAATATCGAGGTGAACGCTATGTCTATATCTCGTACATGGCTTTTGAATTAATAAACAATCAACATTTGATCACTCTATCTCCCTGACTCCTTCTCTATGCCATTATTTCGCTCAGTATATTTTAAGCGATATCGATATTCTTAGCCGACTTAGTATTTAATTAACTCGTACATATAGCATCTAATGTCGTCGTCGGCTAATCAATGAGGATCCTTCGATATCATTGAAGATTCGACATGGGCATCGGGCGTCGCGTATTCATCCTCGTCTCATTATCTTTTATGGCGCTTTTATAGTCGATTCCGATATAGATGCCGAAGGAACAATGGAGGCGAATCGGGTCAGGAGAGGCTAACCTTTCGGAAATTTTATAGTAATTTGAGGTGATTTTGGGAATACCTTAGAAGAAACGCCGGTTTCATGTATTTGTGTGTAGTATGATTAAGCCAGCATGATCTTGGATGGTCGAAAACATTCGGTTCGTATATTTAGTGCGCGGAACCTATTGGATTTAGTAGTGGCAGTTCTAGTCGTTGCATGATTTCGATAAAAACACTCTTTGGAAACAAACAATAAGTGCTTGATCTGTACTATCAATTCACATAGAAAAATAATATTATTTATTTATATTTTATTAATTTATACGTACATTTTTGAAGTTGGTTCTATTATATTACATAAAAAAATTTTAAATGCTTATAGTTTTTACATCAAATGCTTATGTGATATTTATAAAGCAAACTCTATATTTGATTTTGTTTTTTACATAAATAATTGTGCATTTGAAGGCCGAATATAAATAAATCACATAGCAGATTTTTCATATTTTAATAAATTAACAACAATATTATTTTTCAATTTTAATTATGTATATTTTCGAACTAAACTTTATTACTTATATTTAATAACTAAACAAAAATATTTGAATCATTGACATCTGGTTTTCATATAACATATTATTATGTGTAGAGAGGGGTTTAAGGTCGACCAACATTATCTCAAAGACAAGTACAGTTAGAATTTTTTTACTAACAATATTTGAAAATAGAGAGATAACTATCAGCATTTGCCTTGAATCAAGCAAAGTCGCAACCAGAAGATAAACGACTATTTTTGAAAATCCTTAATATAATTTTTAAGTGTACGTTAATTAATTGTTTTATAAGATATAGTATTCTTTGATGTTATATTTAACAGATTTATAATAGCTTACATGTGGGTGGGTGTGAAAAGAACCAACAGAACCATTACCCTGGCAGAGGCGTAAACAATAAAAACTAGTAAATAAAAATATAAATTCAGTTAAAAAAGTCATTTTACAAGAAATAAATTAAAATAATAGTTATTTCAAGACAAAATACTAAATCATGGTTATATATAGTGTTAGCTTATGAAATGAGCCCATGCATATTTTGTATTGGTTCAATATTGTAGTTATTATGTTGTAAAATATCTTTAAAATTAAAAATAAGACATTGAATCTGTTTGCCATCTGGCTGTCCAGACAAATAGAAAAAAATCCTGTTGGTTTGATATCTTGTTATGTCTTGTTTGATATTTATTGTTATGTAATCTGGTTGGTTTTTACAATATAATTGCTCAAAGTCAAATTGGACCTTTGTGCTCTACTTATTATATTTCATTTAAATTTTGCATCAGTGACTCTAGAAATAAACTTATTTCTGCATTTAGTACATTGTTATCAACGTGCTGGTTTATAATGCAATTGGCGACGTTATGCAAAGTCTGAAGTTATTATTATATTAAAATATAGTTTTCAATGCGGCTGCATTCTTGTACTTCAAAAGCAGAGAATTTTCTTGTTAAACACGGATTCTTTTTAACAAGTTTAGTGTTGTCTGAAGCCGCGATTTATGGCATAACGGTAGAAAACTAGATAAATCATTTTTTCGTGAGAAACTTAATGAAGATATATTCTATTATCGGGTAATATATATATACATATATATATATATATATATATATATATATATATAATATACATTGTATATTTATAATCTGAATTGTAAATAAAATTGGAGTGTCTACTTTTATTTCAGAAACAAAAACCTTTCTTATCCTATATATTTTCAACTAGCTGTTCCCTAAGTTTCGTTTGCGTAAAATTTAACAAAAAATAGTTTGGTTTTGCATTTATCTAATGTTGTATTATTTTAAAATATTTTAATAATCTTATATAATGATTATATATTATAAGTCTTATCTTATTTTAATTAAAACTATGTTTACTGTTATTTCCTTTAAGTAATAGCTATAAATAATTATAAATTATTATTGAAGTTGATTAATTGTTCATTGGTTACTTTATTTAGTTGATAACGTTGATATTTATTTCGTGCTGAACTAAATATTTTTAAGTTAGACTTTTTATTTTAATTAGTAATAATTAAAACTTAACTTATCGTAGGGTAAGTTATTGTAATGGGCCGAAAATCGAAATTGAAAATTTTTACATTTCTCGACGTTTTGAAGGTTTCTGAACATTTTGGCATACCTCAGCAAAAATGGATGTGTGTGTGTATGTATGTATGGATACAAATTTCCAGTCACGTTTTCGGGCGCACGGATCAACCAATTTGAATGGTTCAAATAACATTTGATTTCTATTGATAGGGACATGAGCTGATTAGTTTTTGGCAAAGCAGGTCCAGCAGTTACGTAGATAAAGAGCAAAGAGTGCAGAAAATGGAAATCGAATTTTTGAGAGAACGGAGCATCCGATTTGAATAATCTGAAAAACATTCAATTAGTAAAGATTGGGAGAAGTGTTTATTAGTTTTTGGCAAAGGCAGGCCCAGCCATTTACAACTATCCGTACGGAAAATTAGTAAATATGTTAAATGATGTATGGGATGTGGTTGATTGTGATTATTTGTGAAAGTAACCTGTGTTATTTCCACTAGTAATATTTAAATAAAGTCAAAAACGCAAGAAAGGTCAGAAATATTATTATATAAATCGTACACCTGTGTGTATATCTATATAAACAAAAAATCAATAATTTTTTTTTTTATTTCCATCTAAATTACAACTGCCTGAGAAGGCATTCAGTAATTGTTGTGATTAAATACCCATTGGTAGTATTTCAAGTTAGTATAATAAATATAAATATGTGACAATAGTTGCAAGCAGATAATAAATATAAATATGTGAGAATAATTACAAGCACTATACTAAATATATAACTATGCTAAGTCTAGTGGATCTAATCTCCTTAGTCTCTTGACAGTGAAAAAAAAAATCAATAAATAGCAATTAAAATAAAAATGCAAGAACAGAAACTTTTTTGTTTACTCTTACGTAAACGTAGTCGTAGGTACAGCTAGTATATAATATATAATAATGAATAAAATATTAATTGCAATGTATCTGAAAGTGCTTCACAGTAAATTGAATTTATCATATGACTAAGGACTCGAAGTAGTTAGTCGTGTCATAATTTAAAGATTATATTTTTAGTATGAATTTCTAATAATTTTTCAATGTATCAGAAAGTGCTTGGCATGAATTGTATTCATCATATTATTAACAATTCAAAGTAGTCAGTCTTGTAACTGCAATATAAATTATTTCAATTGCAAGCGATTCCACTAATATGTTTTAAAATAGTGAATATAGAAGTCAATAAATAAAATAGTAAATAGGGGTAACCTTCTCATGGAACCGTATTACACCGTTGAAAAACCTAAGCGAGCGCTCCACCGCAATTCCCGTGCGTTCTTTTCGCCGCAGTCGCAAAATTGAAAGCCATAAAGACAAAAGAGGATTCCGGCGAGATGTTGAAAGGAAAACGAAGAATATAAGTAGCAATTAAAAAAGTCCTCTAAGTCGACCGAGACGCCGCGACGATTTGCGATGAAGCGCGGAATGTTCCAACGATTTGCGACATTTTCAAATATACGGAGATGAATATCTTTCATCTTGGACGAAGTTAAATGAAATTCTCGAACATCAGACCGCAGATTTTGCCGTTGATGCTCAGATAAGCGACTTATGATTTATACTTTCGAAAGTTTCATATCGCCTAATTTAATTTTCTGTGATGTCAATCGAATATAAGTGATGTATCTCTAAGTACATAAGCTTCGATGATAACTCTATAGTAACTTTATTATATTCACACAAACACCAATATATATGTATGTGTATATATGTAAATTCATGCATATATATATATATATATATATACCTATACAAAATATATATAATTTATACAAAGATGTATTTTTGAAGAGAATGATTTATCTATTTTAATCATTTTAATTTTGTTGCGACTACATTTTGACTAGTTTTCAATGACAACTATAAAGCATATTTGCATGAATAACTTCTATCAATCTCATTTTTTTAGTGAACCAGTTTATTTTATAGAATCTCTTAATAAGATTTATTTATTGATTAATTAATAAAACGCAATGACAAATGTGTATTTTGCAAAGAATATTGTGTTTTGTCTAACTTGAATTAAGATTTGTACGTTTAATGATTATTTCCTTTGATGATGTTTTTCATTTTTAATAAATTTACTGCAGTTTATTTTATTCCAAAACAAATAAATGCAGACATTAATATTTTAATTGCATAGATGTTATTTAAGTGAAGGCATTAATATATGCGTAAAACTGCGACTTTAGTGGTTAATTAATTTTTATTTTCATTATATGCAGATATTATTGAAATTATTAAAAAAAATATTGGGCTACATATAAAAGGTAGAGCGAGGCTAACATTTCAATAATAATTAAATATCTTGTAATGGTAATATTATTATCTTCAAATTTAATACAGTGACACGACATTGATTCTAGCAGATGACAAACTCCAGAAAATCAGTAAAATATCATATTTATATAATTAATCAAATAGTATTGTTACTTAATTTGCAGAAAAAATATTAGGAAAAGCAATTGGCTGCAGACAAAGATATTCAATTTAAATGTAATAAGATATTTTTTAATATTTTAGCTCCAATTATGTTACAAAATATTCACGGAAAGGGAAAATAATTAATTGTTTCGACTTAGCTCCATTTCTACAAAAATAATTTTCGTGCTTTCATACACAAGCTTCAGTATCTAATATTATTTTTCTTCGTTAAATAAATCCCTGCATTAAATAACATGCTTAAAAAGCAGATTTAATTCAGCTTTATTAGGCCAAATTAAATGTCCCGCTTCCTCATCATTATTTTGCTTAATACGCAACATTCACTCTTTCTACTTCATTCTTTTAATAAAATGATGTTTTTGTTTCATTTCAATTTATAAGCTTTGATAAATAAGACTTTTTTTGCAAACATGTTTATTTTGAATGATATATGTTGTTAGTTTCATTATCATTACGAGGAACAGCGATAGAGAATCTGTAAGAACACAAACTTGTACAAACTTGACCCGGGTTCGATCCCATTTGATATTAGGTCAGCCTCGGCCAAGTTTGATATAATATCAAAATTTTACTTGAGGTAGATCATGGTGACTTAAAGCAATAATGATATCTTGTTCAAACAAAACATATCATATCTTTCTCCGCACAGATAGTATGTCAAAATCAATGTAGTTAGGCTGTTATGACGATTGTCATAACCGTACCCAGTCTCGCCTACTAAAAATACATTTTATTAATTTCGTTATTGTAATGGGCCAAAAATCGAAATTAAAACTTTTTACATTTCTCGACGTTTTGAAGGTTTCTGAACATTTTGGCATACCTCAGAAAAAATGGATGTGTGTGTGTGTGTATGTATGTATGGATAAAAATTTCCAGTCACGTTTTCGGGCGCACGGATCAACCGATTTGAATGGTTCAAAAAACATTCGATTTCTATTAATAGGGAAAAAAGCTGATTAGTTTTTGGCAAAGGCAGGTCCAGCCGTTTCGGAGATACGGAGCAAAGAGTGCATAAAATAGAAATCGAGTTATTGCGAGAACGGAGTATCCGATTTGAATGATCTAAAGAACATTCAATTAGTAATGATTAGGAGAAGTATTTATTATTTCGAAGATACGGAGTTAAATATGTGAAAAATTGTAGTTTTTGAGAGAACTAAGCGTCCGATTTAAATGATTCAAAGAACTTTCTGCTTGTCTTAATAAAATAATTGATTTTGGAAAAAAAATTGTTTCATTTTTTTTTTTTGTATATCGAAAATAATTCAGATTTTATTTTTAATTCTAACTAGTTTGGTCATGAAATGGTCCATTGGTTGATTTAATTCTTACTTATGTGTTACTAAACATCAATTTATTATTTATCAATTTATAAAAAAATATTAATGTAAAAATTATATACATATATTTTATTAATCAATACTAATTTTATAATGTGCATTGTAACGATTTATGAAAAATAATAATAATTTTGATTAAGTATAAATTATTATTTTTAGTAATGTTTTGGTTGTTCATTTGCAGAGTTGGTCCGGCGCGCCATTCTGCTAAGCGGTTGCGCGTTGGCCCCCTGGGCGCTCCAAGCCGATCCATTAGCGGTGAAGAGGCGAGTGGCCGAAGCCACTGGCTGCCACGGCGATCTACTGGGAGACGACATAGCCCCATGTTTACGAGACAAGACCGTCGAGGAGCTCCTCAAAGTCCGCATAGAACCTCCAAGGTATGTCAAGTGCCACTAGCAGAAAGCTTATTCCATACTAATAGCCATACTGCATTTTGGTAATATGATATAATTAATATCATTGCACATATTACCTACATAGTGCAATGTTATAATCGGCTCATTAAGTAAATAAATTGTATTTTATAAATTAATTTTCAATAACAGTGTTAAGAAAAGGAGTTTAATTTTTAGTCAAGACCGAATATCCTAACAATTACTAACCATTTGATAATAGCTATGGCGTAAATATTATTTACAATAAAAATTAACGAATATGAAGTAATAGAGCTTCTAGTGTTTTACTATTTCTATTAATATTCCGTAATTTGCACTCAAACCAAACCAGTTGTATGGAAAGTATCTATAATTAGTATTTCAGTAGGGCCTAATTCAGGATCAATAGCTAGTAACTGATGTACCATCGTTCTTGATGCCTGCAACTAAAGGAAATAGTTACGATAATCTTCATTAATTTACAAAATCGAAATCTAAAATTATTTGAAAATCATATTATGATTTTTTCACATATTCATAGTTTCACATAATAGTAGTTTAATTATATATTGCATATCAAGACCTCAAATATTATTGAAGGATCCACATAGTTTACGTGTCATTAAATTACTATAACTTATATTATATTCAGTGACTGTAACTAGTGACAAATAAACTAAGCCATTTTTAAGACATTTAATCAATCGGGAGAGTCCACGATTGTCGACAACATTCGATCAGCAAGTGACGTCACAGTCTCTGCTATGTTTGAGTACTTATTTTGCGCTCGACTAGCAGTCCATATAGTATAAAGTCTATGAATTAATATAATTTATGTATCTTGTTGCTATGGTGAAAGATAATAATATATAATTGTTGTTCAATTGACTTCTAATCATTAACAAGGGCAATTAATAGACGTTTATTACAATAACAGCAAAATCAATAAGCAATTACCGCACTATTGTTACCGTTCAATGATAATGAACTATATTGTCAAGTGCTGTAACTAGAATCTGATTGATGTCGAGAGGCTTGACTTAGACATACAAATATTTAAACATACTACATGTAACAAAGTTTGCATGTAGCTTAATAAATATGATTCAAGTGCAAAGTATATTGTGGTAAACCTATAACTGAAAACGATGAGAAAATTAACGCTCCTTTGCACTATTAGTTCAAATTAATTAATTACTAAATTATTTTGATAAAAAAACCGAAAGCGCTCGAAACATTTCACCGTGCCTTTATACTTTTTACATAAAGCGTTATTAACTTATAGCGAGATAATAAATGTGCGGCACGTAAAAAAACGTATAACTTGTTGCGCATTCACGATTAGGTGGCGTCGACGATATATTACAATCACCAAGGGTCTTTAATAATTTCTATTCGCACTCACACGATCCCTACAGCCCGGGATTGCAATTTATTGCTTTTTCGTGAAATAATAATTTGAAAAATTGTTACCGTAGTAGAACATTCATCTCTAAGCGGATAAATTATTGTTACTCAGACATACACATTATTTCACACAGTCAGATGTAGTTGAATATGGAAATTAACGAAAACCAGTGCTTGAATAAAGTTTCATGGAAGAAGAATCAATATAATTATGTGTTTTGAAATGTACATATCATATATGCATGTATATAATATAATATAATGTTTCCGACTATTTCTAATATAAATTACCTCATGTTATTGAGTACGGTGGAGCGATCTTGTACTTTTATGACAAATAATATATTAGAGCAAACTCTATACAAAAACTAAAATTACGTTAATAAATTTTCTGAGCTTATGTATTTTCTGCACAACGATTTATTTTGTTGTGATGTTAAACGTGTTCTTGTATTTACGTAATCAATATAAAGATATTAAAATATTGGATATATTTACTATTGTGTATTTACTTCTTTATTTGAAGTTACATTAGTAAATGTCAACTTATTTAATAATTTTTTTTTTTTTTTAATATATTAAAAAGCATTTGAACATTTTTGGTTCATTAGCATTATTAGCAATATAACTGCATAACACATTATAAAAGCAAATCATATTTCCAGAATAGCTTTTGTCGTAATGAATATCACACGGAAATGCATAGTTTAAAGTTTAAACTAATGTATTACAATTAATGTGTAAACATTAATTTACAAGTAAGCTTGCATTATTTACTAACCCTCGAACGTGTGCCCACGTTGTAGGCAAACTTAAACATACAGACTAACTTAGAGTTGATAGTTAACAAGATAGTTTCGTGCGTAATGTAAATAGCCTGAATAGCTTGTAGGTGTTCCGAATTATGATATAACTATGCCAATAAATAAACACGGACTGCTGGCAACAAGTAGCTGGAACAATACGACACGAAATGCTCCAAGCGGCACATATGAATGTATTGAAAATACTCGTTTCATTTTTGTTTTTATAATATATTTTGGTACTGATATTGCAAATTAATGAATAATGATTTATTTATTTTACGATTAGTTTAGTTTCACACTTAATACGATGTTTGTTAAATAACATACATTACGTTTTAATCAAAATTTGTACACTTTACTGATTCTAAGTTCTAAGTTACCAGATTTTAATTACTTATTTTTTAATCTGTTATACGATTTTGATCATATTATGTTAGTATTTTGAGTTTTAATTTATTTTTTAACATTTCAGTATAGATGTACATATATTAGAGTATAATCCTAACGGCGTCTTGGTATTTTCTAAATATTCGCTTGAAGATACCAATTTTTTTTATTGATATTGATATGTATCTGTTAATGTTATTGATTACTATTTTATCTAATTAAACAAATTCCAAAATTTAAAAAAATTCAAAAACTTCAAAATTTTAACTTTCAAAATTTCAAAACTTTCACAACTTAATTTTTTTTTTCAATTCATTGATTTCATTTCACCAGATCCAGGTTATGAACAGTATCTCCGTAAAAAATTACATTTTGCATTTTTTTAATAATGTAGCTTTTAGTTTGTAAAATCAATTTAAAATTGATGATAAGACCTTGGACCTGTTTGCACCCTGGCCATCCTTTGGGCTAAAAAGGACCAGGCGACAAATTTTTGAAAAACAGCAAATTTACACATTTCTAAATTGATATTGTAATTTTACTGAACATATTCAGATAATTATTTGATTGATGTGTGTTATTAACCATAAATAGATGGCGTTGTTTTAATATATGAATGTTAGTACGAATAATAGTGTGAATCTATATAAGAATACTATGTAATTGATAGTTTTAAATACTATGACTGTAGACTGAAGAATAAACAGTTTTAGAGAGCAGACATACATAGAGATTTCTAATCTGATTAGAGTAATAAATAAATGTAGAGAACATTGTGTTTTAATAGAGACGGTCAGGCGATATATCGATCATTTTTCTTTGAGATTTGATTATTAGTAACTGGTATTCGTAATTGTAATTAATAAGTTGCAATCTTGAATATTATTCTGTGACTTATTTTTTTGCTGAGCTTTTTATGAATATGAAAAAATAATCAAATTTTCTCTTACTCTCGATCTCCATTGGATGTGCAGTCTGGCACGTAAGCCGTTTATTCAAACTATTCCGAGTGGCTGCCTTTATAGAATACGTTTTCGCGCGACAGTTTTGTGCAGATGCGCCCGTTATATCTCCCATGTGGTTGAGATGTTTGAAAGTCCGTGCACTCGTTTATTGAGATCGACTTCTGACTGAACTTTCCAAACCTACTGTCAGTC
This sequence comes from Ctenocephalides felis, assembly GCF_003426905.1. NCBI lineage: Eukaryota > Metazoa > Arthropoda > Insecta > Siphonaptera > Pulicidae > Ctenocephalides > Ctenocephalides felis. The sequence continues at coordinate 126,206,954 of NW_020538040.1, forward strand.
GATTGACCTGTAAAGTAGATAATGGCATTATGCAAGAGAGATTTCAGTTTGCGCATATCTTTGTCATAATTAAATAATAAGCAAAAAGTTAACACGTAAACGACGTACAAGTTTCAGAATTTTGTGATGCAGATTCAAATATTACAAGTTTATTTCTATATTACGCGAGTTTAGGTTTTAGTCATAGTTTAGTCTAAAACATTTTCTTACAGATGCTTATAAAATTAATATAATGGCAAACAATCGCAAATTGTAAAAATACTCCGAAGAAATGCAACCACATGTTTTTAGTATATTCGAAAATTTTAGTATATTCAGTCATATTTAGTATTTTTAGTGTACCTGACAACAGAAGTATGTTTTCATCTAATTTTTTAAATTAATTGAAACTAATTTAAATTCCGTAAGCGGAGTGAAAAGGGTCAGCCAAGGGGCAAAATGTTCACTATTTTTAACTTCTTGTAGGGTAAGTTATTGTAATCGTTCAAAAATGGATTTTTTTTGCATATCTTTACGTTTTGAAGCTTTCTGAACATTTTGGTATACATCAGAAGAGATTGATGTATGTGTGTATGTATGGTTACAATTTTTCGTCTACGTTTTCGCTCGCAGGGATCAACCGATTTGAATGGTGTAAAAAACATTTGAAACTTATTGATAGACAGGCAGATGTGCAGATTAGATTTTGTCAAAATTTTATTCAAAAAAACATTCAATTCGTAATGAGGGAAAAGTGGTGATTAGTTTTTGACAAAGGCAAGCCTAGCCGTTTCGTAAGTACGGTGCTAAATGTGTAAAAAGCAGTTTGTGTTGAATCAAACATAAATGTCTACCAAAGCAAGATTAATAGGAGTAAGATTTGATATAGATAAACAAAACGTTGTTTATGTTGAAAAACATTAATATTAGCCATACCTACGAAACGGCTGGGCTTGCCTTTGCCGTAATAACCACTTCTCCCTTATTATAAATTGAATGATTTTTTGGATAAAATTTTGTCAAAATCTAATCATTTAAGTGTTTATAGCTTATATTTTCAACCTATATTTACCTATATCGTCCTGTGAACGATTGTGACACTCTCTTTACCTAGATAAATGTTGAAAGTTACCATTTAATTTGATTCACTTTTCTCTCAGCTAACTGGTAAATTAACAAAATTATTGCTGACCAAAAGAGGCACGTATATACCGTACCCTGGCACGTATATATATATATATATATATATATATATATATATATTTATATATATATATATATATAGGCTGTAACAAAAGTCCATGAAAAGATATTGAGAAAGATGACAACGTGGAAACTTCACCGAATAGTAGTGCGTTCAGTCCCTCAAAATGATAACACTCCGATAACATATATGGAAACATTATAAAGATAAATCGTAGGATATGGCAATAAAGCGTTGTAATATGGACATTCAACCATTTCAGGCTCATGATGTTATATGTTGGTAGACTTGACTGAATCGACACTGCAAAACACACAATATTTGAACACTGATCGATATTTCATTTCTCTACAATAGTATTTCTATATTACCCTCATATCTTAAATTGCACAATTTAGATTTTCAATGATATTACACAATGGAGAAGGCATATTTTTGATGGATTGAATTAAGTATGAGTATTATCGTTATAATTTGATATATATGAAGCTTTCTCATTTTTAGTATAACGATTTACATGAATCATTGATATGTTGTGAGCTACAATCTAATGGCTAGTAATTATAAAACATAATACCATCGATTGTTCAAAGCTTACATTTTATTGAATTCTTAGAATATTTTTGACTATTTGTTATCAGTCATCATAACATAATTTATCTTCAACTAAATTTGGATAATCACATTCTAAATGATTTGAATTTAAAAGTATGTTGCAAATGAAAATAGAAAATTGATTATGCTAAATTTATAATAAAAAATTGAGAGAAATAAAATTTTAATTAAAACATGAATGACATTGAATCCAGTTGCTGTCAAAAATTTATTCAAAAATTGAAAATATGTTTTCTAATTGTAGTATTGTGTTTGTAGAAGTATTGAAAAATAAATTCGTAATGTAATTATAATAGACTAGCAAACCCGACGAACTCCGTTTCGCAAGATGGTTTCGTGAGAAAAATGAAGAAATTTTTTGTTTGTTTTATATTTGAAAAGTAAAAATTTGATTTTATTACACAACAGTAATGAATTTATTTCGATTACAAAAATGAAGTGTTCTTTAGTTGAACTTCTCTGAGTAAATGAAAGTGAATCCGCAAATTATCCGTTTCATTGAATTGCTCTTTGGTAAACCACATTTTTTGTTTTTTGGTCTGACGTTAACACAAACAAAGCGAATGGTTTTCCAACTCGTGAACAGGCAACGTATAACTGCCCATGTGAAAAACAATGATTTTCTAAATAATCTATTTGAAATTTATCTCGCAAACACTAAGCGATTGGCTTTGAGACTTGTTATTGCGAACGCAAGGCGAACTGGAAATTGCAATCGTTCGAAGTCAAACGGAAGACCAGTCGGAATCATTGGTATATCACCAAATCGCCAGCAGTTTTTGATTGAATGGTGAAATTCAGTGCGTGTACATCATTATTCTTTGCGGCCAGAATTGCTCGTTGACTTAACCAAGCATAATTCTGATAATTCTCACTAATGTGATTACTCGAATTTTTAAATACGGTGCGGGAAGTTCCAGCAGCTTGCATTAAGGCACGATGCCATGCACAACTAATTTTCTTAGCAATAAACCTTGCAAAGCCCGAGACCTTTCCAACGAATGCAAAATTGTCGAAATCGGTTTGTGCGTTCTGGAGTTATATTAAACAATTGTTGATTATTTTCATTACTCGAATTTTTAATTACGGTGCATGAAGTTCCAGCAATTTGCATTAGGGTACGATGCCATGCAACACTAATTTTCTTACCTATAAACCTGGCGGAGCCCGAGACCTTTCCAACGAATGCAAAATTGTTGAAATCGGTTCGTGCGTTCTGGAGTTATTTCGTCAGGAAGGAAAACCCGACTTATTTTTATATATATATAGAAGATAATCTATTTGAAATTATTTAAAACAATTGTTGATTATTTTTATTACTCGAATTTTTAATTACGGTGCATGATGTTCCAGCAATTTGCATTAGGGCACGATGCCAGACAACACTAATTTTTTTACCTATAAACCTTGCGGAGCCCGAGACCTTTCCAACGAATGCAAAATTGTCGAAACGGTTTGTGCGTTCTGGAGTTATTTCGTCAGGAAGGAAAACCCGACTTATTTTTATATATAAAGAAGATAATCTATGTGAAATTATTTAAAACAATTGTTGATTATTTTTATTACTCGAATTTTTAATTACGGTGCATAAAGTTCCAGCAATTTGCATTAGGGCACGATGCCATGCAACACTAATTTTCTTAGCTATAAACCTTGCGGAGCCCGAGACCTTTCCAACGAATGCAAAATTGTCGAAATCGGTTCGTGCGTTCTGGAGTTATTTCGTCAGGAAGGAAAACCCGACTTATTTTTATATATATAGAAGATAATTTCTTGCCTGTAAATTATTTTTTTCTAATAATAAATAATTACGTCATTTATTTGAAGTCCTTTGGAATAACAAAATAAGAGTATTTAGTAATGAAACTTTGATATTTCAATTATCGATTTTTGCTTCATAATATTAGTGCAGACAAACAATTTAATTTTAGTTTTTATTTACACATATTGCGAATTCACATAATATTGTTTTGAGAATTATATACCTTGCAGAACATATTTAAATCTGCATAATTCCTTAAATTAATTGATTACAGCAATATATTGTTATTTTAAATTCATAACACAATATCATTAGTGATAGAAAAAGACTTAAAATTAATTTTTGGAGCATTTCATATATAATAACTCATATATTCGATACCATTTTTCAGTTTAAATTTAAATACTACTAAATTTAAAACAGTGATCGAAGTTAAGATCAGTGATAGTATCAATTATTTTCTATTTTATACTGTTTGACAGAATAATATACAGTACATACATACTAATGTATACAGGGTGTCCAAAAATTAAATTAAAGCCAAAACCGAGTTGATAGTATTGATCGTAACTGTCAAAAACAAATTTTCAATAAAGGAGTACGCGCAAGGTTCACACGCGATTGAAGTAAAACTTATTTGCTAATGTACAAGATGGCATTTAAGTAAAAATAAATACATCATATAACAATTTTGAATAATGTTTATTAGTAATATGGTAACACTCGTGAGGCACACATTTATTACTGTCAATCATTAGACACATTTATATAATGATAAATTATAAATTATATATTAAATATGTATAATATTTAAAAACAATAATGTAATTAAAGTCATGCTTCAAATATGACATGATCGGTTTGTCATTGTAATTAGCATTAGAAATGAATTTTTATTAGAGAAATGAATAATTGCTGTTTAATAAATTCTATAATATTTGTTCACACAGTAAATTATGTTAAACAACGCCTAAACAAATATTGTTTTTGCAACTTCTACTCATCACGCAATTGTGTTTGAAGAACTTCGTGTAATTAAAATTAACATACATTCATTGACTGCTTCATTTTTTTTACCTTTTCGCTGGCGATATAATCTCATTCTTTGAACAGCTGTAATACCTGCCTTGCCTAAAAATATTTTTTATTTTAATAGCTAATAAGATTTATAGAAACTACGAATAATATAAAAATAATTTCTAATCAATAAACTTACGTTCAGTACATGGCACAAATGTTCAATTTGTTTTATACAAGGAACAGGGTAAAATATTCTTCTGATTCAGGCATTTTTCATTAAATCAAGACTACGATGTAACATTAAATTTATTTATCTATGCCGATTTCCTTGTTGATATCGGTACGCATACAACGTTGATGCCGGTAAGCACACAACGACAAATCTCTATTCACATACACGACGACTAATCACAATCGACCCGTATTGAAATGATTTCATCGAGAGTGAATGACGTACAGGGTATAACGCATTTTTATTGCATTTGTACTGATTTACACCCTAGTTGCGCCTAAAAAAGTTTTACTTAAAAAATTTCATGCAATTTGGAAATTATAAGCTTTTTACTGTAATCTAGAGTTTTGGTTAAACTGTGATTATTTTTCGGTTATTGTGGCTGATTTTTTTGTTCAAACTTTAGATCCGTAACCGAAAATATCATTTTTAGAATCACTCAGCACTGACACATTTAATCCGAGTTTTTAAGTACTAAAGTGTGTTGGCAAGTTTTATCCAAAGTTGGCACATTTAATTAGAATTGGAAAATGATGAAATACTTGATTGATTTATTATAAAAAAAATAAGTGAGAAACCTAAAAATAACATGAATTTTGCTGGTGCAATTTACATATAATGAGTTCAAGTGTTGTACCTTATGTGAAAAGAATAAACATTTGATCTGATTGTAAGTAACATGCACAAAGCCCTAGGTTGAACGTATTAGCTCATCATTTTCAAAGTACAGGAATTTTTTTGTTTGTGATAGTTGTGATCAATACTATCACCCCGTTTCGGCTTGGCGTTGAGTTCTGGAACAATCTGCATATAGAAATAGAATCAGACGCATAAGGTATTTTTTATTCAGTATTATTATGAAATATACTAACATTTTTTTGTATATAACCGTTGTTACAACACAAACCATTTAAAAAAACATATCTTTAAGTCAGTTAACCCCATCCCATTGCATAAGACGTTTTGTTTTAATAAAACCTGTCTTGGTTTTATCAAACGTCTAGTATTTAAAGTTGATTATTCTTGGCGACTAGTAACGTTGATTGGGAGGAGATATAATGCGAAATCGCAGCAATTGAGTTAAAATATGCATAAGATTCACATAGTAAGTTGTCGGACAACTGTGCAACCAATTCAGCCGTGGATTCAAATTGAGTTCTGGACATATGCTTATGCATATTCATCGATTGTTCGCAGATGTGAATTCTGATGGAAAATTGTACATGTTGCATAATTATGCATATCTAATATAGTATATTTTATGATAAAAGCAATTTCTGTATTGATATATATATATATATATATATATATATATATATATATATACATATATATATATATATATATATATATATTAGGGTACTCCTTAAAATGGTCATTTTCGAATTTCCTTGCTCCCAGGGGCTCAATTGGTTCCAAATTGATAAAAAACAATTCTCTGAAAGTTTTAGCTCTTAATATTAACGTTTAAATAGAGCGCAATTCAATCAAACTTCGTATGGAAAGAGCATGGAAAATTTTTTGAAAATTAAAAAAAAATGTCTTAGGTATAACTTAGCAATAAATGAACGAGTTTTATATATTCATTTGTTCGCTAAATTAATCTAAAAAACATTTTTAAAATTTCTGAAAATTTTTCTATGCTATTTCCATACAAAACTTTGATTGAATTGCACTCTATCTAAACGTTAATATTAAGAGCTAGAACTTTCAGAGAATTATTTTTTATCTATTTAGAACCATTTGAGCCCCTGGGAGCGAGGAAATTCGTAAATGACCATTTTAAGGACCACCCTAATATATATATGTGTATATATATATATATATATATATATATATATATATATATATATAGGGTAGAGCGGGGCACAAAGATCTGCTGTAAAAAAGGTCTACCAACTATATCTCAAAAACAAGTTAAAAATATTTGAAAGTAGAGGAAAAAAGATGAAGAAAAGAGTCTTCATCTTAATTTTTACGACGTTGCTATCCGAAGAACTACGGCAATGTTTAAAAATCCATAACAAAAGTATTTTCTTTGGTCGTTATTAACTTCCCGAAGGAGAAGTTTATGTTTTCATCAAAAAATCCGATTCGCTAATTTTATGTTTTCTCGACGTTTCAAGCCATTCTGAATCGAATGAGACCAAATTTGGAAAAAGTATGTGTGTGTGTGTGTGTGTATGTGTGTGTGTGTGTGTGTGTGAACAGATTTTTTGCCGTAAATCGACGTTTTCTCCAAAACGTATGGACCGATTTCAAAAATTTAAAAGCCATTCGATGTATCTCGATGAGGACTATCGTTTCTGAGTTTTGTGCAGAAAAGTGAAAAATTTTTCGTCCACGTTTTAGCCCGCAATTCTGAATCGATTTCGAAAATTCAAAAACCATTCTATAGATATTGGTTGGGAATCGTGCTGATTAGTTTTTGGTAGAGATCGGCCGGGCCGTTTTCTTGTAATAAAGTTTTAAAAAAAAAAAATTCGACGATTTTTTTGATTATTTTTTTGACGGTAGATACCATAGTCTTCTAGATCATACTAAAATATTACGGCCCTACGACAACTCGTTTAGCTTTAAAAATTCGTCAAAGTTTGCAAAAATTAGTATGGTCTTTTTGGCATTTGTCAAAATTAGAATTTTCATCGACGTTTTCTCAAAAACGCTGGAACCGATTTCAGATATTTAAAAAGCATTTGATGTATCTCGATGAGGATTATCGTTTCTCAGTTTTGTGCGACGATCGGCCGAGCCGTTTCTTTGTAATTTGGTAAAAAGTGGTAAACTTTTCGTCCACATTTACGCTCATCCTACCGAACCGATTTTAAAAAATCAAAAACTGTTCGAAAGATATTAGTTGGGAATGGTGCTGATTAGTTTTAGGTGAAAATCTACCGAGCCGTTTTCTTGCAATTAACTGTTGAAAAAAGTGTTAAATTTTCGTCCACATTTACGCTCATCCTACCGAACCGATTTTAAAAAATCAAAAACTGTTCGAAAAATATTAGTTGGGAATGGTGCTGATTAGTTTTAGGTGAAAATCTACCGAGCCGTTTTCTTGCAATTAACTGTTGAAAAAAAGTGTTAAATTTTCGTCCACATTTACGCTCATCCTACCGAACCGATTTTAAAAAATCAAAAACTGTTCGAAAGATATTAGTTGGGAATGATACTGATTAATTTTAGGTGAAAATCTACCGAGCCGTTTTCTTGTAATAAACTGTTAAAAAAAATTTAAGTCGATTTTCATGGAACTTTTTTGGCGATATATATCATGGTCTTATAGAACTTACTGTAATATTGCGGCCTTACGACAAGTAGTTTAATTTTAAAAATTCGTCAAACTTTGCTAAAATTATTATCGTTTTTTTTCAAAGTAGGATTGATGAAGTATATTATTAACACATTTTTTTGATTAAGTCGATTATTTACACATATCGGGAAGTTCATGTAACTTGCCTCAAGGCTAAATACCAAACCAACTAGTTTGTTTTGGTTGCGAACATAGTTGTTAACGAGACCTTAATATAATTTTTAGTAGACGTTATTAAATTGTTTTACGATATGTATTATTAATTTTAAATTAGACTCAACAGTTTTTTTTATATTATCTTCTATAAAAACACCTGCGTAATATGAAAAGGACCAACTAAACCTTTACCCAGAAAAAGATGTGGAAAATAACTAGTGGTGTGTGTACCAAAAATATTTTTTTTTTGTAAAAAGATTTTTTTTTTAACTTTGAAAAAAATTTTGAAAAAAATAAAATTTTTGGAAAAAAAATGTTTAAATTTTTTTTTTTGAAATATTTTGGAAATGTTGAACATTTTTTAAAGCAATCGCACTGCTTTAGTTGTATAAAGACGCAATATCAAAGCGCCTAAGCGACGCTTAAAAACTGAGTTACCGTTTTTAGCACTTTTTGCCTTGTATCGTTGGAACGGCTAGACCTGCCTTAGCCAAAAACTAAACAGCACGTTTCCTCATCAATACAAATCGCATGTTTTTGAAATATTCAAATCGGTTGATCGGTGTTCCCGAAATTGTCGACGAAAATTCGTATCCGCACACACACACATACATATTTTTTTTCTAAGATATGTCAAAATGTTCAAAAACCTTTGAAGCGTGAAGATATATAAAAATTCTCATTTTCGATTTTTTTGCGAATAACTTGCCCTACGGAAAGTTAAAACAAGTAAATGAACTCAAAAAAGCAAATTTACCGAAGATAAATTGAAGAAATAGTTATTTTAATTCTGCTGATGAATATTTCTAATAAAATGTCAGATCTCCAGGGATATTTACAGTATTATCTCAGTAAAAAATGCACCCATGAAATGTATATTTTGCATTGGTTAAATAATTTAGCTATTATTTTGTAAAATCCCTTTGAAATTAAAATAAGACATTGGATCTGTTTACATTCTGGCTGTCTTAATTTACCTCGCCTATGGTGAAAAAAGGACCAGGTTACAAATTTTGGATAACAGCAAAAAACATATTTCTATATTGATGCATTTGCTAGAAGTTTTACTGAACATAGATAATTGATTGTTTGGTGATATAATTGGTTTGATTTTCACAATATAATTGCTCAAAGTCAAATTGGAACTTTGTGCCTCAGTCTACGCATTATATGTATATAAGGGTGGTTTGACAACTTTCGACCTATTATGTTTGTGTATGTGTATGTTAATCTATATTCAATGAAACCTGTTTTTGTGCGATCCATTTTTATGCAAGTTTGTTCTATTAGTTTTGTGCGGCAAGTTTTCATGCCACCCTTGTATATATAACATATTTGTGAATATATATATATATATATATATATATATAATATGTATAAGCGTTTGTGTGTGCTAAGTTTTGAATCGGAATCTAATTAATTGGCTCCAAATGGCAAGTAACACTGATTACAAGTATATTAGAATTCATCAAAGGACGTGTAACGTCGATGTGCGAATTAATAAGTCATATTGGCAACACATCTGCTAGAAGCTTTTAAGTTGAGCTTTTCATGTGCTTACGTATTCTGACGTCGAACGTTTCGTATTCAAATATAACGCTTAATATCCGGCTTCTTTCCCGGATACATTATTTCTATTAATTTTACAAGCGCTTGCATGTAGGTACATAGATATCACATTTGCGCAGTCTGCACGGGCTGTGCACATATTTAAATAAAAGGCCGGGTATTGCGTGGTTAAGCCACGAGCTAAAGGTTAATGTTTGCGGCGTTCGTCGGACGTTTTATACGCTGTTGCTATACGAGTACTTCAATATTGGAATTACGGCGATAAGAATTGAGACTTACTTTGTATCAGTTTTTGGTCGATTTATTTTGCGATGATATTCTGATGGAAGCATATGCTCGTATACACGTATGGTTTGACGATAAATTTTGTCAAATCGAAAGAATCTCGTTAGCTTCCCAAAAAAGTTTTGCCAGAAAATCCGACTTGCTTATTTTGTATTTTTTGACGCTTCAAATCAATCTGAATTTAAGTTTCTTAGGCCAAGATTAAATAGCGTATGTATATACTAATGTGTATGTGAGCTAAAGTTAGATATGTGGACGATCCATTTAATGAAAGCCGATGAGGATTGGGTTGATAAGTTTTCTTCAATATTTTTGTCAAAATATTTAACCTGATTTTGCAAATTTAAAAAATGTTTCAAATATATTGCTTGGGAATAGTGGTACTGAGTTTTTAGTAAATATTGGCGTGTAATTGATTGCTGAAATATTATGAATTACACATACACAGGATTGTTTACAATGATTTGAAAAGTTTATAAAATTTAAATAGTATAAAATAAATTAGTACTTAGTTTCAAATTTTTGGAAAAATAAGCTTTTTGTTTGATTTGTATATATATATATACATATGGTAAAGTAAGGCACAATGTTCTAATTTGGCTTTAAGCAAATATGTTGTGAAAACAAAACGAATTATATCACAACAAATAACACATCAAGCAAACAACTATCTGACAATGTTCAGTAAATTTATTTTCACATAATTGTAAAAATGTTTTTTGCTGGGTAAATTGGGACTTTTGACTCATAGGCTGGATAAATTGGGACGACCAGGGGATAATCAGATCCAATTTGCATATTTTAATTTTTAAATGGATTTCATGAAATAATAGCTACATTATTCAACCAATGCTAATATAATCTTTTTTATGAGTGCCTTTTTCACAGAGATAACGCTGTTAATAACCTTGATCTGGTATTCCGTCAGGAATATTTGTCAACAGTGTTGAAAAACTATTTATTCACTTTTATCTCTTTATTACCACATAGGTTTATAAAAAACGATGTATTTTGATTGTCTATTGAAAAATAAATAAATAAAAAAATATCTCTTGTAAAATTGCTTTTTTTAACTTAATTTGCGTTTTTATTTTTATTACTTTGCAGGATAACGGTTTATTTGGTTCTTTTTACCTCGCACAGGTGTAAACTTTTAGAGATGTATAAAAAAAACTGTTGAGTCTAAATTAAAACTAATAATACATATCATAGAACAATTAAATAACATATACCTTAAAAATATATTAAGGTATTGTAAACTAAACAACAGTGCTCACAATCAAAAAAACTAACAAAGAAAGAAAATACTTAAACATTGCCGTAGTTCTACCGATAGCGACGTCGTAAGAATCAAGGTGATGGCTGGCACATAGTATACATTTTTGCCTCTCTATTTTCAAATATTGTTTGTAATAAATTCTTAACTTTACTCATTTTTGAGATATTGGTAGTGGATCTTTTCACGCGGACCTTTTAACCCCGCTCTACCTTATGTACATATAATATATATATATATATATATATATATATATATATATATATATAAACCACACAGTTGCAAGGAAACAAAGACCTTTATACATTGTTTATAAATTGTCTTTGCAATCCATGATCAAAGAAATTCCAGGAGGTTACTGCACCGGCGTTCTCGTCGTAGTACGTAATATCTTTTTATCACTTTTCTATGACTGTCATGTGTGCGATTGCAAGAATCTTATATGCTGTTTTCAGTTTACTCACTACTGGGACTGTAACAATTTTTAAATAAAAATTCAACTTATAAAATAATAAAATTGCTTAGTAGGGCAGAGCAGGGCTTAATTCGAGGGTGGTTTATTACTGTTATATCAAAAACATGTGTGTCATTGTGCAATGATTATTGCATTATTTTAAGTATAGGGCGAAGAAATGTAACCAACCATTTCCTTAACTCAGAATCATCGCTATCACAAGATAAACGGCTTAGTATTTTTCTGGTGGTAGCTTTTTTCGTTTTGATCAGAGTTATTTAGCTTATAATACCTAAATATAATTTATAATCATACTCTATTTGATTATTATATAAGGTGTATAATTATTTTTAATTCAGATTCAATTGTTTATATATATATATACTAGATGACCCGACAGACGTTGTTCTGTACCCATGTCTACAATTCAAAAGTTACAATTTGTTGTAATAATCTATACTGATATTTACCAATTAGTTAAAAATTACTATGTTTTTACACTACAGTCTACCGAAATTTATATACATCTATATGGGTGATATTAAATGTACAACTGTTTTAAATAAAATTATGAGTCTCAGACCCACACTTAACTCTTTAATTATACCGTGAAATTCAAATCAGCCACGTAAAACCATCAAACAAACAAATATTGAAATATGTTCAATAAAATATTACTTTAGAAATATACACTACAATTTATTGAACAAATTTATTTCCAATAGCTCAATTTATTTTAATGCCAAGGGTTATCCAACAATTTTAGTCATACTGTAGATGTAGATGTATAAATAAATTATTTTTTGTTTATTCACGACTAAAACATCGATTTTCCAAATTTATCACACAAAAATTCATCGCGATTTATAGCATAAGATATACGTATTGGGAATTGCAGTTTTTTGAACAGTATAACGAATTCAGAAAGAATTAATATATAGTATCCGCGGTAAAGGTACCTTTGAATGTTGCCCATAATTTTTATAATCTCGTACTATATATTAATTGTTTTCAGTGATAATAATATCTAAATTACATTTTTCTAAATAATAATTTGATATACATTGTTACTTATTTGCATGATATTTTGGAATCTCTTGTGCCAAGTTAATTCTAGATGAATTACGATTAATTTTAATTTTGGTGGAAATGGCACTCATAAAACTATTTGATTTAAAAAAAACAGACCCTTAACAGTACATATTTTAAAGCTTATTTTGAGCACTATAAAACACCATGGAATATATAAAATGTAACACCTTGCCGCTAGATGGCTTCAAATATAACAATTAAATCTCGAAAGAAATAAAGGCTTTTTTCATATATGGCTTAATATTGTTTCTAGGACACGTTATAAAACACCGATTTATTAAGATTATAATTTATATTATTTTGTGCATTACATGATTTTCGTTAAAATGTTATATTTTCGTTAATATATATATATATATATATATATATATATATATATATGTATATATATATGTGTGTATATATGTATTATATATATATATATATATATATATATATATATATACATAGACTGGGTACGGTTGTGACAGGATACAGTAGTGGTAGTTGTCATAACAGCTGAACTATACTGATTTCGAGATAGGATCCGAAAGAATAATGAGGTTGTATGTTTGTTTGAACAAGTGCCCATTACCGTTTTCAGCATGATCTCCAATACCGTATTTATTTTATTTTATTTATTTATTTATTCATAAGCAAGCCGTAATCAATAATAATAGATATTATTTCAGGCTCTTGTCAAGCTTAATTATAATTATTATTAAAAGGATAGTAATTTTATAATAATCATAGTAGATGCACAAATTTCACTTCTGAAAAAGAGCTGAAAAAAAAGCATTCGAACATTAAATACAATGTTCATCAAGTTCATCATATTAAAGTCTATTTTACCACCAGTCAAGCTCGAAATTCTTGCACAAGGTTAAAAGTTATACTCATTTAAAACCGTAAAAAAATTAAATTAATAAAATAGCAACAAAATAAAATTAAACTAGCTGTAAGTGGAATTCTGTCTTAAGGCAATTAAGGCATCGTGCCTTAAGACAAATTGCTGGAACTTCCCGTACCAAAAATTATTATTTTTTTAAAAACGATTAACATTTTTGAAAAAAATTTACTTTGAAAAAATAAGATTTTTGACAAACAATTAGACAAAAAATTACTTTTTTTTGAAACATTTTTTTTTTTATTTTAATTTTTTTTTAATTTTTTTTTAAAAAAAAATGTTTTCTTTATTTTGACATATTTTGAAAGATTTAAACTTTTTTTCAAAGCAATCGTACTGCTTTAACTGCATAAAGACGAAATATCAAACCGCATAAGCGCCGCGTCGACGTCTAGCGTAAACATTGGTACGGAACCCATAGGAATGTAAACCAAATTTATACTTATTGTTAAAATCTATAAAAAATATCTGATAATTTGATGTGCATATGTCTAATGATCATTTTTGACCGCCAAATGGCATTTTTTTTTACTTTTTTCGTTAGATCTCCGAAACCGCTAGACCTGCCTTTATGAAAATTTGATCGGTTCTTTACCTTGTTAATACAAGTAAAATGTTGTTTGAATTATTAAAATCGGACGCTCCGTTCTCTTGAAAACTGAGTTACCGTTTTCGGCACTTTTTGCCCCGTATCTTCGGAACGGCTAGACCTGACTTCGCCAAAAACTAATTAGCACGTCTCCTTATCAATACAAATCGAATGTTTTTTGAATTATTCAAATCGGTTGATCGGTGTTCCCGAAATCGTCGACGAAAATTTGTATCCGCACATACATACACACACGCACACACACACACACACACACACACACACATACATCCATTTTTTCTAAGGTATACCAAAATATTCAGAAACCTTTGAAACGTCGAGAAATGCAAAAATTTTCATTTTCGATTTTTTTGCGATTACTATAACTTGCCCTACTGGAAGTTAAAAAAACATGGTTGTACAGGCGATCAAATAGTCAGACTAAATAGATAAAGGATAAAGATTGTGCAAGAAAATAGTTATTGAAATCAAATTAAGAAAATTCAGTAATGTCATAAAAAGCTAATTCTTTAAAAAGTTTGACTAGGGAAGCATGAAATTTTTTGCTGTCTAAGTTTCGGATATTGAGTGGAAGTTTATTCATAAGCTCAATACCTAGACCGTCGATCGTATTGAAAAAGCTGGCTAATTTATTGTGCGCGCCTTAATAAGTTTGTGTCTAGTGTTGTAGTTTGAGGAGGACGAAACCATATCAAAAAGTTTCGAATTGTTTTTGATGAAAGGTAATGTTACCAGCAGAAAAATGCATGGGACAGTTAGAATATTGTGTTTTTTAAATATGGAGGCTTTACTGGTCAAGGAAAAAATTATTCGAATAATTCTTTATTCTTTTCTGAAGCTTAAATATTTTAATTAGTTCGCATGAAAAACCCCAGATTTGGATGCCGTAATATGTAGACCGCATTGCTTTTAAAGAGTCAGAAGTAAGTTTTGGTTCTTAAGTAAGTTTCCTCTTTTGGTCCATCGGTAAGGTTCGAATTCTTTTAATCATAAGATTACTTTTTTGTTATTTTGCTGTAAGTTGAGCATTAGTAGTTTTTATCCGCAATTAGTTTTTGCTTAGATAAATTAGCTCAGTCATAATGATGATTTGTTTTCAAAAGTGTGCGCTGGGTGATATGCATTTCTTGTGCTTTTCGTGTGAAGATTAGATAGATAAAGAATCTGACTTAACTAAGACAAAATACGAAAGGGAAGTAAAAAGCAAAATTCAATATAAAAAAAAAAGATTTCATAAAGAATTCTTATTAACTTTGTTTAAAAAAATATGCATCGTTTAAATGTTTATGTTGTGTTGTATTACATCTTATTGCAAATGATTGGTTATGAACGACAATTAAAATCGTTATAAACCATTGTGGTGTCTATAGCTATTGCTTATAACCTATTTTTATGCCTGTCAATTTATGTCACCCCAACCGCTGTCACAACCGTCCTTCGGATGTAGACATTTGACTATTACTACTTATTTAAGGGCAGTATTTCATTATTTTCACGTAGACAAATGTTCAAATTACCATTTAAATTAATTTTCATTCTGGTAAATTAATACAATTTTGGTTGATAAAAAAGTGGCACAACCGTGCCCAGTTTCCCAGATATAACATTTATATATAGCCTACTGTGATTGTGGTAAAAATTACCATAAACCTTTATAATGGTA
The DNA here is from genome assembly GCF_003426905.1 of Ctenocephalides felis. NCBI lineage: Eukaryota > Metazoa > Arthropoda > Insecta > Siphonaptera > Pulicidae > Ctenocephalides > Ctenocephalides felis. Next base: position 126,223,070 of record NW_020538040.1, read on the forward strand.
AGATTTGAACAATAAAGAAATGAGAAATAAGAAAGTAAAATATATAGTTATAAAAGGCAATTCACGAGAAGTGGATTAAATTAATAGCTTGATCTAGTTTATAATTTTTAATTTTGTTGTTCAGCCTTGTAATTAAATTAAATTATTGTGATGTAGTTGGTTTACTTTCCACTTTATAATTACTAAATTTTAAGTTGAACTTTTGTGCTTGCCTCTATTTTTTACATATTAAACTGTCGGATTTTCTGTATAGTTTTTAATACTGTACATACATTTCATTTTCTAAGTTGATCAATTATAACGATAAAAAAAATCCAATAGTAATTAAAAAAATAGAAAAAATAAAAATTTTAAAAAATCTAATTCTTCAAGACTTAAATTATTTTTTAGTTAATAAACTAAATATTTAATTAATTCTACAATTTATAGTTGTTATTTTTTAATATGCTTAAAAAATATAACTTTTTGGTGGTTTTTCGTATAATAGTTGGTATCAATGAATATTTAATAATACTGATGACATTATTACAAAAATAATACATTGTAATGGCATAATTTATTGAAATATAGTGAAAATTCCATAGTTCGCTTGTTGAAAAGTTATCAAAATATATGACTGGAGAAGCAAAAAAATCGTTGTTCGAGAGCATCGTTCATGAATATTTGTAACTTTGTATGTAAAAGACAATGCACCGAGTGGCATATCATTTAATTGCGAGCGGTAAAAGCACTCGAATATCTTTGTGCACCATTTGAACGGTATACGTTTCAAAAATATATTAAACCGTCGAGTTACTACATGTACCGACATAAATTCCCGTAGGTTTGCTGTAAAAATATTATGGGTCATAAAACTAAACTTCACATATGACAGTATTACAGACAGGCTTTGGTGCCGCCTCTAATATGAGCTGAGTGGTTTATAAATTTCTGAAAATAAAAGTTAGAATTGTTACATTTTATTGTCGATTTTACGTGTCACCCTTTGCATACATACTGGTCAATTGTATGTAAAACAGAGTTATTATCTGTTGAATGTAAAGTGTTTTAGATCAAATGGCTTAAGGAAACGCGATTTGGAAAAATACTACTAGAATTATGATATTCCTACTATCAAGCATCATGTGGGTTTTGTAGATGTATATAAATAGCGGCGCAATACCATTTATTTTGAAGAGAACTTTTTTTTGGTAAAGTCAAAATATATTTCGTATCCATTAAATGTATAATCATATCTATATTACCACTTGCAAATAAATATAATCAATTGAATACAGCTTTAGTTTTGATATTTATTATTTAATATTACTAACAAAATGATGTCGAACTTAATATCATAATATAACATTAATAACAATACGTGATATTTTTATTATAAAAATTATAATATGATTTTAAAAAACATTTTTGAACCAATATATCATCGTCTAACCTCGATCTTTATACTACGATACTACGATTGATGAGTATTTTTATTTAAAACAATAATGGTAAACAATAAACAAAACTGTTTTTTGAAAAGCGATACTTTTTACGTAGAATAATATTTCATAATTTTTGAGGTTTTTATTTTCCAACATCTGTTTCACAATCTGTTTTTCATAAGAAAAATATATATCAGTTATTATGATTAAGATGTAAGTTAGAACAAAAATAATGATTACTTAGTGGTAAAGCTTTTTTGTTGATTTTAAGTATTTATGGCATAAAATATCTTGGCACCAATGTCACTTTAAAAAACAGTTACATTCTCACATAAGATGAAATGAACATCTTCACTATTAGTCTGATCCTATTTATTAAGACACGATAAAAACCCTCGTTTGTATTGTAAAAATACTGGTTTTTATAATAGATTTAAAGAGCGACATCTGTTAAGCGATTCGGAGATTTAAAGTTTATAGATAGTTCCGAGCATAGATAAATAAACATAATAAACATGCAGTTTCGAGTAACGAGTTCAAGTGTGACAAGTATAAACTAGCACTTATGACTCAATTGCCGAAAATTACTATAAATACCGCCGAAAAAAGGGCCGGCCGTGGTCCCGTGGTAAGAACGTGGGCTAGCAAATCCTAGTCCCGGGTTCGAATCCAACCTCGGTCGGTTTGGTATCAAAGCAGCTTGATACCAAATTTTCACTTGAAATCATAGATTTCAAATATGATTTCAAGTGAAAATGGCCTTTCGTGGGCATAGCTGTAGTGGCAACATGCCACTTGGAAGTAAAGGGGTACTAAGATTGTGTCGCTTTAAAATACAAAGGAAGTCGAGTTGTATCCCTATACAACAGGAAAAATGTAAGAGCTCTGACATCGTGCAACCATGATTTGAGTGCATTTTCAACTCAACCCACGGACCTGCCTTTGGAAGAAATATTCGTAAAGAAAAATGTAATAAACAATAAAAATATGTAAAGAAAAAGTAAAATATATGTAGTATGAGTATCGCAATATTTTTTTATAAAAAAATCATGTTATATCATAAAGTCATGAAAATATGAACTAAAATTCAGTAAAAAGACACTCACAGACTGAAAGCGTCGTCAAAAATTATTCGATCATAGATAAAGGGTGAAAAGTTCGATGTGTAATGATTTTTAAATTCCGCATTATAAAAATTAAAATTAAAAGAAAATAATTCCAGA
>NW_020538040.1:126226716-126249553 GCF_003426905.1 Ctenocephalides felis
TTTCCATGCTGATGCTATTCGTGTTATTTTATATTCGGCTTAAAGTATTTTTGGATTACATCATAACCCTCGTTCTCTGCGTTGTGTTTTATATATTTTTTGTTTTCTGTCATAACATTTTGACAGTCCATATCAGCGACGATACGAATATTGGTATCGCATTTGAATTTTTAACAAGCGAAAATTATTTTTCTCGTTTTTGTTACAAACATAAAATAAAAGGTACCGACGATTTCTTTATTTATCATGCTTGTAAGAAGCAATGTATACTTATATAAAATGGCATATATATATATATATATTTATTTGAAAAAATATATAGAAAATCAAATCATAATCGCAACTTTTAAGAGGGCATCTTTCCATAAGAGCTAGAAGTGCACTGTCAGAAGATAATAAACTAAAAAAACTTTTGAATCGTTAAGTAGAATTATATTTGTTACAAATGTGCAACTTCAGTATATTTAATATTAATTTGTTTTGCAAATGTAAAGGTATTTATAATGATTACAAACGTTCAAGTTATAATTTGTGATGAAATCCATTAAAATTACATATACATGATTCTATATATATATATATATATATATATATATATATATATATAAATAAGTCGGGTTTTCCTTCCTGACAAAATAACTCCAGAACGCACGAACCGATTTCGACAATTTTGCATTCGTTGGAAAGGTGTCGGGCTCCGCAAAATAACAACATATAGCTAAGAAAATTAGTGGTGCATAGCATCGTGCCCTAATGCAAATTGCTGGAACTTCATGCACCGTAATTAAAAATTCGAGTAATAAAAATAATCAACAATTGTTTTAAATAATTTCAAATAGATTATCTACGTATATATAAAAATAAGTCGGGTTTTCCTTCCCGACGATATAACTCCAGAACGCACAAACCGATTTCGACAATTTTGCCTTCGTTGGAAAGGTCTCGGGCTCAGCAAGGTTTATAGCTAAAAAAATTAGTTGTGCATGGAATCGCGCCCTAATGCATGCTGCTGGAACTTCACGCACCGTAATTAAAAATTCGAGTAATAACATTAGCGAGAATTATCAGAATTATGCTTGGTTGAGTCAACGAGCAATTCTTGCCGCAAAGAATAATGATGTACACGCACTGAATTTCACCATTGAATCAAAAAATTTTGGCGATTTGGTGACATACCAATGATTCCGACTGGTCTTCCGTTTGACTTCAAACGATTGCAATTTCCAGTTCGCCTTGCGTTCGCAATAACAAATCGCAAGGCCAATCGCTTAGTGTTTGCGGGATAAATTTCAAATAGATTATTTAGAAAATCATTGTTTTTCACATGGGCAGTTATACGTTGCCTGTTCACGAGTTGGAAAATCATCCGCTTTGTTTGTGTTAACGTCAGACCAAAAAACAAAAAAATGTGGTTTACCAAAGAGCACTTCAATGAAACGGATAATTTGCGGATTCACTTTCATTTACTTAGAGAAGTTCAACTAAAAAACACTTCATTTTTGTAATCGAAATAAATTCATTACTGCTGTATAATAAAATCAAATTTTTCCTTTCAAATATAAAACAAACAAAAAAATTTCTTCATCTTTCTCACGAAACCATATGTTCGTCGGGTTTGCTAGTATATATATATATATATATATATATATATATATAGTATGTTTCTGAATTTGATGTTGACATATGTATTAACAAAGTCTAATAATCGGCAGCATAACATCAATAAAAAACATGAATTTCTTTCAAAAATTTATTTTAAATCCATACGTTTCGGCTATAATCCTAGCCTTCATTCAGTGGAAAACTAAAAATAAAATTAAAAACTAAAAACAATTGAATTGGAGTGAAAAGAAAAAATATAAATAGTAAATAGTACTTTTACAAAATATACTTTCCACCGCATCTTCTTTACTTGAATTTGTACAATCTTTACTATATACCAAACTATACCATTTATGCATGTTACAACCAGACTTTTAATATAAGCATACATTACTTCTTACAAGTATGATAAATAACGAAGACAATGTTACAACTAACCTCAGGTGTGATTCACACTTATCAAGATAACTATTTAAAAACAACTCTGCAATTACAACATTTGTTACACATTATCAAAGATTAATAAATTTAAAACAAAATATGTAAAATAAATAAAATTAAAATTAGTAGATAATAATAACGCAAACTGAAATTTTATGATTTGTTATCACTTGTCAAAAAATGACGCACCTGCACAATTATGTTTACTGCGTCGGCTTGCGGGACCATAACTATCACAATATTATGCAGGAAGATGTACGTATCCAATCGGTCAAAAAATATTTTAATATCGTCTAAGATCTTATTGAAAGACGCCTATTACTTCTTACCACAGTTTCAAAAAATTCCTAGCTCCTCTACACCATATATGCGCAAATATATGTCATATTTGCGATATTACTCATATTCCTATGCATAATCTATATTATTTTATACTAAGGATGTCAAACCCGCGGCCTGCAACAAGTGTTTCTGCGACCTGGCCAATATAGCGGATAATAATAATATATAGTAAAAAAACAAATTACAAAAGAAAAAAAAAAGATCAATTGTTCACAGTATTGTACGAAAGTGAAAATGTGGTACATGCATGTAGACGGTAATTATATCAAGTAATAATGAAAATAGTTTGTCCTGGTAATATGAAGGCTTTTAAATAAATTTCGTCATCCAAAATTCAGTCGCGGAAAGAGTTATTGTTTTTGCCGCCATTTTAGCTAATAAGATAAAAAAAATTTAGTTTCGAAAGCCGCTCTATTTCCTGAGATGAGAACTCGGGTAAAGTGTATACTATGCCACATTACGGTAATTTACTACATCACTCTGCTACATGCACCGCAGACAGGCGTTAAATAAATAAGCAGACATAAATCACGTCTACATTGACTTATTAACAGTTATCAATAAATTATCATTTAGTACATATTATTTCCAATTCCAGATTTCTATCCGGATTCGCGCCGTTCATCGACGGCACTGTACTGCCTCGCCGGCCCGCTCGTCGCCTGACACTGCCGCTTGGTTCATCTCTGGCTGACGCCAGCGGCTTAGAACTCGCCGACTTCCCATCAAAGCAATTGCTGCTAGGGCTAACATCGACGGAATCTTACAACGATCTGAGTGCCCAAGATCTTGAGTTTGGTTTTAATGAAACCAGGAGAGATCGACTACTTCGTACTTATGTACGGAACGTATATCATTTTCATCTCAATGAGATTTTCTCAGCTTTAAAGGTTAGTAAAATGGCAAGTGAGTTAAAACTTCTTCAAGAACACTGATTAGTTTTTGGATGAGGTAGATTCAGTTGTTAAAAGATACGAGGCAAAAGATCTAAAATTGGCAATTCAGTTTTAAAGAGAACGGAGCGTCCGATTTCAATATTTCAAGAAACGTTTTTCTTGTATTGACAAAATGAAGAACTGATTGAAATTTTGGAAAGGCGGGTCTAGCGGTTTCGGAAATTTAATGAATAAAAGTAGAAAAAATAACTTAAAATAAACTTATGTTTACATTTCTATTGATTGTGTACCAATATTTATCATTTAGAAGACTAAGACGCGGCGCTCACGCTCTTGAATATTTAACAGTTAACGTATCGCTTTGAAAAAAAGTTCAAAATTTTTAAAATACTTCAACGTATAAAAAATCAATTTTTTCAAAAAGACCAATTTTTTTAAAAAAATTAAATTCTCATAAATTTATTTTTTCTAAGTTCTGAAAAAAGTTTGAAGCTTTTTTAAAAAAAAATAATTTTTGATACGGAAAGAACTAGCAATTTTTCTTAAGGCACGATGCCATGCACACACTAGTTGAAGAAACAAATCATCCGATTAGAATAATTTAAAAAACATTTTGCTTATATTGGCGGTGTGAAGAAATATATTTTGGGAAAGACAGGACCAGCGATTTCAAAATTTTCAAAAAAAAAATTAAAATTAAATAAAGGTAAAATGTCACAACTACTACAGTTCTGTTTAAATACAGTCATAATCTCAAAATATTTTAAACAACTAATTTTAGAATATATATTGCTTTAAAAAAAATCAATTTAAATAGCAAGTGATCACTGTTTTATGCGCATGGTAAATGTACAATATTCTCATCAATATACAATATACTGCGATTTATATATTCGTCAATCGCGGTTTATAGCATTGAGCAATTTATGGAGTGTATATTCTTTGTTGATTTTTTTATTGCTGTGTTGAAGCATGAATATTTTTGAACTTCGAATGAAAATCTTCTTTTATAATTTTATAAGTTTATTTCTTAAAAGTACTATTTTTATAAAAATGGAAAAAGAGTAAAAATATACAAAATGTACATTTAAATCACATTCAATACCACGGTTCCGTACCAAGATTCAATTTTGAAGTTTATTTATATGGTTTAAACAAATGTCATCGACATTTTCGACAGTATGGAATAACCGATTTATAAAATTGAAAAATCATTCGGTTGGTACTCGATAGCAAAGCGTTTTTGCAAGAGGCAGTTTTTGAGAGAAAAGTTTATCCAATTAGATCAATTAAAAAAACATTTTGCTTGAGTACACGGTGTGCAAAAAATGCATTTACAGAAAATGTAATAATTTTGAAAATTTTCAAAAAGAAATCAAAGTTTTCGAAACAATTCAAACTTAAAAAAAAAAAAATTGAAATGTTTCTGCATTTTCAAAAAAAAAAAAAAATTTTGAAAAATTAAAAAAAAAAAGATTTCTGTATCTTCAAAATGGCTGGGCCTGCCTTTGCCAAAAACTAATAACTACTTCTCACAATCCCATTACCAATTTAATGTTTTTTAGATCATTCAAATCGGATGCTCCGTTCTCTCGAAAACTCGATTTCTATTTTCTGCACTCTTTACCTTTTATCTCCGTAACTGCTGGACCTGCATTTACTAAAAACTAATCAGCACATCTCCCTATCAATACTAATCAAATGTTTTTTGAACCATTCGAATCGATTGATCCGTGCGCCCGAAAACGTGAACGAAAAAATGCGGACACACAAAACACACACACGAACACATACACACACATCCATTTTTCTGAGGTATGCCAAAATGTTCAGAAACCTTCAAAACGTCGAGAAATACAAAAATTTTTAATTTCGATTTTTGGACGATTGCAATAGCTTACCCTTCGGGAAGTTAAAAATAACATTGCATCTCATAAAACAATTAAATAACGTATGCTTAAATTTTATATTAAGGTCTCCTGAACTAAACTAGTGGTGTATGGCATCGTGCCTTAAGGCTGGAACTTTCCGTACCGTAATGAAATATTCGAGGAATATTGAATGTTTTCAAATATATTATTACAAATACTGTAACTTTCATTATTTTTGCTATCTTGTTATATCTAAGCAAATCAAATGTAAATCATAAATGAATCAATTTATCTCCAGAACACTAACAATCGTCATTTCATTTCATTTCGAATTCAATTTCAAAAAAATAGTTGCCTAATTTACACAAAATTGAAAAAGTGCTCCAGTAATTCTGTGCGACATTTTCACTTATACTGTGCTTAGCTTGGCGGCATTTTCACATTTTTCAATAGTTTTCACAAAATTGGAAAAGTGCTCTAGTACATAAACAGTCTAAACGCACTTGGGTAAACATTTGCACCAGAGGGGCGCTTAGACTGTGCTTAGCCTGGGTAATTTTTTGAATTTTTAATCCAAAATTATTGATCCATAATTTATTGATTTGCTTATTTTTGGTAAGAAATTTGCTTACTTTTGCTGACAAAGGGGAGGGGGGGGGGTTAAATAATTGTAATAAATCTGCTTACGTAATACTTGAACGATCCCTAAACAAATATTGTTTTTGCAAATTCACTCATTCTGTAACAAATGTGTTTGAAGAACTTCATGTAATTAAAATTAACATACATTAATTTACTGTTTGTATTTTTTTACTTTTTTGCTGACGATATAATCTCATTCTTTGAACAGCTGTAATATCTGTCTCGCCTAAAAAATTGAAGTCATACTTTTATATTTGTTTTATTTATCAAGCCCTGCACATAGCTTGATCTATGAATCATTTTCTTTTTTATGTGAATGTTAATGCAATGATCATCATCAATATTACGAGGTAATAAATTAATCATAATATTAACATCAACAAGCACATTTATAATTTGGCCAAATATTCCAAATTATCCATTTGCATGTCGCAATCGTCTAATTTGCATGGAACACAACCTAGGTGAAATTAACCTTTCAGATACAGTATCTGGTTCAGGTAGATAATTTGATATAGGTGGAAATACAAACTCGTTAAATTTTCACAAAGTGGGAATTTTACTCGAATTTAATGCCTTTCGACGAGTTTGACATCCAACTTGATTATTTGAATCAATATTCAGAAAACCATTAATAAGAATTTGTTTTTGAGCATCATTTGATATTTTTAACACTATTCCTACCGACATTTCATGTCTGCTATTCCTACCGCGACCGGTCAAATGACCGGTCATGCAAAATCGGTATTTTTCAGTATTGAATGAAAAGTTAATGCTAGTTTAAAAGTTTATAAATACAAATACAATATATTTCTTTTATTTTAGAATGCGAAATCTACATTTTACACTGTTTTATTCAATTTTTCACGATTTTTTTCCTTAGAGCGTATTTTCTGCACACGCATTTTTTACGTTTTTGCTGATTTTGTTCGCCCTATCATCTTTCTAAAGCATTATCTGAAATATTTTTTTTAGGGAATCTGTTTTGTACCTGTACTTAGTTGATTTTTTTCTGAATTCTTGTTGCAACTATACTGCAAGTTAATTGGAATAGAAAGTTCCTGCCTTGTACATTGTCTTCCCGTAATTTTTTTATGTGACAACAATGGATTTATGCTGAATAAATGCAAAATAATGTAAATCCTTGATGAATTCTCTCTAAAATTCATATTTTACCGAATGATTTCTGATTATTTTATGAATGACATCTACACCAGTCCCGACGATAATACCAATTAAATTAACTCCCGTATTAGTGTAATTTTTTCAACATATGTGTATGTAAGTGAAAATTAGAATCTTCTTTCTTAGCTTCCAAAATTGTAAATATTATTTGAGTGTTGAAGTCCTTGATTTGTAGTTCAGCCAGTATTTATAGCAGTTATATTGCTTCATTTGTACCTACCATCATTTTTTTTTTACTAAAAGTTTAGCTATATGTAGGATGGTGTAGATGTTATATATTTTTTACGTCGTACTAGCGATTTTGATAATACGGTTTCATCAGTTATAAATCTTCAAAGAAATTCTCAGTTTGCTAAGTATACTAAATGGTTACAAAAATTTTACACCCCATTTGTGCGATTTGCTGGGCATAATTATATTTACATCGTATATTGAACGGTTACTAATATTTATACGTTTTCCTGAATACTATCGAACATGTGTTGAATAAATTTACACCTTACCATTATTGAAAATATATGTTTGTCGATAGTGATACGTGATCTTTTACAACAATTTTGATTGCTGTCAATGTAGTTGAACCAACCTTTGGATTCAAAACAAAACCTATCAATTTGTTGTTTGGATTCCTTAGTAAAAATCTGTTTATACATAGACATAGAGCAAAAATGAGAAAACCTACTTTTTATATCGCAGAAATGCAATATTTATACTCTTTGCCTTATTTGCGCAGCATGCATACAGAATCGAAAAAAATGCATATGAATTTGCAGAAGGCAGTTTTTACCAGTCTAAATTCTTCTGAATTTACATTTTCTTGTAAGTTCGATCATATTCTTAACAATTACTACAACAAATGCCGTCCGAACATCGTCTTTCGTACTACCGGTCAAATGACCGGTCGCGGTAGGTAAGACAGTATACAATTTTTTTTCCAAAAATAAAAATTGAAAAAACAAATTAACATTGAAAAACGTATCATACTCACATATTAGAAAAAGTCATAAAGTTTGATGACGATTCAATTACATTTGATATGAAAAATACTAATCGAAAAATCCAAAACGGTCATTTGACCGGTCCCGGTAGGAATAGTGTTAAGTCACTTTGAAACCAAAATCTATCACACACAAAGCATACATAGCCAAAGCTATCATTTGTAAATTGTTTTTCAAACAATTTTCGTGCATTCCTAAACAAATGGAAGTCTTCATATGGAAGTTCAAATACTTCATTTGACTCTTGCAAAAGATCAGCTCTTGTCACATTATTAATCACATTATATAAAGAATCATCAATTTGCAGTTGGCGTGATGTAGTTGCTGTATCAGAAAAAGTAACAGCAGTACTTTCATCTAAAAAGATAACAAAATAATATGTTTGAATGTGAATAGTTGTAGCGTTTTTCAGGAGTCAAATAGCTTGAAAAGATTCTAACTTATGTCATTGGTGTTGACATTAACATCTAAATTGATACCTCTGACTCAAGATTTTCTAATAAATTGGCAGTAACCGATTATTTTCCTCCAGTTGTTTTGCTTGACGATGTAATCTTGATCTTTCAGAGTTTGTAAGAGGCTTTGAACCTTCATCCATATTTATAATTACTATTATAATAAATTAAAATGATTCTTCATAGCCATCATAAAAGAGAAACATGTAAACTTATGTTAAATTTCCAATGAAGAAATATTGTTTCCATAATTTCACTTATCATGTAATTGAGTTTGTAGAACTTCATTATTGACTGCTTGTTTGTTTTAACTATTTCGCTGGCGACTGTGAAATATCTTTTGTAAAAATATTTTTCATTTTAGTAATAATTTCAAAGGTATATAATAACCTCAAATAATACAAATTACTTCAATAAACTTACATTTCTTACATGCAGCGCAGATTTTTCATATGTCATTATTTGCGATCATTTGCACTACAATTATTTATGGGGGACGGGATGAAATATTCTTTCGATCCTGACATTTCTATTAACTCACGATTTATTTCTATTTAACCTTAAAAAGTTTTGACATAATACCGGAAATTTTAACAATATGCTTCAAGCTTTCGGTAACGTAGGGTAGGGCGGGGCTAGTTGAGCAAATTTTTACTTAAACGGATGTAGCACCTCAATGAAAAGTCTCAATAAATTGCTATATGGCTTAATGGATTTGTTGTTTATCGCTTAACAAAAGTGTTAATACTATTTTTGGTAATAAGTAAAATTTAAAAGCTACAGCTGTTTGAATGCAAAAAGTCAAGTATGCTCAATGTACCCCATAGGTGAGGCAAGTTGGGCACTAAGAAAGTATAATGAAATCATAGGTTCAATGTCGATTAGTGATGAAATAAAATAAGTTTTTAATAACCAGTTCTATATTTATAGTCTTTATTGACAGAGAAAACAAAACTTATAGTAATTTTCTTTGAATAATTAACGATTAATTAACTTAGGAATTATTTTACCATTATATTCAGTATTTTTGTTTAAAATCATTATTTTTTTATATTATTACTCATAGACTTAGCTTAAATCTTAAAAATAATAATCAATTTCTGAAAGTTAATGATAATTGTCTTAGTGACAGAACAAGTTTAGCAACTATGCTCATCTAACCCCAACTCGGAATTTCAAAATAAAAGTGAGTTTATAAAAAAACCGTGAGAATTATAGCCTCTGTGCATATTAAAAGTACTATAATTATATTGAAGAATAACATTTACCTGATTAAATATTTGATTAAATAAATAACATTTGAGTAAACCAGAAGAAAACTCGTAATGAATTACGTTTTTACTTTTTGGTTTCAAAAGAAACAAAACGGCCGTGAGCCTCACTCATTTGTCCAGCGGCCACTAGTGATCGCGGGATGTTTATTTCTCCCAAACCTCTATCTTTCCGCCATATAATGCCTAAACGGACGGTGAATAGTTTGCGAGATATTTCGATTGCTCAACTTGCCCCTATGCTCAACTAGCCCCGCTCTACCCTATTATGGACGTATGCACGTCTAAACATGCTTTCGGTGACGCACGCACGTATAAAGTCACGCATCAGAATCCACCCATATAGAAATCATATCATCGAGAGCGAATGAGTCTCACTTCAGCTTGGCGTAACAATTTCCGTTGCATTTGTACGGATTTACACCCATGTCGCGCCTAAAGAAGTTTTACTTCAAAAATTAGAAACAAATTTTTTTTATACAAAAGCAATTATTTTGTTGAAACAAGCAGAAAGTTCTTTAAATCATTTCAATCGGACGCTTAGTTCTCTCAAAAACTATCATTTTTTAACATTTAGCTCTGTATTTCCGAAACCGCTGGGCCTACATTTGCCAAAAACTAATAACCACTTTTCCCCGTCATTACAAATTGAATGTTTTTTGGATCATACAAATCGGATGATCCGTTCTCTCAAAAACTCGATTTCTATTTTCTGCACTTTTTGCTCCATATCTCCATAACGGCTGCACCTGCTTTTGCAAAAAAATCGAATGTTTTTTAAACCATTCAAATCGGTTGATCCGTGCGCCCGAAAACGTGGACGAAAAAATGTGGACATACAAAACACACACACACACATCCATTTTTTCTGAGGTATGCCAAAATGTTCAGAAACCTTCAAAACGTCGAGAAATGAAAAAATTTTCATTTTCGATTTTCGGCTCATTACTATAACTACCCTACGGGAAGTTAATAACAGTGCTCATATGAGAAAAAGTAGCAATGGAAGCAAATTCTTTTGTTATGGATTTTCATACATTGCCGTTTATCTCCTGATAGCAACGTTGTAAGAATCAAGGTGATGGCTGGTTATACATCTTTTATCCTCTACTTTCGAATATTGTTGTTGAAAAATTCCTAACTTTACTTATTTTTGTGATTTTGGTGCTGAACCTTTTTTCCTGCAAACCTTCAATCCTCGCTCTACCCTACCCTATGCATATATGCAATATTTCATTAAATGTCCATTTGGTAATGAACAGTATTGTTACTTTTTAATATCGCACCAATGCATGGGAATGCACGAGAATTGTATGCATTTGTATTTTTTGCGCTTGCAATCATGAGATTTTAAAACGGCAACAATTCCGAAACAAAGTTAGTTACCGATGCAGATTTTGCAACAAAAAGTTGTTTTCGAAAAGCCATATGAATCAAACACATTTTCATAATGCGCTTTTGTCTACATAGAAAGTTAACTGTAATTCCGTCGTATTTATTTCGAATTAAAACCGCATCAGGGATGGTTCCGCAATTGCAAATTGTGTATAAATTTACGCATGTATGCGTATTTATAGTCGAGTTGTAGAATTAAAGCTTCTGCTTGGGTTTTGGGAGAGCATAACTTTTAATTTCAGCAATTTAACCCGTGTGCTTCACGAAAACTTTTCGACGCGCATTCTCTGCTCTTGAATTAAATTATTTGCGCGAAAGGTGGAATAAATATCAATTATTTGTCTCAGAGTGAAATTTCATTTAACATATATGATGGCTCGAAGCTTCGTACAATTATGATCTACTGATATCTGCCCATCAAATATATAGAATAGTAGATCTAGTATTATTCTCGTGAAGCAGTGCTTGTGTTCCAAAGCCGTAAAAATATTGATTTTGATAATATTCAACTTCTATTGAAATGTACGAATTTATTCATCTGTTTTGGTTTATGATAAATGCTTTTTTAAACTAATCTTTTAACGCATAATAGGTGGAAAATACTATAAATTTGAATATAATTTTTTGATTATAAATCTGTCTACACCAAATGCATGTGAACACTATATATAACACGACACGTATCAGACATCCAATATGTTCACTAAAATTCCCAGTTAATTTCTAAATATAGTTATATGTTGTTTTATCGTTTTTCAAAAGTTGGTTCTCTATACATTTTTAACTTTCCGTAGGGTAAGTTATAGTAATCGCAAAAAAATCGAAAATGAAAATTTTTATTTATATTTACGTTTCAAAGGTTTCTGAATATTTTGGTCAATTAGCACCTCTCTCGCAAACCTGTCTATGGCGTTCCAAGCAGTTTCAGTTGTTAGCATCGCTTCAACAACAGTACCTGGAGTAATTCATTGCTTCAATGTCTCTTTCAAATCGTCCCGTAGAGCACCAAATCGCGGGCACACGAAGAACACATGCTCAGCATCTTCGATTTCGCTCAAACAATATGGGCAATCCGGCGAGCCGTGCCCAGATAGCATTTGTGTAGTATAATAATTCATTTCTCCATGCTTGCGATTTAGCCAGACTTTGATGTTCGGAATGAAACGATGCATCCATCTGCCCTTCGATGTGACATCCCACAGTTGCTGCCTTCTGTCAATGCTGTTCAGCCGTTCTTCTATTCTCAACTTTTCAGGACTCAGTTGTTGATGTCTACGATGGTAAATTGTTCGTCTTTCCTCTGCTAAGATTAAGAGAGGCAAAGTTCCTGAAATAACGCACACTGCTTCCTCCGATCTTGTGCGAAATGCGCATGCAATTCTTAAAGCACTCAGACGATATATAGGTCATGCCATTCTCCTCGATTTTTGAGTTTTGAGAGCATAAGCCCATATGGTGATACCATATGTAAGCACTGAAGTAACCATTGATGATAGTAATATACTTCCGGTTTGTTTAGGGCCTCCAACATTAGGCATCAGTCGAGCAAGTCTCGTCTTAACTATTGACGGCTTAGCACTAACGTGTTCCACTTGTTGATAGAAATTCAATCGAGCAACAAGCATTACGCCGAGGTAACAGATGTCAGGTTTTGACGTGATCTCTAGATTTTCTATCTTCAGCTTGATTGTCTCTATTGTTTTTCTACTCGTGTATAGAACAGTTTCAGTTTTTTGTTGTGCTAATTGGGGGTTCATTGTTCTCATCCAGCGATTAATTTTTCTAAATGTTATATCGGCACGTTTCTCATTGATACGAATCGAATGTTTTTTGAATTATTAAAATCGGACGCTTTGATCTCTTAAAAACTAAGTTAACGTTTTTGGCATTTTTGCTCCATTATGATGGCCTTTTGAGACTTGAGATTCCAGCATGTGTGAAACTAGTAGCATATGCAGACAATGTAGTCATAGTAGTTGTCTCCAAACAAATTAATGAAATCGTAAGTCTATTCGATATAACATTTAGAAAAATTAATCGCTGGATGAGAACAATAAACCCCCAATAAGCACAACAAAAAAGTGAAGCTGTTCTATACACAAGTAGAAAAACAATAGAGACAATCAAGCTGATTATCTTCTATATATATATATATAAAAATAAGTCGGGTTTTCCTTCCTGACGAAGTAACTCCAGAACGCACGAACCGATTTCGACAATTTTGAATTCGTTGGAAAGGTCTCGGGTTCAGCAAGGCTTATAGCTAAGAAAATTAGTGGTGCATAGCATCGTGCCCTACTGCAAATTGCTGGAACTTCACGCACCGTAATTAAAAATTCGAGTAATGACATTAGAATTATCAGAATTATGCTTGGTTAAGTCAACGAGCAATTCTTGCCGCAAAGAATAATGATGTACACGCACTGAATTTCACCATTCAATCAAAAATTGCTGGCGATTTGGTGACATACCAATGATTCCGACTGGTCTTCCGTTTGACTTCAAACGATTGCAATTTGCAGTTTGCCTTGCGTTCGCAATAACAAGTCGCAAGGCCAATCGCTTAGTGTTTGCGGGATAAATTTCAAATAGATTATTTAAAAATCATTGTTTTGCACATGGGCAGGTATACGTTGCCATTTCACGAGTTGGAAAACCATCCGCTTTGTTTGTGTTAACGTCAGACCAAAAAACAAAAAATGTGGTTTACCAAAGAGCACTTCAATGAAACGGTTAATTTGCAGATTCACTTTCATTTACTTAGAAAAGTTCAACTAAAAAACACTTCATTTTTGTAATCGAAATAAATTCATTACTGTTGTATAAGATCAAATTTTTCCTTATCAATTATAAAACAAACAAAAAATTTCTTCATCTTTCTCACGAAACCATCTGGTGGCGAAACGAAGTTCGTCGGTTTTGCTAGTTTATTATAAATACATACTGTAAGTTTATAAGTGCTATTTAAATTGGGCGATAAGCGTATTTTATAAACAAACTTATGTGTATGTTCACAAGAGTCCATTTTTTTTAATTTGATTTTTTGATAATTTAGATAAATTTGCAGTATGTATTTATAATAAATAATCTATTTGAAAATCTTCAAAACAATTATTGATTATTTTCATTTTTCATAGTACCAGCAATTTGCCTTAAGGCACGATGCCATGCGCCTTACTAGTTTCAACTAAATTTATTTTTATGGTTTGCCATCATAGACCTTATACAATACATGGACTGCTAGTTGAGCGCATAAAAAGTGTCAAAAGATGTTCTATGGTATAATGGCATACGAGGGTAATTTTGCGGCCGAGATATGTCAAATACGAACACGAGCTTTACCGAGATTAGTCGAATGCTCTCGATCGCTTAAATTTTACAGTTACTTGGGTTCACGTGATGTTTGATCGCTCGGGTTTTTAAACTAAAAGAGGATAAAAATATACCTGTTGTAAAATTGTTAAAAGTAAAATGTGTGCCTGTTGCAGTAAAACCTGTTTTGTGCTGTTCTGTATGCTTCGCAAGTATTCCGGGAAATTCGACATTGATCGATATAAAAAATCGAGGATATCTTTCATATCCTTTCGAAGAAATGTTTAATTTATGTTTATATATAGAAAGCCTAATTCAAAATTCTTTAAATTTAATGTACAAAAGTTCATATGAAAAATGATTCTCTGAAAGTGAATGACTTGGGACTTGCACATTTTTTCAGATCAAGTTATTTCCAGCAATTTGTCCACCATTATCATGACCTTATCAACTTTGTCGCAAAAATTTACTTAACAATTAGAATGCACCATGAAGAAAGAAAGAAAAGCAAAGTTGATAAATATGTACTCCGCTTTCATACGAAAATTGCGCTTTTTAAACCCCAATAATAAATATATTACATTTAAACAAATATTTCATTATTGCTTTCTAATTTCCCATAATAGCTCTAGCCAACTGTCCTTATTTCAGTGAATTTTATAATATGTAAAATATTGTTTTAATTTTTTTTTCTAATTTCCTTAAACACTTTGTAAAACTAAAATAAATAAATTAATAAATAAATAGTTCATTACATTCATTAGTTCAAATAAATTGTATATTATATAATATTTTGCCAACAATTTCGAACACACGGACTTTCATTTGACGTTTAAGCGATCGAGTTTGACATATCTCGGCCGCAAAATTACCCTCGTATGCCCTCATACCATAGAACATCTTTTGACACTTTTTTACTTGAGAAATGTATGGGGACTAGCAGTCCATGAAATTGTATAAGGTCTATGTTTGCCATCTCAAGAGTAGAGTTTGTAGCAGTAGAGACACAGTGAACCATAATAAATTTGAAAATACGCGCCACTTGTTAAGCATCAAAGCAATTCGATAAATGCCTCATCTCTCTAAAAGCATACTAGCATACTCTATGCTTCAAATGACAAATAGTGAATGTATTATTCATATGAGTAATAGTGAATTGAAATTATTCATATTTTGAAAAATTATAATATTTTTGTGAAACCAGATATTATCTAGCGTACTGTTTTACTGAGCATACGTGTAGTATAAATATTTAAAAATGTCACAAAATACAATTGTGTCTATGACTGAGCCAACAGTTAAAATGGAACCAAGTGAATATTCAGCAGAAGATATTAAACACGAAGTTGGGGATGAATTTAATGTTCCTGATCATGATGTGAAATATGAATCGTGTCCTGAGGATGATGAAACCTGTTTGAATTCAGAGGTGACTGTGGAAGTAGAGGTCAAACATGAGGTAATCGAGGCATCTGCTTCCAGATCATCAGACATAACTACACATTCTGAAGAATTTCGGTATAAATGTAAAATTTGCAATCAGACATTTAAACTGAAAGGACATCTGAAAAGTCACATGCTAAAACACAGAGAGGTACGTTCCCATGAATGCAATATATGCCATGCCACATTTACACGATCCGGTAATCTGAAAAGGCACATGCTGATACATAGTGCAGTACGCCTTCATGAGTGCAGCATATGCAAGAAGCCATTCTCAGACTTAAGTAATCTGAAAAGGCACATGAAGTCCCATGAAAGTGTACGCCCCTATGAATGCAGCAAATGCTTGAAAACATTTTCTTTGAAAGATTACCTGAAAAAACACATACTGACGCATACAGGATTACGCCCTTATAAATGTAAAACCTGTGATAAATCATTCAACGCAAAAAGTAATCTGAATAGACATATGTTGACACACACTGGAATCAGACGACACAAATGCAATCAATGCAAGAAAGCCTTCTCAAGTTTAAGTACTCTAAATAGTCATATATTGACACACACTGGAGCAAGACCTCATCAATGCAATAAATGTCAGAAGGCTTTCTCACAATTAAGTACTCTGAAAAGGCACATGAGGTCGCATGAAGGTGTACGTCCTCATGAATGCAATGAATGTAAGAAAACATTCACGAGTTTAAGTGGTCTGAAAATGCACATGCTGTTGCATGAAGGTGTACGCCCTCATGAATGCAGCATATGCAAAAAAACTTTCACGGCATTAAGTAGTCTGAAAAGACACAAGCTGATTCATGAGGGAGTACGCCCCCATAAATGCCACATATGCAAAAAGACATTTTTACTTTTCAGTAACATGAAAAGTCATATGTTGATCCACAAAGGTGTACGATCGCATGTATGCAATATATGCAAGAAAAGATTCACATATTTATGTAATCTAAAAAGTCACATGCTCATTCACAGTGGTCAGCGTCCTCATGAGTGCAAATTATGCCAAAAGTCATTTACAAAACTAAGTACTTTAAAAAGTCATATGCTCAGGCACTATGGAGTACGCCCGCATAAATGCAATATTTGCAATAAAGCATTTAGTCAAAGAAGTGTGCTCGAAAATCATTTAGCGATGCACAGAGGAGTACGTCCCTATGAATGTGATATGTGCAAGAAGACATTCTTGCACAAAAGCAGTCTAAAAGGTCACATGCTTCTGCACATTGGAGTACGGCCACATCAGTGCAAGGCGTGTAATAAGAGATTCACTCAATTAGGTACTCTGAAAACCCACATGCTGATACATAAAAAAGTTCGCCCTCATGAATGCAGCTTATGCAAGAAGAAATTTAGACATGCAGGCACTCTCAGGCATCATGTGCTTATACACAGTGGAGTGCGCCCCCATAAATGCAATATATGCAATAAGAGCTTTACACTATCAGGTAGTCTGAAAAGACACAAGCGAATACATAAGACAGTTATGTAATAGATAAGACAGTTCACCCTCATGTATGCTTCATGTGCAAGAAGCTGATTCGCAAATGAAATATATCGCCATGACTGCACTAAAATATTAGGTCATTTGAAACAACATGCTGTCGCACTATGGAGTATTAGGTCATCTATGGAGAGTATCCTTATAAATGTGAAATATGCACTATGGGAATTACTTAATCAGACGATTTGAGGAATCCAAGAAATTTAGTATTGTGAGCTTTCTATTGCAATAAAGACCTAATATGTGTAATGAGTGCAAAATTAATTATAATAAGAATACTCAACATTCTGCTGGAAACTAATCTGTGAACACTACAAAATAGATTACTATACCAGGCTAAGAATCTAACAATATATTAAACAGTAAATGCCATTCTTTGTATAAGGAATAATACAGAATAAAGGCTTTTTATTTATATAAAAGACTGGAGAAACCTTGTTATATAACTTTCACCACCTGAAAATGCATATTCTTTTTACAACTAGTATCTTTCATCGCTCGCAAAATGTATTCATATACATGTACATGTATTGACCAATATCATTCACCACCCAAAAAATATATGTCAGGTGGGTAAAGAAGAGTGCTTTACATTTGTTTTGTTAAAGAAGAAAAGTTATAAAGTCTTCGGAAGATTATGGACCAGATTGCATAGATGAATGAGCAGGGACATTATTATGCACTTGGATCATGTCGAGTTCATGAATATTTAAATTTAAAATTTTTAAGACAGAAAGCACACACAATGGGATAAACAGTTCTTGGCACCTTGTTACACTTTTGTGTGATGTGGCAATACAAGGGACTATGAACTGTGAATGGAAAATGGCATTCCCTACTGAAAATGTTGCTGTCCATAATGGCACATAAACAAAGTTTCTTTCTTTGGCTTCCGTAGAGTACAGATGTGCCATTTTAACCAAAACCGGAACTGAAAAGTTCTTATAATTGTTGTGAATCAAACGCCTCTCCAAATTTAGGCATTTGTAAAAATTGCGGAAAAATTCATCATATTAATTGTGCTAATAGAAAAAGTTTCAAATTTCTATATTGAATTTCGATACAGTGCTGTGATAAAAGTGAAGCGTCTAGCGATTATATGGAAACAATTACTAGACTTGAAGGAACAATTGTCGATAAAAATGCATTAATAGAACAAATAATTACTATAATGAGGGATACGGAATATATAATTTAGCAACTTGAGGATAAAATCTAGATGCTGCAATGGTTGAATCCAAACCAAAGGAAAGAGCAGGTTTCTTCAGCTGCTCCCAGTATTTTCATATCGATTCTGAGAAAGCAGCTCATAAGAAGTCAAAAAACAAAATATGGGAAGAAATCAAATGTCAGCTAAATCCGACAGCTAATTGCTACATCATCATATTCGATCTCCGACCATGAATATAATAATTTCTTTTACCGACGGGAATTTCGCACATTAAGGAAAATAAATGAAATTAATATGGAACCATTCAAAAAGCAACTACCTCAAGTAGATTGGAATTGTCTTTATTAGAGCGAACACAGCAATAAAAAAATCAACATTTTTCTTCGCGTATTTATAAACAAGCTTTTCTGAATGATGCTTTTATACAATCACAAATACCTGACCTTAAACAATATTTTGAATATTGTAACGAAAAGGATTATAAATATACAGATGGAAAGTGAACGTCAGCAAATAAATATAATTAACATAGTTAATTCAGATATTAAACAGCAAACTATATGGAAAATAATAATACAAGGAACATGTCATAATATTCAAATAATACTGCAATTGGGACAACATCAGCAAAATAATTCAATCATTTCTTCAGAAATGTAGCCGTCAATTTGACCAAAGACTTTCAGACTAGGTCTGAAGCTTATTTAGCTAAGGTACATATCAATGGGCAAAGTATGCTTTTGAGTCCAACAACTCCAGAAGAAATTGTTACAGCGATTAAGCAGATGAAACATAAGACGTTTAATTATTGTTTGCAAAATCAAATCCAATGAAGGATACAATACCTACGGGTAAAAAAGCCATGTCATAAAATGCAATGTACATACTTTTATATACTGAAATATATAGTCTTTGAATTGAATTGAACATAAGACGTTATTTGATACCGCGTTATTTGTGCCGCGGTTGGATGGACAGGCCAGAAAATGGTACAACGCTGAACTTGATAATGTAAGATTACCGTATGATGATCTGAAGAATATGTGTGAAGTTTTCCGGTGTGGAGTATGCACTAAGGCAGAAGAATTGGAGGCATTACGTAAGAAAATTTGTGATAGTGTGGACCGTAGTGCTCGAGTGCAAGTACAGAAAATAAGGTGTGAGAAATATTTAAAGGCAGAACAGCATGCGGAAGCAGATGGCAGATGAAACAAAACAAATGGTAATAGTCGGCAAGTGAAATCAGTCTCGCTTGATGGTATGATGATGACACGATAGATTTCACCATTCTATCACTAAGGAGAAGAAAGATTTGAAAGAAATTAAAAAAAAACATTTGCAGCAATGCAATACGCTTTGATGAAAATGAAAGAGGAAGAAAAAATGTTAGAAAGACAGTTGAAAGAATGCATCCGTAAAGAAGAAGAAGAAGAAGCTTCTAAATTGGAACAGATTTGGTTGGAGCAAGAAAGTATAGAGAAACAAAAGAAAAAGAAACAGAAACGTAAAGAACATTCGAAAACAATGTTACAAATGAATCTGAGAACTATATAATGAAAGAAAATCCATTAATGGAGAATGTATCAGTCGAAAAGGTAATTGAGCAAAGTGCCGAGGCAGAAATAGTAAAGTACCCTGTAACGTCTGTATTAAAATTTTTTTATAAAATGTAGGCAAGAATATTAATAATTTGATATGACGGTACTTCCTAGTTCGTCGATATTAAAATGTATCTGTATATTACATACATGTACAAATTTGGACATGTATCACTGCAGTAAATGATAAACGAACTTACGGAAAATTTTATGATTCAGGTAAAGAGTTCTTTAACAAATAATCTTTTAACTCATTATAATTTTGTTTCTTGATGTGTTTAGTTGTGATATACGTGATCAAAATGGCTGATTATAAAATTAATGTGTCCAGTGATGATGATAGTGTTTTTTCTCATGAAAAGCAAGTTATTGTGGATGCATTTGATGTGTGTAAAAAAATCTATTTGAATTATAAAACATTGATGGAGTTCAAGTGTTAAAAAATCCGAAAATGCCATTGTTCTTGGAATTTTTGTTTGTGATGTTATTATTGATATTTTAGAAGAACACTTGTTTGTGACTATTGATGAATTGTTTATAAAGCATGAAGAAGTAGTAATTAATGATTCCGGCGAAATATCATCTTCACCAAATTTAAGTTCGTCTTTCGCGGAGTCGAATATTAGTATTGTTAGCACGGATATAACAGAAAGCACGGATCCAACAACGGAAAGCGATGGGTATGTGCCATTACCAAAGAAAACTAAAACTTTGTTTATCCCATTAGATTTGAAGTTAAAAGTAATACAATTAGCTGAACAACATCCTAAATGGACTATCAAAAGCTTACAGAAGTTTGGAACAGCAGCGCTTAAAACGAAGTCAGATTTGAAAAAAATGGCAAAGGGACGTTTTAAATGGCGGCACATCAAATGAAAAATTTGATCAAATTAATATGTGGACATTTGATAGATTCCAAGAAGCTCGCGCATCGAAAAAAAACGGTAACTACAAAGTATTACAGCAATGGGCGTCCGTGGCAGCACTTCAGTTTCAAAGTGACTCTTTTAAGTTCAAAGCATCGCAGACATGGATTGATACTTTCAAATTCAAACATAAAATTGTACAAAGACGTGCTAATCAATATGTCAAATCAAAAAAGCGTTAGATATTGATAAAATATTGGAGGACGCTGGCAAATTACAAAAATATATATGTAATATTTCATTAAATTTTGAAAATGATTTCATTATTAATACTGACCAGACGGGATGCGAATACAGAACATTGTCTAATAAGGGGAAAAAAGTTACAGAGATTTATTTAGGAGACTTCACTAAAGTTACGCATACGACACAGCGCAGTAAGCTGTAACTGCTTCCGGAAAGTTGCTGCCCAAAGTATTTTTATGTATGCGCGAGCCGAGCGGTCAGTTTGGACCAAAAGTTCAAATTGAAGTTCAAAAATATGAACACGAATTCAAAAATATTTGTGTGACTGCGTCGAAAAGCAGTAAAATGACGAAGGAACTTTTTTCATATTTTATTGATAATGTTCTTAAGCCATATGTTAAAAGGGAGAAATTTTTATTAATATTAGATTCTTGGGGTGGTCAAACTGATCCATCACTTTTCAATAATAATTTTACAAACGAAGTAGGACAACGAACCAGTACAGTAGAAATAATACCATCCCATTGCACACTATACTGCCAGCCTTGTGACGTTTATTTCTACAGGCAGGTAAAGTTATTTATGAAGAAAAATCAAAATTGTTACCAAATTAGGCAATTAGAAAGAGAATTGAATAGAAGGGAAGATGCCTTGAGGATACATTCTCTAATTCATCATCAGTTATCTGCGCATATTTTTCAGAATATGATCCAATATGCTTGGTTTGCAAGCAAACTGGCAAATACAAGAGTATTTTTTTTTAATGTGAATCAAGTATGTTTGCCGGAAACGGTCGCTAGTGAAAAATGTTTATGTAATACTACTGCATTTGTGAAATGTGCTTATTGCAATTTATTTTTATGTTTCTGTAGTTTTTATGATAAGTACCATCCCGCCAATTGTAAACCTTAAAGTAGTTAATATATACAAATAAATTACATTTTTTCTTCTTTGTTATTGTTGTTTTTCATATGAAATTATTATGTTTCAGGTATTACATCAATTTTATACAGACGTTACAGAGTATTTTACTATAGAATATTTAGCGAAAATTATAGAAATATTATATTAATTATCATATTTCATTATTAATTCCTATATTAATTATAGAAATATTATTTACTCATGCAATTATAAATTTGAATTAAAAATAATAAATAAAAATTTATTATGAGCGGGATTCGATTCTCCGTCGATACAAAAACGAGAGTTCAGTCACAGAGTTCATATTCACATATGCTTCTTTCAAGAGTAAATTGGAAAGAATAACATCTCCGGATGTTCAGCTCATTCTGTCGAAGTAAACATATGCACGGAGGTGTTGCTATTTACTGTCGAAAAGAAATAGAATGTTTGGAGTTAAATTTACATAACATTAAATTCCGATGAGCTGACGTGCGAAATGGCCGCATGCTACATAAAACAATTAAAAACTGTTGTAATATTGATGTACAGATCTTCCAATGCGACATTGAGACATTTTTGCAGAAAATTGATAAGATTTTACTGATAAATATGATAATTTGACTTGAAAAACAACATCATCCTATGCGGCGATTTTAATGTTAACCTTATTGAAAATCAAAT
>NW_020538040.1:126250553-126384271 GCF_003426905.1 Ctenocephalides felis
GACTTCAGTACAGTTCGATTGTAGCAGCCGAGCGATTCACATCGAATAAATAAATCGTAAATAATTGCATAATGTCTTCCGAGTCGGATGGTCAGTGCGGCCGACCACCTGACCCAAACCTTTTACCTGCCGCTCTGCGATGGAGAGATAACAGCAGATGCAAAGAACACTTGTTTAAATAGATCGAGTGACATGGATTTTTGTGATACTGAAAGTGTAATTAGTGTAGAAAATGAATCAGTTAGTAGTTGTGATTTGAACATTAAGAATAGTGTTAATGTTAATTAAAATATAATATCAACGATGTAAGTGCAGATAGTAATAAAAGGGAAACGTTAGAACAAAGGAAAACAAAGGGGAAAACAGTAATTTAGCGTCAAATAATAGTGATACAACAATGGAAATAACAAAAGATCTAATAAGTGATAACAATATAAACGATCAAAATAAATCAGATGAAAGAGTTAATCCATTAAATAATTTGATACGTTTCGAAGGTTGCGATATGGCCCTTACACTATATTTGTTGAATCCAAGGACAAAAATATAGGCCGACTACACCCGATGGCCTTGGGAAAAATCATACATAATGCAGGGGCATATTTCAAATTTGGTTTGACAGAAGTTTCGGTTATAGGAAAAATAAAGTAAAGATGGAATTTAAAAGCGCCAGGGTGGCGAACAAATTCTAGATGACAAAATTTTAGAAAAAAATAATCTGAGGCATACATCCCAAAATACCTACTTGCAAGGCATGGCATAATATTTGATGTGGATGCGAATCTCTCAGAACAAGAAATATAAACGCCATTGAAACAGACATTCCGGTTATAGACGTGGTATGTTTAAGACCGAAAAATAATAATACAATAAAATACTCATCACAATGTGTCAAATTAACGTTTAGGGGCACAAGTTTACCGAATAAGGTAGCTATACATTCGGTAAAATGTGAGGTTCGACCGTTTGTACAGAAAGTGGTCCAATGCTACAAATGCTGTCGGTTCAATCACGTTAAGGACCAATGTAGAGGAAAAGAGAGATGTATGAAATGTTCCGGAGAACATAATGCGAAAATATGTATAGCATCCAAATTTCTATGTGCGTTGTGCAATGGGGATCACCCTGCAAATGATAAAGAATGCACGGTATTATTAAAAAAAAAAATTAAAGAAATTATGGCTTGGCAGAAATCTAGCATACCATGAAGCCAGAAATATATATATAAAGACAGCTATGCAAACAAGTCAAAAGCCGGATTCAGTTTCACGGGCAAAGATAAAGAATTTCCAGGTTTGTATGCAAAACCTGCATCTAGTACAGACAGCAAGATAACTAAAAATAGGTTCGACGCCCTTTCTGATTTAGAGGAGGAGGAGCAACCGGAATTTTTAAATCCGACAACCTTTCATAAACCTAAAAGAGCGACTTACAAAATTACCAAAAGCAATACTCCATTCAATTCTGGATCCTCAATAAAAAAACAGTCAGTGAAGGAACCTGTATCAAATAGAAATAACAAAACCGAATTTAACCTCAACCCAAGAAAAAGGTTAAAACCGAGCGTGGAACGTGAATCTGCAATAGTCGAAAATAATAGCAATGTTCAACAAGATGGTTCATTAAATTTCTTAAACGAATTCATTGAAAAAATTAAACATATACATTCCTAGTAGCGCTGAACATTATAACCTGTTGTCAGAAATACTAAACAAAATGATGAGGTCCAAAGTTGGACCCGACAAACAAGTTGATTTGGCTGTGAGCACAGTATATTACGTATGGAAGCTTAAAATTATTTAGTGATAATAACTTAAAAAAAAATAATAATAATAATAATAATGCTAAAAATTATTCAAATCAATATCAGATCTGTTTTTTCAAATAAGCTGCATCTAGAATCCTATTTAAACACCAACCATATAGATATCGTAATATTATCTGAAACATGGCTCAAAGATAATAATAGATTTCAGATATCTGGATACGCCTTTATATCAAAGAATAGGGAAGATGGTTATGGAGGAGTTGGAATACTTATCTACCGAAGATACCAATTTCAGACGTTAAATTTAAACAGTTTCATTACCAATAAAATTCAGATTTGTGGAATTAAGCTGGCCATACATAACATAACACTTAATATTGTGGCGATTTATTGTGCCCCCGGGCACAAGACAGGAACGGAATATTGGGTGTCGCTATTCCAGGAACTAAATCAACCGGTAATACTAGCAGGGGACTGTAATGCTCACCACATAAGTTTTGGAGGGTTAAAAAACAATAATGCAGGCATAAATCTTAGTGAAGCCATAAACTCAGAGGGTTTATGTCTTATGAATGACGGAACACCTACAATGATAAGAAGACACGATAGGAATCCTTCCGCGGTAGACTTAACAATATGCAGCCCATCAGTGATGATTAGGGCTGAATGGAGTGTATTAAATGAAACTCTAGGGTCTGATCATTTAGCAATTAGTATTAATGTTAAATTAGGCAATGATAATAAGTTTAAATACAATCATAGTCCAGTAAACAGATATCGGTGGAAAATTAAAGATGCAGATTGGTCAGGTTATGCGCAAACTGTAGACAGAATGTTGTCGAATACTAATCTCAACTCTAATCCGATGATTTCCTATTCCAAGTTTATTGAATGCATTAATAATGCAGCACTAATGAATATTCCAAAAACAAATCCGTATTTGGGTACGAAATATAGAAATAAATCAAATCCTTGGTGGGACGAGGAGTGCAACAAAGTGAAGAAAATAAAATCGGAAGCAATTAAGAAATACAAAGAAATACCAAACATAGACAATTATATAAAATACAAGCGAGCGGTAGCTAAGTGTCGATTTGTATTTAAAAAGAAAAAATACGATAAATGGACAGAGTTTTGTAACTCTTTCTCCAGAGACATGTCTTCACAACAAATCTGGCACCATATAAAGGTCATGAAAAATGGAGCCACTCGAACCAATGCATTTCCTAATAACTTAGCTGATCAGTTTCTTAACTCACTTACTTCGGATACGGTAATTAATGACGTCAACATACAGGACATGGAAAAAAATGACGAATTAGAAGGTCCCTTTACCATTGATGAATTACATTTGGCACTAAAAAGGAATAGTAATACTGCGCCGGGTAATGACAATATACATTACCCCATGCTAAGTAACCTATCAGATAAGGGGAAAAAAATTCTACTGAAGGTCTTCAACGACATCTGGACTAAAGAGATTGCTGTAAAAGACTGGAGGACATATATCACAATACCAGTTCTAAAGCCTAATAAGGATGCAACAAAAATAGAATCATATCGGCCGATTTCTCTAGCGTCATGTATGTCCAAAACATTCGAACGCTTAATGAAAAGAAGAATCGAGTGGTGGCTCGAGAATAAGAAGAAATTGCCAAGTTACATGCAAGGTTTCAGAAACAAAAGAGGCACGTATGATGTTCTAACTAGTTTCGTCTATGAAATTCACAACAACCTGGCCAAGAAAAATTGTGTATTGACTATCAACTTGGATTTGGAGAACGCATACAACAGGGTTCAAATACCGATTTTAATAAACATTCTATATGAATTAAAACTCCCTAAGAGATTTATTGTTCACATTTATCACTTATTGAAAGATCGAAAATTAGTCCTCAGATGTAAAGATACACATTATGGGCCACGGTATATGTCGGAAGGCTTACCTCAGGGTTCTGTTCTTAGTCCCTTGTTGTTCAACGTATACACGGCACACCTTCAAAATGAGATTGGCCAGGACGCTCGGATCATGCAATATGCAGATGATCTAATATTATCACATAGTGGAGTGTCATTAAATGATGTGATCAAAAAAATGGATCAGACCATGACGTCATTTGGAAAATGGACCACATCACTGGGATTTTCAATCTCCGAGAATAAAAGTGCAGTATCGTTTTTCACCAGACAAAGGAATTCTATTGCGATGGAGTCAATAAAATTAGGTAGATACACCTTAAAAATACAAACTACCACAAAATGTCTGGGTTTGACTATAGATAACAAATTACGATGGGGTCCACATTTGGAAAATCTGTCAAGAAAATGTGAAGATGCATTAAATATCTTGAGAGTATTAAATCACATGATGTATGGCGCTGACGTGAAGGTTGCAATCAGGATATATAAACAGCTTATATTATCTAAACTTGATTATGGCTGCTTCATTTATGGGGATGCAAGTAAAAATCTACTACGCAAACTGGATACCCTGCAAAATAAAGCTATAAGGTATTGCCTGGGAGTTTTGCGTTCAACGCCCATTAACGCCTTACATGTGGAAGCACACATAATGCCTCTGCATTTGAGGAGGAAACTGTTAGCAACGAAATTCGTTATTGACAGAATAAGGTCCAACAACGTAGAGGTGATACAAAAAATTAGTAGTGCTAACAACTGTCAGAACAGACAATATTGGCAGAATAAGAAGAAACCTATACTTATGTCAGTGATCTCAGAAACTGAATACAAATGCAAGCCATTAGAAGAACAAAACAAAGCAACAAAATTCTACTTCAACTATGAAATCACGACTACAAACCTTCAAAATATCATACAGACGGAATTTTGTAATATATATAGCAGTCCAATTGATTGGGGGTATAGATTAGAAATTGAAGATAAAATTAAAAACACGTTTCCGGACTTCGAGGTTTTCTTCACAGATGGTTCAAAAGGTCCTGAGGGCGTAGGTGCTTGCATCTATCATCAGAACACTAACTTATATACTAAATATAAGTTAGATATAAATGCGTCGATTTATACAGCTGAAATGTACGCCATAAACAAATGTATTCGGAACATCGCCTCACTTAGCTTGGAGAAAGCCGTTGTATTCAGTGATAGCCGATCATCTTTAGAGAGCCTGCTATCTATAGGCAGGGACCCAAGTTTTTTAGTGTTAGATACTCTTAATCATATACATAACATACTCTCGAAAAGAAAATCCGTTTACTTAATTTGGATCAAGAGTCATATTGGAGTAACAGGGAATGAAGCTGCTGACAAAGGAGCAAAAGATGCAATAAACACGGGTATAATCGTAGAAGATGGAATATCCCACCAAGATATCAAAAACCTATTTAAGGCAAAGATATACAAGGAGTGGCAATTGGAATTCCAAGAGTCAAGTCGTGAAAAAGGACAGTTTTATGCAGCCATACAAGAACAAATTCCTGTCAGACCATGGTTCGACAAATTTACGAGGAGTCGTCATTTTTACTGCATTTTTAATCGTCTGAGAACCAATCACACCTTTACGCCTTTCCACTTGAATAGGATCGGAATTAACATCAATCCGTATTGTCATTGTCTTGGCGAAGCAAATAATGCAGATGCCAATCACCTAATTATGGAGTGTAGACATATGGAGAAAAAAAGAGAAAAACTATGGAATAAATTAACAAAACTGAGGATCCCACTTCCCACAAACCTGAGACTGATGTTGGCAGACACTGTAACTTATGATGCTATATACGAGTATATATGTGAAACTAGATTAATGGTATAGAGATTCAACATGTGTAATTAAAATTAGGTGTATATGTATATTGATGTGTCTTTGTGTATGTATATGCGTGTATATATATATATGTATATGTATGTATATATATATATATAGGTGTGTGAATGAGTATGTATGCATGTGGATTTATATATATATGTATAATAGTCTTAATTTTTGTAGATGTGAAATTCTGTAGACAATGGCCAATGTACAAGCTTACAAAGCCAATAAAAAATAAATAAAAAAAAAAAAAAAAACTCCTCACCGATTATCTATTGATTAAAAATGCTTTTACAGTTTAGTTATACAATATAAATGCTTCATAATAACATATTTCAGTATATGTTAGAAAATGCATGAGGTTATTTTGCTTTTTCATGTTTTTTGTTAATATATTTGAGCGGAGTCGGTTCAGAGCAGTCTGACGAGCATGGTATACCATATTTTGGTTTTTCGAAAAATCTACAGTGGCGTAACCCCTTAAACGTATCCGAAATAGGGCATCGATCAAATATTTATGATTATTTGTTAGAAAAGAGTATGATAAGAAAGCACGATCATCCAAAAAATGTTCTAATATTAACTGTACGTATTTCAGTACTTACAATTAATTCTCATAAAAGCATTAGAAAGTCGAGCACTACGACCATGTCCGTTGCATGTAAATATGTAAAACCTATATAATTCAATACAATAGGATCAAATGAAATTTATCGTTCGATAATCTGTACAGCTTATAGACGTTCACTCAAGTTTATTGCATCAATCAAATCAATTACGTTTCTGTCGATATGCACTCGAGAGCGAAGCATCGGAACCTACTGTCGAACGCGTTCTCGTGTTTGCTAACTGGATGCAACACAGGCACTTATTATCCAGGCCGGGGCGTTATAATTCAACGATTTATCCGGGACTACAGAGAGACGAAATAGACGTGTTTGCTGATGGTGCAAAACGGTTATTAAGTCTATAAATAGATCAATTAATCCAAGTTTTTGCAATTGACTTAAATGAAGTGTAGGTATATGTTACAATTTATTAGGTGACAAGATTTGTTAAAAACATTAAAACTATTTCAACTAGGGAATGCAATACCGATAAAAGATTTCAATACCGGTATTTCAGTATTTTTAACTTTTCGTAGGGTAAGTTATTTTATTCGTCCAACAATCGAAATTGAATTTTTTTACATTTCTTCGCGTTTTGAAGGTTTCTGAACATTTTGGCATACCTCATAAAAAATTGGTGTATGTGTATATGTATGTATGAATTTTTCGTCCACGTTTTCGGGCGCACGGAAAAAACGATTTGAATGATTCAAAAAACATTAGATTCCTATTGATAGGGAGATGTGCTGATTAGTTTTTGGCAAAGGCAAATCCAGCCGTTTCAAATATACGGAGCAAAGAGTGCAAAAAATAGAAATCCAGATTTTGAGAAAACGATGCATCCGATTTGAATGATCCAAAAAACTTTTAATTCATAATAACGGGGAGAAGTGCGATTAGTTTTTGGCAAAGGCAGGTCCAGCCGTTTCGGAGATAACAGCTAAATGTGCAAAAATGGCAGTTTTTGAGTGAACTAAGCATCCGATTTGAATTATTCAAAAAACTTGCTTGTGTTGACGAAACGATTATATTGGAATTTTTTTTTTATTTCTAACCATTTTTTTTTAATATCGAAAATAATTCGAATTTTAATTTTTCTTCTAACTAAAGTTCTAAAGCTCAATTATATACTTTCAATAAATAATTTCAACTTTGCACTTCAGTCTATATAATTCTTATAAATACTATACAATGTTTTGCATCTTAAACTCGATGGATTAAGTTTTGTTTATTTATTTTTTTGTAAACATGTATAAGTTACAGTATTTATATTAATCTATTTGCAAACATTCAGTAGTCCTTAAGGCAAATTACTGGAACTTCCCGTAACGTAATTATCATTATAGGAATGCAATAAATATTTAGTTTAAAGACAAGTTGAGAAAGTATTTTCAGATTTGTTTATACTATAGAACCAATTAAAGATATATCTATTTATGCGATTATGGATTTTCGAAGACAAATTTGTTCCAAAAAACTTAAACTCCGAGTGTAATTTGTATCAACTAGCGCTTATGTAAAAATATGAAAACACCGGTAATTTTAAGGTGA
This sequence comes from Ctenocephalides felis, assembly GCF_003426905.1. Taxonomy (NCBI): domain Eukaryota; kingdom Metazoa; phylum Arthropoda; class Insecta; order Siphonaptera; family Pulicidae; genus Ctenocephalides; species Ctenocephalides felis. Next base: position 126,258,268 of record NW_020538040.1, read on the forward strand.
ATGTCGGAATTAATACCGTCAAATATTCGGACGGTATACCGGTATACCGGTATACCGAAATACTCTGATTCATACTATGTTGAATCATGTGTAAATCATATTTCACCCTTTAAGTTGCGTCCACTGTTACCCGCACGGAAAAATCGTTTTTCTAGATGATTCTGGGTCTATTGAGTAAGCATGTAAAATCGCAGTAGAAGAGACTAATTGTAAGTACTGTTGTGTCACTTTTTTATTTGATCAACCAAAATTTTGTTGATTTACTTGTTAGTTGGGAGAGTAGTAAATTAAATACAAAGGATTAGCCATTAAATCAAATCATACAAGAAAAGAGCGAGTGTCACAACGGTTCACACTTTCAGAAGGAGAAAGTAATTGGACAATTACTATTCATACGAAACCTAAATTCTGAATTACTTGGAACAACTAAGTTAGTGTAATTTGTTGATACAGAATCGAATTCGAGTCTCATATTAGGATAGGGCGACGTACAAAGGTTCATTCAGACTTTCAGTAAATATGCTGTCTAAACGAAATTAACTGCACTCAACACCCATCAAACGAACAGCTATCGAACCATGCTCAACAAAATTCCCAGTTAATTCCTAATTAGAGGAATATGTTTTTTTACAATTTTTCTAAGATTTGTCATCTGTCCCTTATATGCTCGAAAGAAACAGCTAAAAGTCAATCAAGACTATATCTTATTTTTAATTTTATAGGAATTTTAGGAAAATCCATAACAAAAAGTACTTCCTTTTGTTGTTAGTTTTTTGGGTTGCGAGCGTTGTTGTTTAGTTATTGAGACGTCAATGTATTATTTAAATATACGCTATTTAATTGTTGTATAAGATGTATTGTTAATTTTAACTTAGATTCAACAGATGTTTTTATATAAACACTATAATAGCCAATATGTGAGTGGGGTTAAAAGGGCCACCTAAACCTTTATGCCATATGTGTAAACAATAAAATATATTTAATAAAAATATAATTTTAGTTAGAAAAATTATACAAGAAATTAAATAAAGTCCAAATTTGCTGATGAATATTTCTGACGTAATACCAGATAGAGATTATATACAGTGTTACCTTTGTAAAAAATGTGCCGATAAAATTTATATTTTGCATTGGTTGATTATTGCAGCTATTATTTCGTAAAATCCCTTTAAAATTGAAATTAAGACATTGTAGCAGTTTACCTCATAGCTGCCTGTAAGGTTCGAATGACAAATTCTAGAAAAATAGTAAAAAACACATTTCTATAATTAGTAAATAACTGGAAATTTCACTGAACATAGTACGATAGTTGTTTGTGTAATATGTGTTACTTATTGTGATACAGTTCCTTTGGTTTGGACAGTATAATTACTCAAAGTCAAATTACGACTTTTTCAAAAACCGTATTATCGTATAAATAACACAAAAAATCATTTTTAAAACGTATATATAGAGTTTAGGAAAACAATATTTGCAAGAAAAATACATTTAAATAATAGTACAACAGAAAATAAATTGAAAGGAGCAACAATTTCACAACTTCGAGTTCAACAAATTGAACTGTATCTAAATGCAATATCGAAACCCGAGCAATGAAATTTCCACTGCGCGTTTCACGGAAAGAAACAAACATGTTTTATCCATTTTCTTCCAGATCATTTAAACTATAATTCAATACAAGAGAACTTTTCCGTTTTGCATGACAGAAACGTTATGTGAATACATGGCAAACGTTCCAGCAAAAGCAGCGCGATTTGTAAAGGAAAGCGAGGTTCAACTCCATCTAATGGTTACACTGGCATGCGGCGATCGAAATACAAATTCTGCTCGCGATTTGAATTTATAAGGATTTCAAAAACAGAGGAATGTTTCATGAAATATATGGAGATTCTCAAGGCCAAAACAATGACGAGCAGCATATAAATACAGAAACTGAATATTAACTGTGGAATATATAGGGGAGGTAGGAGCTATCTGTAACGGGGGTAGCTAGTAAAAGGGGGTTTCCTATAGGAACTTTTAGGATATTGAAATATATTTTATTGTCATTGGTCATGTCAACCGTCTTCTATAATATTGTCATAGATCAACGCAATAAGCATAACTGTGTAGGTCCGTCATTTTTGACAGATCATACAATTTATCATGAAATTTTGGTTTGCGTTATTATTACCGACTAATATTAAATTTTATTTATATCTTAGTTTGTTTAAAATTCATCAATGTTTGATAATATGTAACAATTTTTGTGAATGCTAAATTGCAAAAGTAGTTGTCTTGATTAATGTAAAATAATCAACCTGGAATTAGTTTAAATAAAACCCTGGAGCCAGATGTAAGTTACAAGAATAATATACATATTGATGTAAAAAAGATTTGATAAAATGTATAGTTTTGCATGTAAATTGTGTTATGTAAAGCACTATATCTTTTATTTGAATAATGATATTTATTGTAGTGTACGCAATTTATGATAAAAATGTATATTACAAAAGAATTACATATTTTATTTTTAATAATTATAGTTTGCATTGATGTATAAAAATAATTACTCCAAACCCAGTCAATTTTGTTAATAATGAGTAAAGAATAAATTATCAGAGGTATTATTGTCCTTTTTTGTCGTTACTACCAGCTCCGATGGTTGGTACAACTAGCCCTCTAACACGGGGTAAGTTATAACACGGCACTTTTTCTAAAAATGAATTAACTAATTAATTAAACTATTGAAAAATTGATAAATTAATTATTCGATTAATCCGCGATTCGTGGGAGCTATTTATGCCAAATAAAATAAATATGATTTGATATAATAAATACTATACAGGATATATTAAAAATCAGTTTCTTTTTTACTGATATCAGAACTATCAAATCTTCTTATAATTTGCGATCTAGGTGTTTCTTCTTTCAAGTCTTGTATAAATTATAACACTGTTATTATATCTATTTAATGTCTTTTTACTTATCTAAGGCACTTGAGCCTAACAGTCAAAAAGTTTGTTTTTGTAGCTTTTTGCTAATTTTAGTAAATTTGAAAATGCAAATTATTAACTGCCTTTGAATATTTGCAATTTTCTCCAAACGTAACGTATAGTCTCATATAAGCATACTCGTGGTATATATCATTTAAAGATATTTGATGAGCAGTTTTAACTTCATTATCGAGCAATAGCAAAGTATTAATTTTAACCTATACTTATAAAATATTCAGCATAATTCGGGACAGAAAATATGAATCCAAGACAAAATTTGTTTCTAGAAAAATCCGCAACGCAAGACAGATAAGGGGGCCATTAATCACGTGAGTGATTTTTAAGGATTTTTAGAACCCCTCCCCTTTGGTAATGCGTCGTGGTATTTATTATTATACCCCATTCCCGACACAACATCACGTGTCATTTTTTTTTTGAAAAATTGTTTTTTTTTTAAATTAAGCTAAATTTAAATACACGTAATCTTACTAGACCCTCCCCTACCCCATGCGATATTTTATAATTTTTTGTAAAACCTACTTTCGCTCTTTAAAACTCCCGTAGTTAATGGACGCCCACAAACTGGGACTCCTCCGGCCAAACCGGAACGTAAGTTTACCTGAATTTTTGACCCATAATTCTTATAAATTTTTCTATAAATGAGCAGAATAACTCACTCGGAAATCGATTGAATTCTGACTTACCTGCGGAAAATCCAAATCGTGAGTCTCGTGCCGGAAATGTACAAAGTAGCCGCGTCCGCCTCGAAGCGAATGCAGCTGGGCTAAACGAAGAACCGGCGCGGCACCGTGACCGTCGCTCAGAAGCTGCAATGCGGAGTCTCGGGCCGCGAATCCCCCGCCAGTCGATGGACGCTCCCAATCCGTGTATTCATTCTGAAATTGAAACGACAAATTTATAAGCAATCAAACGATTTCTAGAATGCATATGAATATATAAATCAACCACTGGTCCATGGCATTGAGCCTTAAATCAAATTGCTGGTACTCGCGCCGAAAATTAACATTTTTAAAAATGCCTTAAGGGGTTTGTTCGGTTTTTATTTATTTTTTTTCGATTTTGATATTTTTTGATATTATGAAAGCTAAAAACCTTAGAATTATTTAAAAAAAATCATCTTAATATCTATTTTTTGACGAAGTTATAGATATATATATATATCTCTTTATGTATGATCCTCTGAATCCGTATGCCAGCTGCCCTCTTTTTCATTATAATACCTCATGCACATGACCTTTTTAATGTGTCAGCATCTTTGAACACCATGGTGTATTTAGTACATTAAATTAAATCGTGTATTTAGTACATTATATTAAAAACTTTAAATACGTTTTTCTCAAAATGACTTTTTTCAATGCGGTGCCACAAATTTAAAAAAAACTACAAGTCGGATGGATTTGCATTTTTTTAATTTGTTCACCACTGCAATACCTAGTCCCCCTACCTCAAACAACTTGATAACATTACGCAAAAAATTTTTGCAAAGCTTCTCGCCCCAAAAAATGGCCTTTTTTGACACTTTTTTTTTAAAATAGCCGCCATTTCTTTCCTTTTTGCTTTTTTTCTTTCATTTTGGTAGGGGGACTGGATTCAAACTTCTTTTTCAACATAGTCTTTTTTTTTTGTTTCAGGCGATGCGCAACGGATTTATCTGTGGCACCGCAAAAGAGATCGATTTTGCACGGCCGATTTTGGCGGCCCCTGGTTAAAAGATGACAGCGAAATTAAATACCTTGCATTTTTTGTAAAAAAAAGAATAACCTCCTTAAAACTTTTTGAAATCTTGGAAAAAAATTAGATTTTTGAGAGTTTAGAATTTTTTGAAATTTTGACTTTTTTTAAAAAAAAAATGAAATATTTTTTTATAATTTGAATATTTCTGAAAATTTTGAACTCTTATCAAAGCAATCGCGTTAGCTACGCAGAGACGAAATATTGAAGCGCGTAAGCGCCTCGGGGCAGTATAACGGATACACATTGGTAGAAAATCCTTCTAAACGTAAACAAAATTTTTAATTATTATTAAAAGCTCTATAAAATATCTGCTAATTTAATGTGCATATGCCTAATGATCATTTTTCCATTCTTCAAATTCCATTGGAAATTTGTGCTTTCTTTAACACACACACATACACACACACACACACACATATATATATATATATATATATATATATCTTATATATAAAATCCTTCTCTACGGGTGTATAATTTGATACTTCTCCTAAACGGTTGTTCGGATTTTGATAATTCTTTTTGAGTTTGTCGAAAGAAATTTTTAAGATTTAATGAACTATAGTAATATTGTAGAAATAAATGGCAAAAATTACAAAAAAAACACCTATCATTGACATTGAAAACATTTTTTGGACTGTCATCTGCTAGAAATGTCAATTCACTCGAAATTTAAGTTTAGCTGAAATTGTGAGTTTAGATAATATTAGAATATAATATTCAAGAAAATTGTAATGTCTACATTATTATTGCCGAAAAGTAGCTGAGATGTGCCAGAAATTAAAATAATATAAGATACAGTCAACATTATATGTTTAGCAGATGAAATTATATAATTCAGTTTGATAAATAACGCAATAAGTCCAAAATTGCATATACATTATTTTTTCAAACATATGTATTTCGCATTCTGGTTTACTTTACTAAATTATTTAACACTACAAGCAAATAATTCCACTTATTAAAAAAATGATTTATAATTTTGTTTTATCTATCAAAAATTCATTTGTTTGGCATTAGATATGGAATATTTAGCAAATTGATCTTAGATTGAAAAGTGCTCATATGAACCATATTTTACAAATTAATTCACTTAAGATTTGAACATAAACAGTAATGCTCATCAAATTATTGGTAAGAAAATGTACTTTAGAAATTATAATTGCCAAGAAGCAACTAATATATGATACGAGATTATGAAAATTGTAGACAAAATAATTAAAGCCATTAAGTAGTGTGTTAAAAGCAAGTGTGATATTGTTCTTTTACGGAAGATACTATATCATTTTTTAATGAATTTTTTATACTGCTCATGCTAAGACCATAAATGAATCACAAAGGTAGAACATCAAACATCATATTAAAAAGTATAGGATAAGATATTTGAAAAATTGGAACAACTTTTGAATTGTAGACGTGGGCCCAGGACAACATCTGTCGGGTCATCTAGTATATATATATATATATATATATATATATATATATATATACATAATTTTGATAGATCCTTCTCGGTTATTGTTTGCCACAGTATATATCCATCCTAGCGACGAGCAATTTGCAAACTTTATATCGGTTTGAAACTAATTACTAGAAGCGCCTTGGATATGAAGTTTTAACGCAATTACTAACTGCGTTTATTTACGGTTCGAAATGACGGTCGATAACCGTATTGTTGAAACACAATTTTTTTCCAATTCACATTAGTAAAATTTTAGCACAAACTAGTGGGGCGCATGGTATCGTGCCTTAAGGCAAATTGCTGGAACTTCCCGCACCGTAATTAAACATTCGAGGAATAAAAATAATCAATAACTGTTTTGATTTCAAATAAATTATTTATTACATACTGTAAACTTATAGGTGCTTTTAGTACGCTTTTTAGACGAGCGTATTTTATGAACAACTTATGTGTACGTTTACAAAAGTCCATTTTTTTAAATTAGATTTTTTTGATAAATTAGAATTTTTTTGATAATTAAACATTTTTTTTATAAGTCTGTGTTTTTTCTAAATATTTTGAAAGTATTCGATTTTTTTTTAAACTTTTGAAATATTTTCAAATTTCTGTAAGAATTTTGAAAATAATAAATAATTTCGAAAATTTGAATTTTTTGAAACTACGATTTTTTTTTGAAAATTTAGATTTTTTTTTTTAAATGTTCAAAATTACTAAATTTTCTGTAAATACATTTTTTGCACACCGTCTACTCAAGCAAAATGTTTTTTGAATTAATCTAATAGGACAAAGAAAATTAAAAATAAAACAAATATTTTCAAAAATTTCCAAATTCTTAAAATATTAAAAAAAACGTAGTTTTTAAATTCGAAAAAATTTTAAACTTCGAAAAAAAATTCTATATTTTGAAAAAATTCCAAAATTTTGAAAAAAATTCTAAATTATCAAACATTTCTAAATTATCAAAGAAATCTAATTAAAAAAAAATGAACTCTTGTAAACGTACACATAAGTTGTTTATAAAATACACTCATCACCCAATTTAAAAAGCACTTATAAATTTATAATGAATAATCCATTTGAAAATCTTCAATACAATTATTGATTATTTTCATTCTTCGAATGTTCAATTAAGGTACGGGAAGTGCCAGCAATTTGCCTTGAGGCACGATGCCATCCGCCCCACTAGTTTCTATTATAAAAAGCTATTGTTATTTTGAAGTGTAATACAACCCAATAAAACTTATCCTTGATAAAAAATAACCAAGATTTCTCATAAGTGTTAATAACCTATGATAGATTTTTATCCTAAAAATATCTAGATAAAAAAACATTTTAGTGGAATGTAGTTTAAATCATTTAGCTAATTACACTTCTCGGCTATAACAATGATCATCTGATTGCTAAAGCTCGTCATTCCTGACAATCACCATAGGACAATAGAAATTTCTATTAACTCAAGGCCGAAGCGGTGTGAATAGATGACTGATGAAATAATATAACATGATAAGTACGTTCGGGAATACAATTTTCGACTTCTACAACAACTGAAAGCAACCTTGTACATTTAAGATTGTATATATATTGACAAGTAGAATAATAAGATGCAAAGGCATAGCTTTTTTATTCAAATCTATTATTCTCAGTCCAATTAATAAAAATGGTAGATACATTTAGTAATCGATTTAGCATACTTGGGAAAACTTGAAAAAATATTAGATACATGGTAAACCATAGTAAAGATCAGATATATTAAAATATCGATAAAGAATATAGATAATAAAATAACAAATATAGTAAAACTAAAAATAATCTGATATTGATAAATGTTCATATTGTATGGATCTGCAAAAAATATTAATAATAAAAAAAAGATTTTCAGAGATAAGATTATCAAGTTGCAAGAATGTTTCGATACGTGTAAATAATCTACTATATTAACAAGAATTGATATTCAACCAATTTGTTAAAATTTTTAACTGTTGATCCAACTGTTTACTGAAAAAATACCGATGAAAGGTGAAATTTTATGTAACAAAGACAGAATACATACTTTTTAAACTTGATCTCAAACGATTCAAAATGACTTAAAACGCTAAGGATATAAAATAAGCTATTATTATTATACTATATACAATTATATGTTAGTTAATAAATTCACTAAATCAATTAACAAATAAAATTTTGCACCTATTATTCCAAACTTTAATGAATTTTGTATTTTTTTTAATCAATTTTTAGTAAGACGGTTTAGTGCATGAATTTTGTCACCATGTTAACTTTCATTAAAAACCACAAAATATTTTTTTTAAAACTTAATAAATAAACATGTGAAATATTATATTAATCATCAGTTATGAGACGCGATACGCAAGACTTAAAGGTCTACCACCAATCTCAAAAACAATCTTAAGGCAAATTGCTGGAACTTCTCGTAAACATTGGAGAAACGCAAATTATCACTAATTGTTTTAAATAATTTCAAATAGATTATTTATTATGAATACATACTGTAAACTAATAAGTGCTTTTTAAACTGGGCGACGAGCGTATTCTACAAACAACTTATGTATATATTTATAAGAAATGTGTTCATTTTTTTTTTTAATTTTGTTTTTTTTTGATACTTGAGAAATTTTTTGGAAAACACGTATTGAGTATTTGGAAATTTTTGAAAATATTCGATTTTTTTGAAAATTTCGAAATATTCTCAAATTTTTGTAAGAAATCGTTTTTTTTAATTTTGATATTTTTTTTCAAAATCGAAATTTTTTGAAAATGCTAAAAAAATGTCAAAAAGTGGATTTTTTTTTTTGAAAATTTTGAATTCTATTTTTGAAAATTTTCAAAATTCGAAATTTTCTTTAAAAGCATTTTTTGCACGCCGTCTACTAAGCAAAATGTTTTTTTAATTAATTTAATCGGAAATTCTCTCAAAAACTGCATAACCCTTTTTACACAAAAATAAATAAATAAATATACGCCCTTTAGGCTCCATACCTCCAAAACGGCAAAATTGCCTTTTGCAAAAACGCCTCGCGATCGAGTAGGAACCGAATGATTTGTCAATTATACAAATCGGTTTTTCCATATTATAGCAAATGTCGAGGAGATTCGTTTGAACCAGTTACGTAAATTTTAAAGTTAAAATCTTGGTGCGGAATCGAAAAAAAATGACACAAAAGGCATTTTTTATTGAAACTTCATAACCGCTGGACCTGCCTTTTCAAAAATTTGAACAGTTCTTTGTTTAGTCAATATAAATAAAATATACACAAACATGCAACCATTTTTTCTAAGGTATGCCAAATTATTCAGAAACCTTTGAAACGTAAAGATATATAACTATTTTCTTTTTCATTTTTTTGCGATTACAATAACTTACTCTACGGGAAGTTAATTAATGGAAAGGTAAGTTATACTCTGTAAATAGATATCAATTCATGTCTAATAAATCTACATCAGCATGTTCGCAGTGTAATTCTGCTGTAAATACTCTCGCAATCCGAACACGATCCGGCATCCGAGAATGGACCGGCCGTGGTCCCGTGGTAAGAACGTGGGCTAGCAAATCCTAGTCCCGGGTTCGAATCCAACTGCGGCCGGTTCGGTATCAAAGCAGCTTGATACCAAATTTTCACTTGAAATCATAGATTTCAAATATGATTTCAAGTGAAAATGGCCTTTCGTGGGCAAAGCTGTAGTGGCAACACGCCACTTGGAAGTAAAGAGGTACTAAGATGGTATCGCTTTGAAATTCAAAAAGGAAGTCGAATTTGTATCCCTATACAACAGAAAAATGTAAAGGCTCTGACATCGTGCAACCATGATTGAGTGCATTTTCAACTCAACCCACGGACCTGCCCTTGGAAGAAATATTTGTAAAGAAAAATGTAATAAACAGTAAAAATATGTAAAGAAAAAGTAAAATATATGTAGTATGTAAGATAAAAAGGAAAAATAATTAGTAATAAAAGTTTAAAAAAAAAAAAAAAAAAAAAAAAAAAAAACAAGCGTTGAAGTATTCGCGATTCATCGAGCACCTGCTCGTTCGGCCCACACGATCGGTTAGGCCTAGTTTGATTTGATTTCTCGGATAATCTATCATTCATTTGCGACAAACATTGCAAATATCCACTCTATATTCACTGTACGCCAGGTATCGTTATGAGAGAAGCACCCGTGGCAATTTTGATGACACTTATTCATATTTTTATTAATATAAAATATCGCTAAGTAAGACGAATTTAGTGAAAGTTAATAAAGATAAAAATACTGATAAAACACATTTATTAAAACTTCTACAGCAGTCTCAATTATTCGCTTTCTTTTGATAAAAAAATTTATTTTTGATAAAAGATTATGTATTCTCGACATTTCAAGCCATTCTGATTCGAATGAGACCAAATTTGGAAAAAGTATGTGTGTGTGTGTGAACAGATTTTTGACCTTTCGTCAAGGTGTACTTAAAAACGGTTGAGCCGATTTCAAAAATTTTAAATCCATTCATGCTGATCAGTTTTGGACAAACATCAGCCTAGCTGTTTCTTCGAAATTAACAGTTGAATGAAATGAAATGTTGATAAAACTTTTTATGTTGATGTTTATCATGGTCCTGGACCATATGATGCCCTACGGCAAATAGTTTAATTTTAAAAATTCATTGAAGTTTGCAAAAAATATTATAGTCAACATTTGTGTCAAAAATTGTTTTGTGATGTGATGAGTCAAACATTGTCAATTAATTGAAATTTGGAATAATAAGCTACAATTTTAGGACATACAAGCACGTATCTGTGCTATATAATTACAGATAATTTAAATTTATTTGAGAAAATTCAATTGGAAATCGCAATGTTCAGATTTAATTGAAAGCAAAAACTTTATTTTGGAAGTAAAAACTTGAAATAAAATGTTCAACAGTTCAACTATATATCTAAATCTCTATTTTGGTTGATTAACCACTTCGATACGAGCATCAAGTTTACTTGACGGCCGCGAGGTATTCTAATATTGTCTAGGAGCGTCACCATTACGTGGCGGGCGCGTACAAACGTGTACGGCCAAGCGTCAATTACTCGTAACAGTATTTCACAATTTATAATTTTCTAGAAAAAGTGCGATGTTACAATTAACCCCGTGTTTGTGACTAGTTGTAACATCACTAGAGCAAGTAGACAAAAAAAACAATAAGACATCTGTTAATTTATTCTTTTTGAGAAAATTGACAAGTTGTCTAAGTAATTGTTTTCACAAATCAACGTAAACTGCAGTTAATACAAATATAAGATATAGTGTCTTTTCTAACATAATTTACATATGCTCACATCCTACATACTATACATTGCACGTCTTCTAACTAACCCCAGGTGTGATTTTTTTTACATTAATCAAGATGACTATTTAAGCAATTTAGCAATCACAAAAACTGTTACACATTATCAAAGATTGATAATTTTGAAGCAAATTATTATATATAAATTTTAATATTAGCCGATAATAATAACGGCAACGGAAAAATTCATGATATTATATTTGTATATTACATGTCAAATATGACGGACCTGCACAGTTATATATATTGCGTCGGCCTGCGGGACAGTAACTATACAATAATTTTCAAGACGGTTCACATGTCCAATGAAGATAAGAAAACATTTGTAAAAATATTTTTAAAAATATCGTTTAAGATCCTATTGAAAAATGCATGTTACTGGTTACCCCTCTTACAGATATCACCTAGTTCCCCTATTCGATAAAGTGTTTATATGATTAACGATTTTGTAACAGTTGTAATTGTTCGCCACACGTTACCGACATGACGATTTAGATAAAAACTCGTAATATTTTATGAAAATTGGGCTTGCTCGTAAATAAGTGGTTAGAGCGATATAATTGAATCAGAGATTCTTGATTTGATACCCCCATCGGGTTTCACTTAGAAATATAGATATAATATGTTTCCATCAATAATGATTTATCATATGAATTTGATAGATACAAGTGATAACAGCTGCTCTCAATACCCAAGAAAGACAATAAATTATAAGCATGATCATTAGAGCGGGTCAATTAGTATGAGTAAAAAAGTCGCATAGGCACATATGTTTTTTGTATACTAGAGATTAGAATAAGATACCTTGGAGAAGAAACCATATGCCTTAAATGAATTCTGATGTCCCATGCATTCACCGAAAGATTGGGTCAAATTTTGAAAATCTTATTTTGATTCATTTAGAGCGCCCCAACAGTGTCCAAATATATGAAACCCCAGGGACCCCCCTTTAAAGGCCTTCCATACAAAAGTTGCATCATTTTGGGTACTTCAACATGACAAAAACCAGCGATTTATTTTTATTATAAAATTTATTTAATTATAACATATGTAAATAAAACTATGTAAAACTTATAAATTATTTTTTTAAGTTTTATTTTTGGTTTCAAGCCTGAAAAATTTTGCACATAGAAAGCATAGAAACGCAGAGACAAAATTCATTAGAAAAATTGTAACAAAAATTTTAATTTTTTTTGTGAAAAGGTTTTGTTTGTAATATCTGAAAAAAACGATTTGAAAAAATTTTTTTTGCTGAGTAAAATACCAAAACGATGATTTTCTGCAATTTTTTTATGGAAGACCTCTAAGAGAAGGTCCCATACGGTGGTTGTCATACGTTTAGACGCGATTGGCGCAATCTAAACGGAAAAAGAAATTTTTCAAAATTCAACCCCTATCTTTGGGTCAATGCACGACATCTGACTTTATTTTATAGGTATTCATTTCTTCAGTAAAGTATTTGGTTTTGATCCCTAGTATCCGAAAATTATATGTGCCTAAGCGACTTTTAAATCGATCCACCCTAATGGCCATACTACTCCAACAATGACTAGAGTAATAAATTAAATCAATTTATTTAATCGTAATAATCCCACCTATTATTATACAGATCGTCTTGTTCTTGTCAAAATAAAATCATAATTAACGTAAACGTTTAAACAAAACTGATCATGATATAAATTATTTCAGAGTTCAAATTTTACTGAATTGGGTAATAACATAAAACGATATTAAACATGCCATTCAAATTAATCGGATCACTAACTTTGAATTGCCGATCAGATTTAAATGTATGTATTTCCATTATATTTTAAAATAATTGTAGTACCATTTAGGCAAAATGATATTTTTGTATCATTAAAACATATTTGAAATTCATTGCAATTACAACAAAGAAATAAATTAATCGGATTCATTACTACGAAATTGAAATTCATAGTAGCCAATAAAATTGCTTCATATCTACTAACACAAATATTATTACATTGAAAACCTATCAATTAAATTTAACTCAATATATTAAGCAAATAATATTCTTAATGAATATATTAATATATAGGGTAGAGCGGGGCTTAAAGGTCCGCTGGTAAAAAAGTCTATAAGCGATATCACAAAAAACAATTTAAAAATTAAAAATTAAAAATTAAAATTAAAAAAATTTTAACAACAATATAGAAAGCAGAAGTAAAAAGATGTATAACCCGGCATCGCCTTGATTCTTACAACGTCAGGAGATAAACGTAAATGTTTGAAAATGTATAGCAAAAGCATTAACTTTCGTTGTTATATTATTTGGTGGAGAGCACTCTTGTTTAGTTTGCGAGACCTTAATATACTTTTGAAGTATACGAAATTCAATTATTTTATATGATGTATTGATATTTTTCAAGGTAGATTTAACAGTTTTTCTTGTAATCTCTATAAAAGCTTATATGTGGGTAATGGTTAAAAAGAACCAACTCTACTTTTACTTTGGCAAAGAAGCAAACAATAATAATTCAGTAAATAAAAAAGTGAATTAAGGTGAAAAATGTAATTTTACAAAAGATAAATTAAATAAATAGTTATTCCAACTCTGCTGAGAAATACGAAATACTCGTATTTCTGACAAACTACTAGATCAAGGTTATATACAGTGTTATTTTTGTAAAAAAATATACTTATGAAATTTATATTTTATTTTAGTTGAAAAATGCAGCTACTATTTTGACAAATTCCTTTAAAATTAAGAATCAGACATTAGATCTGTTTGCCCCAAACTGTCCCATTTTACCCGGCTTATTAGGTAAAAAGGGCAAATGACAAATATTAGAAACGTTGTAAAAAGACACATTTCTATAGATAGGAATTAAATGTGAATTTTACTGAACATGGTTTGATAAATGTTTGTTTGATACATGTTATGTGCTATGATATAGTTCATTTGGTTTAGACAATATATTATAATTACTTAAAGACTAATTAGACCTTTGGAGCAGACTTATATCCTGTTATTACATGAATCTGAATGATCTGCTAATTAGCATAAATCACGAATTCTACGGAGTTTAATAATCTTCAGATCTTAAGTATCAAATTAAAATTTATAAATCAATAGTCTATATATGTACTTGAATAATTAGCTTTCTCAGAATATTAGTGATGGAGTGCACTATTGCTAATTTAATCTCGAGTATATGCATATAAGTATATATTAACTATGTATATATTATATAAAGGAGCTAGGATCTTATTGTGCAGGAGTGAGTAGTAGCTGACGTTTTTCAATAAAATCTCAAACGATATTAAAATATGATTTGCCTCGATTGGTCATTTAAAACGTCCTACATAATGGAGGAATAATATCCCAGATCGACGCAGTAAACGGAAGTGTGCAGGTGCCTCATGTTTGACAGGTAATATAAAATTGTATTATCATATAATTTCAGTTTGCGTAATTATGATCGACTAATTTTAAATTCGATATATCTCATCAAGTTAACCCAGAGCGGGGGTTTCAAATCACAACCCCGTCCACACGAGGTAGCGCGTTTAACCGTTACGCCATGAAACACCGTAGAAAACATAGGATAGAGCTGGTACTTTTTATCCCATACACGAGGTAAATTCGGACAACCAGGGGGCAAACAGGTCCAATGTTTTATTTTATTCTTAAAGGGTCTTTATAATATAATAGCTACATTATTCAACCAATGTAAAATATAAATTTCGTGGAAGCATTTTTTACAGAGATAACACTGTAATTTAACTTGTTGTGGTATTTCATCGAAAATATTTATCAAAAAAGTTAGGTGTTAGCTTTTATAGAAGTTATATGAAAGGAATTTTGAATCTAATTTAAAATTAACATTACAGCTTATAAAACAATCAAAATATGTAAACTTAACATATTATATTAAGGTCTGAAAAACTAAGCAACAGTGCTCATAATAAAAACAAACTTGTGGTATATGGTATCGTGCATTAAGGCAAATTGCTGGAACTTCCCGTACCGTAACAAAATGCTCGAGAATTATTAAATGTTTTCAAATAGATTATTATAAAGACTGTAACATATTTAATAGTCTAATATTTATAAGAATTATATAAACTGAATTGCAAAGTTAAAATTATTTATTTAAAGTGTATAGGTAAACTTTAAAACTTTAACAAGAATTAAAATTAAAATCTGAATTATTTTTGATATACAAATAATTTATTTTTTTGAATTTTTTTTTTCAAAATCAAGTGTTTTGCCAACACAAGTAAAAAGTTTTTTGAATAATTCAAATCGGATCCTTAGTTCTCTCAAAAACTGCCATTTTGTGTACTTTTAGCTCCTTATCTTCGAAACGGCTAAACCTGCCTTGTCCAAAAACTAATCATCACTTCTCGACATCCTTACAAATTCAATGTTTTTTAGATCATGTAAATCGGATGTTCTGTTCTCTCAAAAACTCGATTTCTACTTTCTGAACCCTTTGCTTTTTAACTCCGTTACGGCTTTGCCAAAAACTCATCAGCACATCACCCTACCAATAGGAATTAAATGTTTTTTCAACCATTCAAATCGGTTGATCCGTGCGTCTGAAAACGTGGATGGAAAAATGCGAATACACAAAACACACACACACATCAATTTTTTCTGAGGTATGTGAAAATGTTCAGAAACCTTCAAAACGTGAAGATATGCAAAAATTTTCAATATCGATTTTCGGCCCATTACTATAACTACACTACGGGAAGTTAATAACAACGCAAGAAAATACTTTTGTTTTGTTTTTTCCCAATTCTTAACATTCTCAACTTCGCTCTACCCTATATAAATATACATATATTAATATTAATATAAATATAAATAATTAATATATATATATATATATATATATATATAAATTAGGGTGGTTTTTAATAAGGACATTTTCGAATTTTCTTGCTCCCAGGGGCTCAAATGGTTCCAAATTGATGAAAACCAATTCTCTGAAAGTTTTAGCCCCCAATATTAACTTTTAGATAGAACGCAAGTCGATCAAACTTCGTATGGAAATAGCATGGAAAAAATTTTGAAAATTGAATAAAAATTTTTTTAAGTATAACTTCGCGATACATTTTGAATATAACTCATTCATTTGTTCGCTAAATTATGCCTAAAAACATTTTGAAAATTTTTGAAAATTTTTTCATGCTATTTCCATACAAAACTTTGATTGAATTGCGCACTATCTAAAAAATAATATTAAGAGAGGAAGCATTTGAGCCCCTGGGAGCAAGGAAATTCGAAAATGTCTGTATTAAGGACCCCCTTAATATATATATAAATATATATATATATATATATATATATATATATATATATATATATATATATATATATATACATATAACGTGTAGTATTATAAAGTATGTACGACGCAATAAAAAAGTAATGAGAAAAATATTGTGTCGATAAATTAATGTACTAAAAACATCACAAAAACTTTTATTACACTATTCAATGAAACTGCTCAGAACTGTCTGCTCAGAATCTCGGCTGTAACTTATACATCTTGTTAATATAATACTATAAATCCGGTAAACACGATATTCCGTAATTAGAAAATGTAATTAAACTTTTAATTACATGAAAAAGGAAAGGCGCTTCATTCGTTTGGTGCTGAAATTCTGTTCCGGCGTTGCACACAAATATGACGGTTCATAAATAAAATTATTCCGCAGCGCGGCGATTACTCTAATCATGATGATACGGCACTCTTTCAATGGTCCCGGGACACGTCCGAGCCGGGGCAAACAGGAGTGCGTATCTAAATGATTTTTTTTAATTAACCTGTTTTGCGTTCATACACACAGTCGGGGGACACACACGCGCCGCCGGCGAGCCATCTCATCTGAATGATCAAAGGGTTTAGTCGAGCCCTTTGGCGCATCCGTAGCGCGCTACGTCGTTGGCATCTGCTACAATTAGCAGTGTTCTCCTGCCGCCTCGATTCGGCGCTATGACGATTCATTAACGACCGCGTTTGTTACATGCACACGATCCAAACACGGAAAGCAACATCTCTCTGTATCGATAACAAAACACGATGAATAGAGACTATTGCCTGAGCAGCAGCACTGAAACGATTTCGGCAACTTGCTCGACGTCGCCGCTAATTGGATGATGATGACATGGTACAAGCACTGAACTAGCATACAGACAACCAAGTAGCCGAATGTAACCAATGTATGAATACAGAGTCTGTTACCAATTTATATTGATTTTATTAACTTCCCGAAGAAGAAGTTTGTTTTCATCAAAAAATCCGATTCGCTAATTTCATATTTTCCATTCTGAATCTAATGAGATCAAATTTAGTATGTGTGAGTGTGTGTGTGTGTGTTTGTGAACAGATTTTTTGCCGTAAATCGACATTTTCTCAAAAATGGCTAGACCGATTTCAAAAATTTAAAAGCCATTCGATGTATCTCGATAAGGACTAGCGTTTCTGAGTTTTGAGCGATAATCGGCCGAGCCGTTTCTTTCTAATTCGCAGAAAAGAAAAAAAAAATCGTCTACATTTTAGCCCGCAATTCTGTATCAAATTTGAAAATTCAAAAACCGTTCCAAAGACATTGGTTAAGAATCGTGCTGATTAGTTTTTGATAAAGATCGGCCGGGCCGTTTTCTTGTAATAAAGTTTTTTTTTTAAAAAAAATTCGACGATTTTTATGATTTTTTCATGGTAGATAACATAGTGTTATAGATCATACTAAAATATTACGGCCTTACGACAAATCGTTTAAGTTTAAAAATTCGTCAAAGTTTACAAAACTTTTTTTTTTTTTTTTTTTTTTTTAATTTTTATTTTCAATAGCAATCAGAATACATAACTATTCTATGAGCTATTTGGCTTATGTCATTCACTCACACACATACACACACACTTGCAAACACACATATAAATTTATCGGATCAATATTACAATCATATTCAGAGAATCACTTCAATAAATGATTCAATTATTCTGTTTATATAAGGTTGTGGTAGTTCTATGGTTCCTCCATATTATCTTCGGGCAGCTTCTTCTTCAGTCTTCTTGAAGTTGATGTCTCAAGAAGCTGAGTGACTATATTGTTTGAATGATGTTGTAGTTTTTGAAAGTGTTTTATACTGTTGATTTGTATTATTTTGTTTAGTATAGTTTTTTTTGGCGTTTGTCAAAATTAGACCTTTCATCGACGTTTATATAGCGAAATAGCATATGTAGTTAAAGAGTAAGTTATTAAAAATGCATCAAACTTAAAATCAGAATATCTCATACTATGAAGTAGTAGACAAATGCATGTTTTATGCAGCAATAGTAAAAATTATATAAAATATTAAATATTCAATAGCGAATAGATTTATTGTCAAAATATATGGTTAAAATTTGTATAGCTTAAATTATTATTGTACCTTCGCGGTAACAAAGGGTCTCTTAATATTTTAATATTGAATGTAATTTTCATTTAATACTAAAATCAATAAATGTCATCGATGATACTTCGTCAAAACTGTAAACAGAATCTAAATCGTAAAACTCGTAGAAACATTATATATTCTTAATTCACTAAGTATTAAAGAAGTAACATTCACAAAAAAATATATATTGGTTTGTAAAATTTTTGTTTGTTTCTTATTTTAAAACAATTAAAACTATTACAGGTTCTATTAAAGCTGTATTAAACTTGTAATTAATAAGGACAACATTATAGAAACGCAATCCAGTGACAGTCCTTATTATCTGATTGTGAGATATATTTTCAACACTGCCTTTCTATTTGGAATATTGTATTAATGGACGGCTATTTTCGCTCAGAAATAATGCTATCTACATTTCTAATAATGAAACATTTATAAGTGAAATAAAAAGTGATGTCAGCTGCTTGACAGTAGTGAAGGAATTGAACCTGGAACTTTTGATAGAAATCGCATAGCTCTAACCACTAACCACTAATCCATAGAAGATAGTAGATCAATAAATTATCAGATATACTATTAAGGTTATTCAATTTTATAATGTAAGTTATCTGTTAGAGACAAAACCATCAGAACAAATAAAAACTTTGCATAATCTTCAACTTTAGCCTTCAAAAACATATATTATCCGTTAGACTAAGGTTAATAGCAATAGCATATCATACCAGATTTAATTACTTACTTCTTGAATGTAGATTGCGCGGACAAAGCTTTCGGGTATGAAGCCAAATGCATTATGTGCAGAAATAGAGCGACACTAGGGCGTTGTTATAGCAGGACATTACCGAATTAAGCGCGCAATTACCTCGTGCAGGTTCATTGCATTCTCGGTGTCCCGGGCTGGCGGCTTCAGGATTCAATGAGATAGATATTAAGGGATTCGTATGGTCCATATTTAGAAACTATAATATCAAATATTTAAGTTTTATAGATATTGCCAACACAAAATCGCTTACAGGGATTAAGATCAAACCTTTGAGTGGCTCATACTCTAAATTAAATAACTTGTCGTCTTAAATAACTTGTTACCTTTATGTAGGTTAAGTTAGAGTAATGAAAAAAAAAATAAAAATTTTGATATATCTTTACGTTTCAGAGGTTTCTAAGCATTTTGGCATACCATAGAAAAAATGAATGTAAATGTATGTGCGTGCGTGTGTGTGCGGATACAAATTTTCGTGGACGATTTCCGAACACTGATCAACCGATTTGAATAATTTAAAAAACATTCGATTCCTACTGATAGGAGACGTGGTGATTAGTTTTTGGCAAAGCCAAACAAAGTCATTTTTTTCAAAACGTCAAAATTTTTCAAAGTTTTACAAAGTTTTTTTTACTGATTTAGTTTTCGGTACGGGAAGTTCCAGCAATTTGCCTTAAGGCACGATGCCATGCACCACCTTTTTTATTGAAATTGAAAATATAAAAGATAAGTACAAAGTCATAACTTAGGAGAAAAAACAATATAAAGTTTTTAAATTTGTGACAAATTTTTAATATTGCACTTAAAATCTTCAATGAGAATCACTAGATTTGAGAACTGAAATACTGAAAAGACTGAAACTAAACTACAAATTTATGAAAATTTGAAGTGTGTTTTCAAAATAATCGCTTCTAGAACTTTTTGTTTCACGTAAATATGAAATTAACGGATTGTTTTTGTACTAACAAAATATACTTTGCACATTATATATAAGCATAGTTTTTAACTTCCCTTAAGACAAGTTATAGTAAGTAATTGCAAAATAATTAAAAATTAAATTTTTTGCATGTCTTAACATTTCAGAGGTTTCTACTTTAAAAAAAAATTATGTATGCGTGTGTGTATGTGTGTGCGTGTGTGTAGTATGTGTGTGCGTATGTGTAGTATGTATGTGCGGATTCAATTTTTTGTTTGCGTGTGTATGTGTAGTATGTATGCGCGGATTCAATTTTTTGTCGACACATGAAACACAAATCAACCGATTTCAATCATTCAAAAACATTCGGTTCTTTTAAATGGGAACGTGCTGATTAGTCATTGGCCAAGGCATGTTCAGCCGTTTCTGAAGCCTGGTGCACACGACGCCACTATTTCTTGTAACAGGATAACTGTCAAGTTTTCTGGTAAAATGAGCAAGAATTTTGCGCCAGTTTTTCACTTATTTTATGATTATTAATAATTTTGCGCATTTTCTAATATCGCAATTCATATTTTATAAGCCTAAAATGCACTAATGTTTATATGTTTACAAACAGAGCATTGTATGAAATGTAAACAACAAACATATATGTGTCGCATCCGATTAGGATGAATAAGATGATTGAATCTCATATTTCTAAGATTTAAATGAAATAATAATAATAAAAAGATAATAAAATGCTGCAGTTTAACATAATAATGATTGATTATTAAAATCAGTATCTTTATCGAATAATTAATATTGTTATAAAAATATTAAAAAGCTTATGAAAAGTTTAGTAAGTTTTATGTTAATTTAATATTTTCAAAACTCAAAAATTTTGAAATTTAGAAAAATATTCAAGTTTGGATTTGTTTGAAAATTTTATTTTTTTTTTAATTTGAGGTTATTTTGCAAATTTGGATATTTTTAAAATAAAACAATTTGATTTTTTTTTAGTTCAGAAATATTTTAATATTTCAGATAAAATTACGAAAATTTGAAAAAATTGCATATTTGAATTGTTTTCGGAAATTTGAAATTTTTGTAATTTGAAATTACTGAACTGCGTTTCCCAAAAACAAAAAAAAAATTCACATTGCTATATATACACAATACACAAACTGAACACTTCCAAGATACGTGAGTCAAGTACAGATTGGTATTTACGTGATAAAATACAGCTTTCTCATTGGACACTGAAAGTAACGGCCACCAAACAGTTCATCCATCGCCGAATAGGACATGCTCTATTCCTAAAATACGGCAAAATTTTCGAGGACGGAAGTTGTTGTGTAATCAGTTTCCGACGTTGCTAGGCAACGCTTGAGACGGAAAATATGTTAAGGATGCTGCCGTTGTGAATAGAGAGTTAAACGTGAAATGTGGCTGGCAAGTTCGTAAAATATGTCGGGCAAGATCGTAAATTATGATTTGTCATATCGTTGCCAGGTAACAAACTGTCCGGCATGCACTTATCAAGAAATCTGGCGTCGTGTGCACCGGGCTTAAGATACGGGGCCGAAAGTGCCAAAAATAGAAATTCAGTTTTTGAGAGAACGGTGCGTCCGATTTGAATGATTCAAAATTAATTTTTCCTATATTGATTAGGTTAAGAACTGATAAAATTTTCGAAAAGACAGACCCAGCAGTTTCGGAAATACCATAAAAATGTAAAAAAAAATGTTATTTAATGGCCAAAAATGATCATTAGACATATGCACATCAAAATATCAGTTTCTTAATATCAATTTTAATAATAAGTACAAAGAGTATGGGCGCATTGCCATAGAGAATCTACCTCACCCTAGTATTTAAATAATTTTAAAGGTCTTCTTGAAAAAAAACGATATACCAATTTTCAATTTTGTACCTCATTTTATGGCCAAAATCTCGTTTTAAATACACCAAAGTGGCCCCTTATTACAAACTCACTTTTTGGCGTGTCCATAAAAAATATTAAAAAAAAACATCACGTCGTTCTACTCATATTCACATTATGTAGAACAATCGATGTCAATTAATCATTTATCATTAGCTGAAAAAGATAAAATAATTTTTTAATTGATGTTTTTGTGTAGTGCGTTTAGCTGGGCCACCTTCTAATTAACGTTATTCCAAAGTATATTCTTTTTTCTTCAGGTACTGCAAATATTATTCAAATCAATTAAGTGGAATACATTGGAAAATTGAAAAACCTAGATACACGCGCGTGACGCTAATAGTACCCTGTAATTCCATCCAGTTCTTTCGGAAGTGAAGCAGTGCGCGATGCGCCCGAAACGATTCTCAAGAAATTCTGAATTCGAAAATATTTATTATATAGTTATATGTATACATATAAAATAATGATAAAATAAAACATTGTAATTTCAACAAATACAAGAAACCTTTTTTTGAATGATAGTTGTAACATTGTGATAAAAAAGCCCTTATTGTGACCTATCTTCATCAACACTACAATACTAAAAAGAATATGACAAATGGTGATATAAAATTTTTTGTGTTGTTATTATTTAAATTTTTTATAATATATTCGTCATTTAATGTGGCAGCTTTCTATACAGTATTTCAGTAATTTGCAAATATTATTACTAAAAGTATTCTTATAATCATTATTAACTTCCCGTAGGGTAAGTTATTGTAATGGGCCGAAAATCGAAATTGAAAATTTTTACATTTCTCGACGTTTTGAAGGTTTCTGAACGTTTTGGCATACCTCAGAAAAAATGGATGTGTTTGTGTGTGTGTGTATGTATGTGTGGATACAAATTTCCAGTCACGTTTTAGGGCGCACGGATCAACCGATTTGAATGGTTCAAAAAACATCCGATTCTTATTGATAGGGAAAAGAGCTGATTAGTTTTTGGCAAAGGCAGGTCCAGCCGTTTCGGAGATACGGAGCAAAGAGTGCAGAAAATAGAAATCCGATCTTCTATTATATCCGATCCGAAAAAAAAAATTCTCTTTTTTTTTTATTTTTTTTTTAGTTGTTTGTTTATCGAAAATATTTATTTTTAATTCTGACTATAGTTCTAATATACTTTACAAATAATTTCAACTCTGCAATTCAGTTTATATAATATTTATAAATATTAGACAATGTTACAATATTTATAATAATCTATTTGAAAACATTCAGTAATCCTCGAACATTCCGTTACGGTACGGGAAGTTCCAGCAATTTGCCTTAAGGCACGATGCCACCCACCCCACTAGTTTTCATAATATAAAGGTCTTACTTAATTTATTTCAAAAATTATATGATTTTTATAATTTTATAATGTTTGTATATTTTTTTTGTGGTTTATTTGTAGCTTTGTGATTTCTTATACTAATTTTTTTTAGCTAATTCGCAATTACTCATAATATAGCGATATTTTTAATTTTCCGAAGGGTA
The DNA here is from genome assembly GCF_003426905.1 of Ctenocephalides felis. NCBI lineage: Eukaryota > Metazoa > Arthropoda > Insecta > Siphonaptera > Pulicidae > Ctenocephalides > Ctenocephalides felis. The sequence continues at coordinate 126,282,327 of NW_020538040.1, forward strand.
AGTTATTGTAATCGTTCAAAAACCAAAATCAAACATTTTTGCAAAAAAAAAATTTGTGCGTGTGCCTGTGTATTTGTTTTATATTTTGTGTATGAATGCATGGATACAATTTTTATCCACGATTACGGGCGTATAGATCAACCTATTTGAATAATTCGAAGAACATTCGATTCATACTGGTGAGAAAACGTACAAACGTACTAATTAGTTTTTGGCAAAAAAGTTTTTGCTTGTTCGGACGACAAGATTGTTTTGAGCAAAAAGCAAATTAAAATATTTTTTTTTAAATTTCTAAGCTGAGCTTTCTAAACACAATTACAAGTGCATTGTGACACATAACAAGTGAAATTATGAAAACAATATTTATTTAGGCGTTGTTTAACATAATAATTCTCTGCATTTTTATAGATATTAAAAATATTAAAGTAGTACAGTTTTATTATAACATGCCAAATATATATTTTTCTCAGATTTATATCTCAGACACTTTTGGAAGTTTAGAGGAAGTCTACATGTTTTTCGTTTATAATGGCTATTAATTATTACAAAGTTGCATATTTTTATAAATAATGAAGAATAAATTGATATTCAAATTTATTACTCTAAACAAGAGATCAACCACAACAATAGTTTGTGTATCATTTATATACAGATATACTTTATAACGGACTTCTATGCAGTTTATTCACTGCTAGTGATAATGAAAATATTCAAGATTGTTATATTACAGCTGTCCACTGTCTGAACAAATATTATAGAATTTATTAATCAGCAATTACTATATTTCTCTAATAAAGATTCAACTCCTAGATGCTAATTGAAATGACAAACCGATCATGTCGAATGACTTTAATTGCATTATTGTTTTCAAATATCATAAATATTTTTAATGCTATTATTTATAATTTATTAATATATAAATATGTATAATGGTTGACATTAAAAAATGTGTGCATCACGAGTGTTACCATATTACTGATGAACATTATTCAAAATTGTTCATCTACTTAATGTTTTACTTCAATCGCGTGTGAACCTTACGCGCACTCTTTTTTACTTTTTTGCTTTTAAAAAGTGAGTTTGAAATAAGGGGCCACTTTGGCATATTTTCAATGATATCTCGGCCATAAGATGAGGTACAAAGTTGAAAATTGGTATATCGTATTTTTTTTCAAAAAGGGCCAGGGTGGGGCCAGTTTTCTATGGCAAAGCGCCCATACTCTTTTATTAACATTTCTACGGGTTCCGTAACAATGTTTATTCGTTAGACTTCAACGCGTTGCTTACGCGCTTCGTTTTTAACACTGCTACGAAGCGCGACTACTTATTTCAAATTTAAAAAAGTCTAAATATTTGATGTTTAAAAAAAAATAATTTTCGGTATGGAAAGTTCCAGCAATTTGTCTCAAGGCACGATGCCATGCACCACTAATTAAACCGCAAATTGTGCAGATCTTGTACCCTCGTTCCAGTTATTTTGCGACGGCGACGGCAAAGAAAACGCACGATAACAAATCGGTCCAATCGAGCGGGTTCATCAATCAACGTATGAAACGAAGTCGAGCCATTGAGCCGGCTAATAATACCGTCTTATTATTGTTCAGTGCGCTACGTGGTATCATTCGTGTTATGTTGCTATTTGCTGAATCATCGAGCCAAAACCTATTTTACTTTGTAACAGTTATTGATCAGATGTCATAATCATACATTGCACTCGTACGACTTTGATTTGTTACACAAAAGTTGCAATAGCGAATTAGTTTAGAGGAACGCATGATATTCTATTTACAAAAAAAAAAACAGGAGGAGAATATTAATAAATTTACACACATATATATCGTAATATATATAAATTTAGTGTCACATTATTTGTCCGCGATGGACGCCTAAAATACTGAACCGATTTAAAATTTGTTTTGCTCACCGTGTGCATATAGATACCATTTAGGCGGTAGTATATATTAAAAGTTTAAATTTATAGCCGAAATATTATATTTTGGTAATTTCAATAATGTTTGACAAGTGAATCGTAGAATCTGTTTGATCTTATCTAGACCAACGAACTACGAACAATACGAGCGACAACGTTGGCTATAGTGGACCCTCTGCTGAGGCGTACGCAACACTGAAGTAGTACAAAGGACATTTGTTTTATGATTATATTGTAATATTTTAATGTGTTGGTTTGTAACGCGTTTCTATGTTAATCTACTTAAATATTATATATTATTATCTGCTAAATAAATTAATAAATATTATGTAACTTTATGTTGCCAATATTGAATTGATGGAAAGTTTTTGGTGGAAAATTTAGTAAGCAATATATATTTGTTAGATTCTTAAAATTTATTTTTATTAAATATTTTTAGAATAGTTTATGAAATTAAATTTGTTTGACTGAATTTCAATATAAGAAATATATGTTTTATGGTCAGGGGTAGTAGCGATAATTAAAATATAAAATTAGTTGGATCTGGCGTTCAACAAATTAATACAGGAAATGAAACAATATTTAAAATATAATATATAATATTTTTGCCAAAAAATATAGTACGAAAATGAATCAAAGTTATATTAATTGCATACTATAGGTATGTGTAATGATATATACATCATAAAAATATACTATAAATAAGAATTTAAAGCATAAATATTAGTCAATTCGCTGGGCATGCCCCATAACAACATAATTCAAAAATGAATTATCGGGTTTTACTTCGTAAATCAAAAATTAATGAATTAATCAAAAGCGCGGTAATTAAATATATATATATATATATATATATATATATATATATATATATATATACCCACATACCCACATACCGCGGCTTAAAGGTCCGCTAACATTATCTCAAAAACAAGTAAAGTACAGAATTTTTAACGATACTTTCAAAGAACAAGGCAACAGTTATTACCAGCCATTATCTTAATTCGACGCCCCTATCAGATGATAAATAATTATGTATCAACATTCAGTAACAGAAGTATTTTTCGTGCTGAATTTTTTTTTTTTTGGTTTTGGTATTGACCACGGCATTGGGTAAGTAATAGTAATCGCAAAAAATATAAAATAATTTTTTTTATATATCTTTACGTTTCAGAGGTTTCTGAACATTTTAGCATACCTTAGAAAAAATAGATGTATGTGTGTATGTGTGTGTGTGCGGATACAAATTTTTGTCGACGATTTTGCGAACACGGTTAAAAAGATTTGAAAAATTCAAAGAATATTCGATTCCTGCTGATAAGGAAACGTGCTGATTATTTTTTGGCAAAGGCAGGTCTAGCAATTTTGGATATACGGGGCATAAAGTGCCAAAAATGGTATTTCAGTTTTTGAGATAACGGAGTGTCCGATTTAAATAATTCAAAAAACATTTTACTTGTATTGACGAAATGAAAAACTAGTAAAGCGTCTCCGGAGATCCAATAAAAAAAGAAACTAGTGGTTTGAAAATTTTCAAAACTACGAAATTTTTTGTTAAAACATTTTTTGCATATCGTCTACACAAGCAAAGAGTTTTTTGAATTAATCTAAGCGCATAATCCGTTCTCTCAAAAACTGCACGACCATTTTTACACCCTTTGCGCTCCATACCTCCGAAACGGCAAGATGTGCTGTTTGAAAAAACGCCTCGCAATCGAGTACCAAATGTTTTTTCAATAATACATATCGGTTATTCCATACTGTCGAAAATGTCGACGAGGAACCATATAAATAAACTTCGAAATTAAAAATCTTGATACGGAACTCAAAAAAAATGACACAAAATGTGTACACATTATTGATGTGGATATATCTAATGAACAGTTCATAATCGCTGGACCTGCCTTTACAAAAATTTAAAGAATTCTTCGTTTAGCCAACACAAAAGTTTTTCAATGACGCTTCGTTCTCTTAAAAGCTGAATTACCATTTTTGGTTCTCTTTGTCCCGTATCTTCAAAACGGCTAGAACTGTCTATGCCAAAAACCGATCAGCACGTCTCCTTATCAATACGAATGGAATATTTTTTAAATTATTCAAATCGGTTATTTCATACTTTCGAAAATGTCGGAAACATTTATTTGAATCATACACGTTAATTTTAAAATTAAAAATCTTGGTACGGAAACAAAAAAAAATTGACACAAACTGTGTACACATTATTAAAATCTCTATAAATTATCCTATAATTTGATGTGAAAACGCCTAATGAACATTTTTAACCGCCAAACGGAATTTTTTTTAACTTATTTTAATTGAGAGTCCACAACCGCCAGACCTGCCTTTCCAAAAATTTGAACAGTTTTTTGTTTAGTCAATATGAATAAAATGTTTTTTGAATTATTAAAATCGAAAGCTTAGTTCTCTCAAAAACCAAATTACCATTCTTGGTTCTTTTTGCCCCATATCCTTGAAATGCTAGACCTCCTTATCAATACAAATCGAATGTTTTATAAATTATTCAAATCGGTTGATCCGTGTTTTTGAAATCGTCGACGAAAATTTGCATCCGTACACACATATGCACTAAAACTTTTTTTTTGTCAATTTGGTGGTTGTTCAAAAAGCGGGAGACAAAGCTGTATACTTGAAAAAGTCCGGGAGACGGCAAACGATATGAAATCAACTCCTTTTCCAGGGGCCGATACAGGCTTCGATCATAATTTGCTAACGGCCGATATAGAGACGTGCAACAGGATAATAAAACATCAAAAACAAGGTAGGTATGATTTAATTTTTCAGGGTACAAAAGAAAAGCACAAAAACATACGAAATGAAAGACGACAATGAAAATAGAGTGAGTGACCACAAGAAAATTCTCAGCGTATGGGAAAAATACATTGAGAAATTGTACGATAGAGAAAATCGTTCTGATAATATTGAGACCGAAGAAGAGAAAGAAGTGGACGAAGACGACAAGGAGCCGTGCATATTGAGAGAGCAATAAATGAGATAAGAAGAAAGAATGCAAAGGAAGATGATGACATACCGGCGGACCTACTGAAAGAGCTGGGCAACAAGGGATTGAGAAAACTGATCAAGTTGCTGAATCAAATATACCGAACGGGCGAATAGCCAAAGGACTTTCTGGATGTCGAGAATATAGCTCTTCAAATGCAGCGACCACAGGACAATCAGTTTAACTTCGCACACAGGAAAGGTTCCAAAATCCTTACGAGACGACTCTAAAATAAGATCAAGCAGCATATATGGAACAGAAAGTAAAGGTGCGAATGAACCAGGGAGCTACAAATAGCGTTGAAATAGGTAGAGGAGTGCGGCTTGCGGAAGGGACTAATAAAGTGCTACGTCTGGAGCATAGCTCTGTAGGAATCGGAGACTAAGTTTTGGAATGTGGTGCTGGAGGCAAATGAAGAAGATAAAGTGGACAGATAAAATAACAAATGAAGATGTCCTGAGAAGAGTGGGCAAAGAAAGGACTCTACTGAGCACAATTAAAGGAAACTGGATCGGACCTCTTTTGCATTCCTGCTTTTACACTTTCACTCATTGGGAAGCATGTTGTAGATCTCGACACCTAGCTTGTTCCTTTGCGAGGATTTCAGCTTCAGTTTTGGAGGTACAACAACACTCCTGTTCCGCGTGTTGTAGCCATGGACGTCACGCCTCAGAACATGGTTTGTTCTGTCTGCATGAACCACAATCGCCTGTTGGTAGATTTAAAGGCTGGTAACAGTCAATATTCTGCCAATATTCCATATGAGAACACAGAGTGAAACATGGCAAAGTAAGACTCTCTGGCGCATTCCTCATTTATAATGTAAATTACTCTTCTGCTGGCATATATTGATTTTGAGGGCATAGTGCATATCGAATCTATGTGTTTCACCCAGGATAGCAGAGTGAGACCCAAATATTTAACTTCCTCTCCATGCAGCTTCTTATGTCTCCTACTGGAAGTAAAGTTAATATGGACAAATTCTCTATTTTTCAGTACAATTTTGAAAACCAATTTTCAACTTGCTTGTGAGCATAGTGAATTTTTTCGTTCATATTTGCGATGTCCTCGTCTGCAACTGCCAATGCTGTATCATCTGCAAATTGAGTTGTGTGGCAGCTGATGTTCGGTGATAGATCATTCACAAATATGATAAAAAGAAGTGGTCCAAGAATACTCCCGTGGGCAACCCCTGCATTTAATCTTGCTATATTACTTCGTTTATTGTTCCATTCCACAAACTAATACCTGTTACTTAGGAAAGATTGCATAAGTTTAAGGGCTACGCCTCTAAATCCATAATATTCTAACTTCCTGAGAAATATATCATGTGGAACACAATCAAAAGCTTAGCTGAGATCGTAAAATAGTACACCACAGTGTTTATGATCTTCCCGTGAATTTGATATAAAGTTCAAAAAGTCTAGCACGGCATCAATTGTGTTAATTGTCTTTTTAAATCAAAATTGATTTTTCACAAAATAATTATTAACTTCGAAAAAACTTGTAATTCTTAATGCTAACAACATTTCTATAATTTTCGAAAATATTGGCAGTATGGCTATGGGTCTGTAGTTTGCTGCTGATTGACGATTTCTTGATTTATATAATAGTACTACTCTTGCATGCTTCATTTTCTCTGCAAAAATTCCCGTGGAGAAAATATTATTTGCTATTCAACGGTCCAGCAATGTACTGTGCGACAGATTTTACCATTTTTGTATTAATGTCAAAAGCATCAAACGACGTTTTATTTTTCAAGCGTTTAATCATTGTATTAATTTCCTCTGGGGTAGTTGGATTTAAAAATATACTTTTTAAAGACGTCGGCTGCAATTATTGGCTGGGGCAGACCTTATCTACTACATTTATGGCTACATTTTTGAAAAAAATGTTGAAGACTTCAACACTGGGTGCCTCATGATTTTTGATTAGTCAATTTGATTAACAAAGTTGTCCATGTAAGGACCACCGATCTTTCTTACAGTACGGAACGCATTTTCATTAGGGTCAACTCTCAGACGGATAAGCAGAGCTTGATGATACTGAAAAATTAATTTCATCGACGTTTGTAAATCAATGCAAGTTCCTGAAGTAAGCCTAATATGAATGGGTTTCATTAAGTAATGCTGTAGCCCAAACATAGACATTAAATTGATTAAGACATTTGATTTTTCAATAAGGTTAACATTAAAATCGCCGCATAGGATGATGTTTGTTTTTAAGTCAAAATTATCATATTTTATCAGTAAAATCTTATCAATTTTCTGCAAAAATGTCTCAAGTGTCGCATTGGAAGATCTGTACATCAATATTACAACAGTTTTTAATTGTTTTATGTAGCATGCGGCCATTTCGCACGTCAGCTCATCGGAATTTAATGTTATGTAAATTTAACTCCAAACATTCTATTTCTTTTCGACAGTAAATAGCAACACCTCCGTGCATATGTTTACTTCGACAGAATGAGCTGAACATCCGGAGATGTTATTCTTTCCAATTTACTCTTGAAAGAAGCATATGTGAATATGAACTCTGTGACTGAACTCTTATTTTTGTATCGACGGAGAATCGAATCCCGCTCATAATAAATTTTTATTTATTATTTTTAATTCAAATTTATAATTGCATGAGTAAATAATATTAAAGTTTTCTTGAGTTTTTAATTAATTTTATATTTTTCGCTAAATATTCTATAGTAAAATACTCTGTAACGTCTGTATAAAATTGATGTAATACCTGAAACATAATAATTTCATATGAAAAACAACAATAACAAAGAAGAAAAAATGTAATTTATTTGTATATATTAACTACTTTAAGGTTTACAATTGGCGGGATGGTACTTATCATAAAAACTACAGAAACATAAAAATAAATTGCAATAAGCACATTTCACAAATGCAGTAGTATTACATAAACACTTTTCACTAGCGACCGTTTCCGGCAAACATACTTGATTCACATTAAAAAAAATTTCTCTTGTATTTGCCAGTTTGCTTGCAAACCAAGCATATTGGATCATATTCTGAAAAATATGCGCAGATAACTGATGATGAATTAGAGAATGTATCCTCAAGGCATCTTCCCTTCTATTCAATTCTCTTTCTAATTGCCTAATTTGGTAACAATTTTGATTTTTCTTCATAAATAACTTTACCTGCCTGTAGAAATAAACGTCACAAGGGTGGCAGTATAGTGTGCAATGGGATGGTATTATTTCTACTGTACTGGTTCGTTGTCCTACTTCGTTTGTAAAATTATTATTGAAAAGTGATGGATCAGTTTGACCACCCCAAGAATCTAATATTAATAAAAATTTCTCCCTTTTAACATATGGCTTAAGAACATTATCAATAAAATATGAAAAAAGTTCCTTCGTCATTTTACTGCTTTTCGACGCAGTCACACAAATATTTTTGAATTCGTGTTCATATTTTTGAACTTCAATTTGAACTTTTGGTCCAAACTGACCGCTCGGCTCGCGCATACATAAAAATACTTTGGGCAGCAACTTTCCGGAAGCAGTTACAGCGTACTGCGCTGTGTCGTATGCGTAACTTTAGTGAAGTCTCCTAAATAAATCTCTGTAACTTTTTCCCCCTTATTAGACAATGTCCTTTTAACGCCCGTTCTGTATTCGCATCCCGTCTGGTCAGTATTAATAATAAAATCATTTTCAAAATTTAATGAAATATTACATATATTTTTTGAAATTTGCCAGCGTCCTCCAATATTTTATCAATATCTAACGCTTTTTTGATTTGACATATTGATTAGCACGTCTTTGTACAATTTTATGTTTGAATTTGAAAGTATCAATCCATGTCTGCGATGCTTTGAACTTAAAAGAGTCACTTTGAAACTGAAGTGCTGCCACGGACGCCCATTGCTGTAATAACTTTGTAGTTACCGGTTTTTTTCGATGCGCGAGCTTCTTGGAATCTATCAAATGTCCACATATTAATTTGATCAAATTTTTCATTTGATGTGCCGCCATTTAAAACGTCCCTTTGCCATTTTTTTTCAAATCTGACTTCGTTTTAAGCGCTGCTGTTCCAAACTTCTGTAAGCTTTTGATAGTCCATTTAGGATGTTGTTCAGCTAATTGTATTACTTTTAACTTCAAATCTAATGGGATAAACAAAGTTTTAGTTTTCTTTGGTAATGGCACATACCCATCGCTTTCCGTTGTTGGATCCGTGCTTTCTGTTATATCCGTGCTAACAATACTAATATTCGACTCCGCGAAAGACGAACTTAAATTTGGTGAAGATGATATTTCGCCGGAATCATTAATTACTACTTCTTCATGCTTTATAAACAATTCATCAACAGTCACAAACAAGTGTTCTTCTAAAATATCAATAATAACATCACAAACAAAAAATTCCAAGAACAATGGCATTTTCGGATTTTTTAACACTTGAAACTCCATCAATGTTTTATAATTCAAATAGATTTTTTTACACACATCAAATGCATCCACAATAACTTGCTTTTCATGAGAAAAAACACTATCATCATCACTGGACACATTAATTTTATAATCAGCCATTTTGATCACGTATATCACAACTAAACACATCAAGAAACAAAATTATAATGAGTTAAAAGATTATTTGTTAAAGAACTCTTTACCTGAATCATAAAATTTTCCGTAAGTTCGTTTATCATTTACTGCAGTGATACATGTCCAAATTTGTACATGTATGTAATATACAGATACATTTTAATATCGACGAACTAGGAAGTACCATCATATCAAATTATTAATATTCTTGCCTACATTTTATAAAAAAAATTTAATACAGACGTTACAGGGTACTTTACTATTTCTCTCAATTACCTTTTCGACTGATACATTCTCCATTAATGGATTTTCTTTCATTATATAGTTCTCAGATTCATTTGTAACATTGTTTTCGAATGTTTTTTACGTTTCTGTTTCTTTTTCTTTTGTTTCTCTATACTTTCTTGCTCCAACCAAATCTGTTCCAATTTAGAAGCTTCTTCTTCTTCTTTACGGATGCATTCTTTCAACTGTCTTTCTAACATTTTTTCTTCCTCTTTCATTTTCATCAAAGCGTATTGCATTGCTGCAAATGTTTTTTTTTAATTTCTTTCAAATCTTTCTTCTCCTTAGTGATAGAATGGTGAAATCTATCGTGTCATCATCATATCATCAAGCGAGACTGATTTCACTTGCCAACTATTACCATTTGTTTTGTTTCATCTGCCATCTGTTTCCGCATGCTGTTCTGCCTTTAAATATTTCTCACACCTTATTTTCTGTACTTGCACTCGAGCACTACGGTCCACACTATCACAAATTTTCTTACGTAATGCCTCCAATTCTTCTGCCTTAGTGCATACTCCACACCGGAAAACTTCACACATATTCTTCAGATCATCATACGGTAATCTTACATTATCAAGTTCAGCGTTGTACCATTTTCTGGCCTGTCCATCCAACCGCGGCACAAATAACGCGGTATCAAATAACGTCTTATGTTCAATTCAATTCAAAGACTATATATTTCAGTATATAAAAGTATGTACATTGCATTTTATAACATGGCTTTTTTACCCGTAGGTATTGTATCCTTCATTGGATTTGATTTTGCAAACAATAATTAAACGTCTTATGTTTCATCTGCTTAATCGCTGTAACAATTTCTTCTGGAGTTGTTGGACTCAAAAGCATACTTTGCCCATTGATATGTACCTTAGCTAAATAAGCTTCAGACCTAGTCTGAAAGTCTTTGGTCAAATTGACGGCTACATTTCTGAAGAAATGATTGAATTATTTTGCTGATGTTGTCCCAATTGCAGTATTATTTGAATATTATGACATGTTCCTTGTATTATTATTTTCCATATAGTTTGCTGTTTAATATCTGAATTAACTATGTTAATTATATTTATTTGCTGACGTTCACTTTCCATCTGTATATTTATAATCCTTTTCGTTACAATATTCAAAATATTGTTTAAGGTCAGGTATTTGTGATTGTATAAAAGCATCATTCAGAAAAGCTTGTTTATAAATACGCGAAGAAAAATGTTGATTTTTTTATTGCTGTGTTCGCTCTAATAAAGACAATTCCAATCTACTTGAGGTAGTTGCTTTTTGAATGGTTCCATATTAATTTCATTTATTTTCCTTAATGTGCGAAATTCCCGTCGGTAAAAGAAATTATTATATTCATGGTCGGAGATCGAATATGATGATGTAGCAATTAGCTGTCGGATTTAGCTGACATTTGATTTCTTCCCATATTTTGTTTTTTGACTTCTTATGAGCTGCTTTCTCAGAATCGATATGAAAATACTGGGAGCAGCTGAAGAAACCTGCTCTTTCCTTTGGTTTGGATTCAACCATTGCAGCATCTAGATTTTATCCTCAAGTTGCTAAATTATATATTCCGTATCCCTCATTATAGTAATTATTTGTTCTATTAATGCATTTTTATCGACAATTGTTCCTTCAAGTCTAGTAATTGTTTCCATATAATCGCTAGACGCTTCACTTTTATCACAGCACTGTATCGAAATTCAATATAGAAATTTGAAACTTTTTCTATTAGCACAATTAATATGATAAATTTTTCCACAATTTTTACAAATGCCTACATTTGGAGAGGCGTTTGATTCATAACAATTATAGGAACTTTTCAGTTCCGGTTCTAGTTAAAATGGCACATCTGTACTCTACGGAAGCCAAAGAAAGATACTTTGTTTATGTGCCATTATGAACAGCAACATTTTCAGTAGGGAATGCCATTTTCCATTCACAGTTCATAGTCCCTTGTATTGCCACATCACACAAAAGTGTAACAAGGTGCCAAGAACTGTTTATACCAATGTGTGTGCTTTCTGTCTTAAAAATTTTAAATTTAAATATTTATGAACTCGACACATGAGCCAAGTGCATAATAATGTCCCTGCTCATTCATCTATGCAATCTGGTCCATAATCTTCCGAAGACTCTATAACTTTTCTTCTTTAACAAAACAAATGTAAAGTACTCTTCTTTACCCACCTGACATATATTTTTTGGATGATGAATGATATTGATCAATACATGTACATGTATATGAATATATTTTGCGAGCGATGATAGATACTAGTTGTATAAAGAATATGCATTTTCAGGTGATGAAAGTTATATAACAAGGTTTCTCCAGTCTTTTATATAAATAAAAAGCCTTTATTCTGTATTATTCCTTATACAAAGAATAGCATTTACTGTTTAATATATTGTTAGATTCTTAGTCTGGTATAGTAATCTATTTTATAGTGTTCACAGATTAGTTTCCAGCAGAATGTTGAGTATTCTTATTATAATTAATTTTGCACTCATTACACATATTAGGTCTTTATTGCAATAGAAAGCTCACAATACTAAATTTCTTGGATTCCTCAAATCGTCTGATTAAGTAATTCCCATAGTGCATATTTCACATTTATAAGGATACTCTCCATAGATGACCTAATACTCCATAGTGCGACAGCATGTTGTTTCAAATGACCTAATATTTTAGTGCAGTCATGGCGATATATTTCATTTGCGAATCAGCTTCTTGCACATGAAGCATACATGAGGGTGAACTGTCTTATCTATTACATAACTGTCTTATGTATTCGCTTGTGTCTTTTCAGACTACCTGATAGTGTAAAGCTCTTATTGCATATATTGCATTTATGGGGGCGCACTCCACTGTGTATAAGCACATGATGCCTGAGAGTGCCTGCATGTCTAAATTTCTTCTTGCATAAGCTGCATTCATGAGGGCGAACTTTTTTATGTATCAGCATGTGGGTTTTCAGAGTACCTAATTGAGTGAATCTCTTATTACACGCCTTGCACTGATGTGGCCGTACTCCAATGTGCAGAAGCATGTGACCTTTTAGACTGCTTTTGTGCAAGAATGTCTTCTTGCACATATCACATTCATAGGGACGTACTCCTCTGTGCATCGCTAAATGATTTTCGAGCACACTTCTTTGACTAAATGCTTTATTGCAAATATTGCATTTATGCGGGCGTACTCCATAGTGCCTGAGCATATGACTTTTTAAAGTACTTAGTTTTGTAAATGACTTTTGGCATAATTTGCACTCATGAGGACGCTGACCACTGTGAATGAGCATGTGACTTTTTAGATTACATAAATATGTGAATCTTTTCTTGCATATATTGCATACATGCGATCGTACACCTTTGTGGATCAACATATGACTTTTCATGTTACTGAAAAGTAAAAATGTCTTTTTGCATATGTGGCATTTATGGGGGCGTACTCCCTCATGAATCAGCTTGTGTCTTTTCAGACTACTTAATGCCGTGAAAGTTTTTTTGCATATGCTGCATTCATGAGGGCGTACACCTTCATGCAACAGCATGTGCATTTTCAGACCACTTAAACTCGTGAATGTTTTCTTACATTCATTGCATTCATGAGGACGTACACCTTCATGCGACCTCATGTGCCTTTTCAGAGTACTTAATTGTGAGAAAGCCTTCTGACATTTATTGCATTGATGAGGTCTTGCTCCAGTGTGTGTCAATATATGACTATTTAGAGTACTTAAACTTGAGAAGGCTTTCTTGCATTGATTGCATTTGTGTCGTCTGATTCCAGTGTGTGTCAACATATGTCTATTCAGATTACTTTTTGCGTTGAATGATTTATCACAGGTTTTACATTTATAAGGGCGTAATCCTGTATGCGTCAGCATGTGTTTTTTCAGGTAATCTTTCAAAGAAAATGTTTTCAAGCATTTGCTGCATTCATAGGGGCGTACACTTTCATGCGACTTCATGTGCCTTTTCAGATTACTTAAGTCTGAGAATGGCTTCTTGCATATGCTGCACTCATGAAGGCGTACTGCACTATGTATCAGCTTGTGCCTTTTCAGATTACCGGATTGTGTAAATGTGGCATGGCATATATTGCATTCATGGGAACGTACCTCTCTGTGTTTTAGCATGTGACATTTCAGATGTCCTTTCAGTTTAAATGTCTGATTGCAAATTTTACATTTATACCGAAATTCTTCAGAATGTGTAGTTATGTCTGATAAACTGGAAGATGCCTCGATCACCTCATGTTTGACCTCTACTTCCACAGTCACCTCTGAATTCAAACAGGTTTCATCATCCTCAGGAAACGATTCATATTTCACATCATGATCAGGAACATCCAATTCATCCCCAACTTCGTGTTTAATATCTTCTGCTGAATATTCACATGGTTCAATTTTAACTGTTGGCTCAGTCATAGGCACAATTGTATTTTGTGACATTTTTAATTATTTATACTATACGTATATTCAGTAAAACAGTGCGCTAGATAATTAACTGGTTTCACAAAAAATATTATAATTTTTCAAAATATGAATAATTTCAATTCACCATTACTCATATGAATAATACATTCACTATTTGTCATTTGAAGCATAGAGTATGCTAGTATGCTCTTAGAGAGATGAGACATTTATCGAATTGCTTTGATGCCTAACAAGTGGCGCGTATTTTCAAATTCATTATGGTTCACCGTGTCTCTACTGCTACAAACAAACTCTACTCTTGAAATGACAAACCAAAAATATAAATTCAGTTAAAACTAGTGGGGCGCAGGGCATCGTGCCTTAAGGCAAATTGCTGGTACTATAAAAAATGAAAAAATAATCAATAATTGTTTTGAAGATTTTCAAATAGATTATTTATTATAAATACATACTGCAAATTTATCTAAATTATCAAAAAAATCAAATTAAAAAAAATGGACTCTTGTGAACGTACACGTAAGTTGTTTATAAAATACGCTCATCGCTCAATTTAAACAGCATTTATAAACTTACAGTATGTACTTATAATAAATAATCTGCAATGTGTACGTTTACAAGAGTAATTTTTTATTAAATTAGATTTTTTTAATAATTTAGAAATTTTTTGATAATTTACAAAAACTTGAATTTTTTTTAGAAGTTTGAATTTTTTTGGAATTCAAAAAAAAAGTTTTTCCTAAATATTTTGAGAATTTGGAAATTTTTGAAAATATAAGATTTTTTTTTAAATTATCGAAATATTCTCAAAGTTTTGTAAGAAATCATTTTTTTTTTTAATTTTACAAATTTAGTTTTTTTTTTGAAAATAATGAAAAATTTAGAAAATTCGAATTTTTTAAAACTTTTTTTTTGAAAATTTTCAAAATTATTAAATTTTCTGTAAATACATTTTTTGAACACCGTCTACTTAAGCAAAATGTTTTTTGAATTAATCTAATCGGATGATCCGTTTTCTCAAAAACTGCATGACAGTTTTTACTCCCTTTGCGCTCCATACCTCCGAAACGCCAAATTGCTTTTTACAAAAACGCCTCGCGATCGAGTACAAATCGAATGATTTTTCAATTTTATAAATCGGTTATTCCATACTGTCGAAAATGTCGAGGACATTTGTTTGGACAATTTGATATGGAACCGCAAAAAAAATTGCACAAAATGTGTACACAATATTAAAATCTCTATAAAATATCTGATAATTTTATTGAGAGTCCTTAACCGCTGGACCTGCCTTCCCAAAAAATGTCAATACAAGTAAAATGTTTTTTGGATTATTAAAATCGGACGCTTTGTTCTCTTAAAAACTAAGTTAACGTTTTTGGCATTTTTTGCCCCATTAAGTATGATGGCCTTTTGAGACTTGAGATTCCAGCATGTGTGAAACTAGTAGCATATGCAGAAATCGAAGATGCTGAGCATGTGTTCTTTGTGTGCCCGCGATTTGGTGCTCTACGAGACGATGTGGAAGAGACATTGAAGCAAAGAATTACTCCAGGTACTGTTGTTGAAGCGATGCTAACAACTGAAACTGCTTGGAACGCCATAGACAGGTTTGCGAGAGAGGTGCTAATTGACCTGTGTTCTATGAAAAGAGAAAGGGCGAATGGGACTTCGTCCATTTAAAAGATGAGTATATAATCAAGTTAAGAATGATAACATACTAAATCCTCCCCCCACAAAGTAATGCCTAACGACGGTTTTCGTGGGGACCAGAGGCAAGGGCAAAGCGGAGGTTTTAGTAAGTATTATACCAGCGCGGTATTGAGTCCGACATACCCAGGCAAAACACCAGTCTGGGATGCATAAAAGCATTTCCTTCGCTATACAAAAAAAAACACATACATCCTTTTTTTCTGAGGTATGCCAAAATATTCAGAAACCTTTGAAACGTAAATATATATAAAAATTTTCATTTTCGATTTTTTTGCGATTACTATAACTTGCCCTACGGAAAGTTAAAAATGGATAGAGGACCAACTTTCGAAAAACGATAAAACAACATATAACTATATTCAGAAATTAACTGGGAATTTTAGTGAACATATTTGATGTCCGATACGTGTCGTGTTATATATATAGTCTTCACATGCATTTGGTGTAGACAGTATTATAATCAAAAAATTATATTCAAATTTATAGTATTTTCCACCTATTATGCGTTAAAGTGATTAGTTTAAAAAAGCATTCATCATAAACCAAAACAGATGAATAAATTCGTACCTTTCAATGGAAGTTGAATATAATCAAAATCAATATTTTTACGGCTTTGGAACACAAGCACTACTTCACGAGAATAATACTAGATCTACTATTCTATATATTTGATGGGCAGATATCAGTAGATCATAATTGTACAAAGCTTCGAGCCATCATATATGTTAAAATGAAATTTCACCCTGAGACAAATAATTGATATTTATTCCACCTTTCGCGCAAATAATTTAATTCAAGAGCAGAGAATGCGCGTCGAAAAGTTTTCGTGAAGCACACGGGTTGAATTGCTGAAAATTAAAAGTTATGCTCTCCCAAAACCCAAGCAGAAGCTTTAATTCTACAACTCGACTATAAATACGCATACATGCGTAAATTTATACACAATTTGCAATTGCGGAACCATCCCTGATGCGGTTTTAATTCGAAATAAATACGACGGAATTACAGTTAACTTTCTATGTAGACAAAAGCGCATTATGAAAATGTGTTTGATTCATATGGCTTTTCGAAAACAACTTTTTGTTGCAAAATCTGCATCGGTAACTAACTTTGTTTCGGAATTGTTGCCGTTTTAAAATCTCATGATTGCAAGCGCGAAAAATACAAATGCATACAATTTTCGTGCATTCCCATGCATTGGTGCGATATAAAAAGTAACAATACTGTTCATTACCAAATGGACATTTAATGAAATATTGCATATATGCATATGGTAGAGTAGAGGATTGAAGGTTTGCAGGAAAAAAGGTTCAGCACCAAAATCACAAAAACAAGTAGAGTTAGGAATTTTTCAACAACAATATTCAAAAGTAGAGGATAAAAGATGTATAACCAGCCATCACCTTGATTCTTACAACGTTGCTATCAGAAGATAAACGGCAATGTATGAAAATCCATAACAAAAGTATTTGCTTTCATTGTTAGTTTTTCTCATAGTGAGCACTGTTATTAACTTCCCGTAGGGTAGTTATAGTAATGGGCCGAAACAACATTTTGGCATACCTCAGAAAAAATGTTTGTATGTCCGCATTTTTTCGTCCACGTTTTCGGCCGCACGGATCAACCGATTTGAATGGTTTAAAAAAAATTCGATTTCTATTAATAAGGAGATGTGCTGATTAGTTTTTCGCAAAAGCAGGTCCAGCCGTTATGGAGATATGAAGCAAAGAGTGCAGAAATTAGAAATTGAGTTTTTGAGAGAACGGATCATCCGATTTGTATGATCCAAAAAACATTCAATTTGTAATGACGGAAAAAAGTGGTTGTTAGTTTTTGGCAAATGTAGACCCAGCGGTTTCGGAGATACAGAGCTAAATGTTAAAAAAATGGCAGTTTTTGAGAGAACTAAGCGTCCGAATTAAATGATTCAAAGAACTTTCTGCTTGTTTTAACAAAATAATTGATTTTGGGGAAAAATTGTTCCGAATATTTTAAAATCAGAAATAATTCCGATATTTCAAATTTACTCGACAAAAAATTCCAGATTTATTCACGAGATAAAACTACGATAAAACAAAGCCTGCCAAAAATAAAATTGAATGATATCAACATTTGTTTTTTCTGTCACAAACCATGCTCATCATCATATTAGCTTTAAATTAAACAAAATTTTATCATATGTGTGTATGTGTGTGAGTGAATGACATAAGCCAAATAGCTCATAGAATAGTCATGTATTCTGATTGCTATTGAAAATAAAAATTAAAAAAAAAAAATCTAAAAAAATTATTTCTAAATTATCAGTATACCACTGATCATATTTCTAAGTGCTAAAAAATCAATTCTTCAATAAAAATTATTGTGTCGAAAGAATATTTAGAAGAGGAATCAATCGACAAAGGAGGATTTGAACGATAAAATCATATAAAAACTAGTGGCGTGCCTTAAGGCAGAATGCTGGAACTTCCCGTACCGTAACGAAATGTTTGAGGAATACTGAATGTTTTCAAATAGATTATTATTAATATTGTAATATTGTCAAAAATTTATAAGAATTGTATAAACTGAATTGCAAAGTTGAAATTATTTGTTTAAAGTATATTAGAACTATAGTCAGAATTAAAAATAAAGTCTGAATTATTTTCGATATACAAAAAAAAAATTTTTGAAAAAAAAAGTTGAAACAAAATTTTTGTTCCAAACTCAATTATTTTGTTAAGACAAGCAGAAAGTTCTCTGAATCATTTGAATCGGACGCTTAGTTTTCTCAAAAACTGCCATTTTTTACATATTTAGCTCCGTATCTTCGAAATGGCTGGGCCCGCCTTTGCCAAAAACTTATAAACACTTCTCCCAATCATTACTAATTGAATTTTTTTAGATCATTCAAATCGGATACTCCGTTCTCTCAAAAACTCGATTTCTATTTTCTGCACTCTTTGCTCCGTATCTCTGAAACGGCTGGACCTGCTTTTGCCAAAAACTAATCAGCTCTTCTCCCTATCAATAGGAATGGAGTGTTTTTCGAACCATTCAAATCGGTTGATCCGTGCGCCCGAAAACTTGACTGGAAATTTGTATCCATACATACATACACACACACACACACACTCACACACACACACACATCCATTTTTTCTGAGGTATGCCAAAATGTTCAGAAACCTTAAAAACGTCGAGAAATGTAAAAATTTTCAATTTCGATTTTCGGCCCATTACAATAACTTACCCTACGGTAAGTTAAAAATTACTGGTAAAAATAATTCAATATTCATAAATGAAAAAAATAAATTGAAACTGACATCTTCAAAATGATTATTTTAATTGTCATTCAGCTTTTTGTATTAGTTTTATTGAATAATGTATTTAAATAAAATTTAAATACAATGTTTAGTGTACGATTTTTTTAGAATAATACAACAACACTTTTGACTTTATTCACTTTATCAAAAAGATTTGTTTTTCTTTTAATCTTAACTAACGAATGTACAATTACAAAATAAAAAATCTGTACTATAAATATTTATTTTAACAATGAAGCTATCAACGTTACGAACTAAATATAATAAGTTATATATATATATATATATATATATATATATATATATATGTATAATATATATATACGGGGCCGGTCCTGGGGTCCTCAGCGCCCGCATGCATTTTTTTTTTTGCGCCCTCCCCCCCAGTTATTATTTTAACTGCTTTAACAGTTTAGCATTAAAATTATAAGATTATTTATGTTATTTTTTAAATACTTTTTTATAACTTTGGACGTAGTACACAAAAAATTAGATATATAATATAAAAGCACATTGATTTTAAATTAATTTAAAATATCATGGCGATTCGCGGGTTCTTCATAATCACTACCAAATTACTTCTAAATTCTTATTTTTAATCCAAACTTTTAAGGACATCCAAAAATTTCAGTATGTTTATTATTGCTTGAAATAATATTTTTGAACAATTTGCTTATATATTTTGGAGATTTTATGCGATTTATTGTATTAAACAAATCATGGTGCTTCATGTTGGATTATTTTATTTTGATTTCTCATTATTTAAAATATCCAAAATTGCAGCTTAAATATTGCTCAAAAATTAGTGAAAAATGCAAAGAAATTATGTTTCTTGAATTATATTGAAAAAAAAAACTATATTGAAAATTTCATTTCCGAATCTCGTTTTGACGTCCCCTAAGGCGTGCGCCCGCATTTTTGCATGCATCGCATTCAAGGTAGGACCGGCTCTGTATATATATATATATATATATATATATATATATATATATATATATATAGTTTATGTATATAATTAATTAATTATTAATTTTTAAGTAAATCAAAATATTGATCATGAATATACTTAATTTATAATTATTACCTAAAGTAAAAAAAAAAACAGTAAAAATCTAACAAAATGGTTTGAATTGAATCAAAGTAAGATTTATGAGATATAAGATATAAAAGATATTTATAAGATTAAAATATTTTGAGTTAACATGAGATACGATAAAATGCCAAAAACCATGAAAGGTGAACATAAAATAGTGTAAACTAATTCATTTTAATGTTAAATTTCACGTGAATAGAATCACAAGTACAGCTAGATGAGATAACATGTGATGTGATGTGATAAGATAAGATTGTTTTTCCAAAATAAAATTTGCCTTAAAAGTCCCGCCAAATCCATCTAGCCATTTTGGAGATTAGCCTGTTTGGGCTAACAGATTTTTTTAAAAAAATGTTAATTTGGTGTTTTTAGAAACACCAGCTCCTAAGAAAAGCACGGTATTAATAATTAAAACACATAATAGTCAATTAAGGTTTAGTCTATTGACACTTTACAATTTTCAGTATTTATCGAATAAACTTATAGTAATTAACTTCCCGAAGGAGAAGTTTGTTTTCATCAAAAAATCCGATTCGCTAATTTTATGTTTTCTCGACGTTTCAAGCCATTCTGAATCGAATGAGACAAATTTGGAAAAAGTATGTGTGTGTGTGTGCGTGTGCATCAACAGATTTTTTGCCGTAAATCGTGGTTCTCTCAAAAACGGTTGGATCGATTTCAAAAATTTAAAAGTTTTGTGCGACGATCGGCCGAGACGTTTCTTTATAAATAGCAGATTCTGAATCGATTATGAAAATTCAAAAACCGTTCGAAAGATATTGGTTGTGAATCGTGCTGATTAGTTTTTGGTAAAGATCGACCGGGCCGTTTTCTTGTAATAAAGTGTTAAAATTTTTTTTTTCGACGATTTTTATTATTATTTTTTTGACGGTAGATACCATAGTCTTCTGATCATACTAAAATATTACGGCCCTACGACAATTGGTTCAACTTTAAAAATGCATCAAAGTGTGCAAAAATTGGTATTGTTTTTTTTGGCATTTGTCAAAATTAGATCTTTCATCCACGTTTTCTCAAAAACGCCTGAACCCATTTCAGAAATTTAAAAGCCATTTGATGTATCTCGATGAGGACTATCGTTTGTTAGTACTGTGCGACGATCTGCCAAGCCGTTTCTTTGTAATTTGGAAAAAAGTGTTAAACTTTTCGTCCACATTTAAGCTCATACTACCAAATCGATTTTAAGAAATCAAAAACTGTTCGAATGATATTAGTTGGTAATGATACTGATTAGTTTTAGATGAAAATCTCTTGTAATTAATTGTTGAAAAAAACAATTAAACCGATTTTTATGAAACTTTTTTGGCGATTTTTTTTGACAAGTAGTTTAATTTTGAAAATTCATCGAAGTTTGAGAAAAAGAGTAGTTGTTTTGAAGTTTGTTAAAATTAAAATTAGACGATTTTCTTGGTATAATGATGGAGTACCTTATGAACGTATTTTATGAACAACTTATGTGTAGGTTTACAAGAGTCCATTTTTTTAAATTTAATTTTTTTGATAATTTAGAAATTTTCTGATAAAATTTCTAAATAAAATTTGATAAATTTTTTTTTTCAAAATTTTGAATTCTTTTTAGAAGTTTGAAATTTTTGAAAATATTCGTTTTTTTTTAAATTATCGATATATTCTCAAATTTTTGTAAGAAATCTTTTTATTTAATTTTTCAAAATTTAGTTTTTTTTTGCAAATACTGAAACATTTCAATTTTTTTTTTAAATTTGAATTGTTTCGAAAACTTTGATTTCTTTTTTGAAAATTTTCAAAATTATTACATTTTCTGTAAATGCATTTTTTGCACACCGTCTAACTCAAGCAAAATGTTTTTTTATTTGATCTGATTGGATAATCCTCTCTCTCAAAAACTGCATAACCGTTTTTACACCCTTTGCGCTCCATCCCTTCGAAACGGCAAAATTGCCTCTTGCATAAACGCTTTGCGATCGAGTACCAACCGAATGATTTTTCAATTTTATAAATCGGTTATTCCATACTGTCGAAAATGTCGATGACATTTGTTTAAACCATATAAATAAACTTCAAAATTGAATCTTGGTACGGAACCGTGGTATTGAATGTGATTTAAATGTACATTTTGTATATTTTTACTCTTTTTTCCATTTTTATAAAAATAGTATTTTTAAAAAATAAACTTATAAAATTATAAAAAAAAGATTTTCATTCGAAGTTCAAAAATATTCATGTTTCAAAACAGCAATAAAAAAATCAACAAAGAATATACACTCCACAAATTGCTCAATGCAATAAACCGCGATTGACGAATATATAAATCGCAGTATATTGTACGTATATTGATGAAAATATTGTACATTTACCATGCGCATAAAACAATGATCACTTGCTATTTAAATTGATTTTTTTTAAAGCAATATATATTCTAAAATTAGTTGTTTAAAATATTTTGAGGTTATGACTGTATTTAAACAGAACTGTAGTAGTTGTGTATTTAATTTTATTTTTTTTTTTTTTGAATACTTTGAAATCGCTGGTCCTGTCTTTCCCAAAATATATTTCTTCACACCGCCAATATAAGCAAAATGTTTTTTAAATTATCCTAATCGGATAATTTGTTTCTTCAACTAGTAAGTGCATGGCATCGTGCCTTAAGAAAAATTGCTAGTTCTTAATCCGTATCAAAAATTATTTTTTTTAAAAAAGCTTCAAACTTTTTTCAGAACTTTGAAAAAATAAATTTATGAAAATTAAAATTTTTTAAAAAAATTGTTTTTTTTGAAAAAATTGATTTTTTATACGTTGAAATATTTTAAAAATTTTGAACCTTTTTTTAAAGCGATACGTTAACTGTTAACTATTGAAGAGCGTGTGCGCCGCGTCGCAATCTAAATGATAAATATTGGTACATAATCAATAGAAATGTAAACATAAGTTTATTTTAAGTAATTTTTTTACTTTTATTCATATTTAATCAGTTCTTCATTTTGACAATACAAGAAAAATGTTTCTTAAAATATTGAAATCGGGCGCTCCGTTATCTTTAAAACTTAATTGCCAATTTTAGATCTTTTGCCTCGTATCTTGCAAACAACTGAATCTGCCTCATCCAATAAACTAATCAGTATTCTTGAAATAGTGTACAAAAAATTGCATCCGCATATACACACACGATTTTTCATGCATACATTTTCGATTTTTTCTGCGAAATATATATTGCTCAAAATAGATTCAAAATCTTTATTATTAACTAGCCGGCCCGACAGACTTCGTCCTGTCAAAAAAAATTGTAATGTGGCGGTGTTTTGTGCCTACCTTTTTTCTATTCTTTGCAAAAAATTATCCTGGACAGAACCGTCACCCTGGTATTAATTCGGTGTGAATTAAAAATAATTAAATAAAACAATATAAGCATTTAAAAGTAAGTAATTTTAATAATGTAAATCATAATTCAAAAATCAGTTCAATTTTCATTGTAGTGCTTTGTGATTAACGATGTTTTTTGTTTGATTACCTGGCGCATAGACAAACAAATCTGATCTGTTTTCCAATACGGGAACAAACAACATACAATTTTCCATGTGAGAAACATGGGTTTTCTAAATTAATACCACAAACACTTAATACTTAATGATACCATAAACGCACGCGAGAACATCTTCTGCTTTATACTATCCTTTGAATATAGTTGGTCGATATTTCGCTACATTATAATTGCCGATCCAACCTTTAATTGAAGATTGTGAGGTGACAATCCTAGCAAATCCGGCGAGTTTAAAAACTCCGATTGTCTTGGTTAGTTGCCGAATCAACTGTTTCGCCTGTAATTTGTTCTTGAATTTTGAAATTTAATTAATTTACATCAATGTTTTTGGCTGCCAATATAGCTCGTTAATTAATAGAAAGCTATTTCTATGTTTATATAAATATATTCAAAATTATATTATCAAAAACTACACAAAATGTCATGACATAGATCATTGTTTTTTTTTTTACAAATTGCGTTGCCTACACGACTAAAGAAGAAAAGGGCTGTTTTTAGGATTTACCCGGCAATAATTCGTTTTTTTCTCGCCGTAACAACCATCCTTGGACTTCAACGAACATTTTAAAAAAAGAATAGGCCAAATTGGTTCAGGCGTTGTTGAGTTATGCGCTTACCAACACATTTTGCGATCCATTTTTATATATAAGATTATTCATTAAAGTTGTACTCGTATTTGCAACAGAAAGTTTTGCAGTAATACAATTTTCTTAACTCACTTGCCATTTTACTAACCTTTAAAGCTGAGAAAATCTCATTGAGATGAAAATGATATACGTTCCGTACATAAGTACGAAGTAGTCGATCTCTCCTGGTTTCATTAAAACCAAACTCAAGATCTTGGGCACTCAGATCGTTGTAAGATTCCGTCGATGTTAGCCCTAGCAGCAATTGCTTTGATGGGAAGTCGGCGAGTTCTAAGCCGCTGGCGTCAGCCAGAGATGAACCCAGCGGCAGTGTCAGCCGACGAGCGGGGCGGCGAGGCAGTACAGTGCCGTCGATGAACGGCGCGAATCCGGATAGAAATCTGGAATTGGAAATAATATGCACTAAATGATAATTTATTGATAACTGTTAATAAGTCAATGTAGACGTGATTTATGTTTGCTTATTTATTTAACGCCTGTCTGCGGTGCATGTAGCAGAGTGATGTAGTAAATTAACGTAATGTGGCATAGTATACACTTTACCCGAGTTCTCATCTCAGGAAATAGAGCGGCTTTCGAAACTAAATTTTTTTTATCTTATTAGCTAAAATGGCGGCAAAAACAATAACTCTTTCCGCGACTGAATTTTCGATGACGAAATTTATTTAAAAGCCTTCATATTACCAGGACAAACTATTTTCATTATTACTTGATATAATTACCGTCTACATGCATGTACCACATTTTCACTTTCGTACAATACTGTGAACAATTGATCTTTTTTTTTCTTTTGTAATTTGTTTTTTTACTATATATTATTATTATCCGCTATATTGGCCAGGTCGCAGAAACACTTGTTGCAGGCCGCGGGTTTGACATCCTTAGTATAAAATAATATAGATTATGCATAGGAATATGAGTAATATCGCAAATATGACATATATTTGCGCATATATGGTGTAGAGGAGCTAGGAATTTTTTGAAACTGTGGTAAGAAGTAATAGGCGTCTTTCAATAAGATCTTAGACGATATTAAAATATTTTTTGACCCGATTGGATACGTACATCTTCCTGCATAATATTGTGATAGTTATGGTCCCGCAAGCCGACGCAGTAAACATAATTGTGCAGGTGCGTCATTTTTTGACAAGTGATAACAAATCATAAAATTTCAGTTTGCGTTATTCTTATCTACTAATTTTAAATTTTATTTATTTTACATATTTTGTTTTAAATTTATTAATCTTTGATAATGTGTAACAAATGTTGTGATTGCAGAGTTGTTTAAATAGTTATCTTGATAAGTGTGAATCACACCTGAGGTTAGTTGTAACATTGTCTTCGTTATTTATCATACTTGTAAGAAGTAATGTATGCTTATATTAAAAGTCTGGTTGTAACATGCATAAATGGTATAGTTTGGTATATAGTAAAGATTGTACAAATTCAAGTAAAGAAGATGCGGTGGAAAGTATATTTTGTAAAAGTACTATTTACTATTTTATTTTTTCTTTTCACTCCAATTCAATTGTTTTTAGTTTTTAATTTTATTTTTAGTTTTCCACTGAATGAAGGCTAGGATTATAGCCGAAACGTATGGATTTAAAATAAATTTTTGAAAGAAATTCATGTTTTTTATTGATGTTATGCCCGATTATTAGACTTTGTTAATACATATGTCAACATCAAATTCAGAAACATACTATATATATATATATATATATATATATATACTAGCAAACCCGACGAACATATGGTTTCGTGAGAAAGATGAAGAAATTTTTTGTTTGTTTTATATTTGAAAAGGAAAAATTTGATTTTATTATACAGCAGTAATGAATTTATTTCGATTACAAAAATGAAGTGTTTTTTAGTTGAACTTCTCTAAGTAAATGAAAGTGAATCCGCAAATTATCCGTTTCATTGAAGTGCTCTTTGGTAAACCACATTTTTTTGTTTTTTGGTCTGACGTTAACACAAAGCGGATGATTTTCCAACTCGTGAACAGGCAACGTATAACTGCCCATGTGAAAAACAATGATTTTCTAAATAATCTATTTGAAATTTATCCCGCAAACACTAAGCGATTGGCCTTGCGATTTGTTATTGCGAACGCAAGGCGAACTGGAAATTGCAATCGTTTGAAGTCAAACGGAAGACCAGTCGGAATCATTGGTATATCATCAAATCGCCAGAAATTTTTGATTCAATTGTGAAATTCAGTGCGTGTACATCATTATTCTTTGCGGCAAGAATTGCTCGTTGACTTAACCAAGCATAATTCTGATAATTCTCGCTAATGTTATTACTCGAATTTTCAATTACGGTGCGTGAAGTTCCAGCAGCATGCATTAGGGCGCAATTCCATGCACAACTAATTTTTTTAGCTATGAACCTTGCTGAGCCCGAGACCTTTCCAACAAAGGCAAAATTGTCGAAATCGGTTTGTGCGTTCTGGAGTTATACCGTCGGGAAGGAAAACCCGACTTATTTTTATATATACGTAGATAATCTATTTGAAATTATTTAAAACAATTGTTGATTATTTTTATTACTCGAATTTTTAATTACGGTGCATGAAGTTCCAGCAATTTGCATTAGGGCACGATGCTATGCACCACTAATTTTCTTAGCTATATGTTGTTATTTTGCGGAGCCCGACACCTTTCCAACGAATGCAAAATTGTCGAAATCGGTTCGTGCGTTCTGGAGTTATTTTGTCAGGAAGGAAAACCCGACTTATTTATATATATATATATATATATATATATATATATATATATATATATATATATAGAATCATGTATATGTAATTTTAATGGATTTCATCACAAATTATAACTTGAACGTTTGTAATCATTATAAATACCTTTACATTTGCAAAACAAATTAATATTAAATATACTGAAGTTGCACATTTGTAACAAATATAATTCTACTTAACGATTCAAAAGTTTTTTTAGTTTATTATCTTCTGACAGTGCACTTCTAGCTCTTATGGAAAGATGCCCTCTTAAAAGTTGCGATTATGATTTGATTTTCTATATATTTTTTCAAATAAATATATATATATATATATATATATATATGCCATTTTATATAAGTATACATTGCTTCTTACAAGCATGATAAATAAAGAAATCGTCGGTACCTTTTATTTTATGTTTGTAACAAAAACGAGAAAAAATAATTTTCGCTTGTTAAAAATTTAAATGCGATACCAATATTCGTATCGTCGCTGATATGGACTGTCAAAATGTTATGACAGAAAACAAAAAATATATAAAACACAACGCAGAGAACGAGGGTTATGATGTAATCCAAAAAATACTTTAAGCCGAATATAAAATAACACGAATAGCATCAGCATGGAAAACAATATCTATTGGTAAATTATTTTTGACAACGGTATTAAATTGATAAAGGAACAAAGAAAATTGAATACTAATTGCAATAGCCTTGTAAAACATGACGCTAAATTGAAATTTTATTTTTTGACATAAGGTTTTGAACTTATGTGTCTAAAAGTAATACTGTCATGGACAGATTTTGAATATCTCTGAAGAGTGTCTTCATTTTTACATTAAAAGCTTAGTTTTCAAACTGTAAATATTTACTAATAAATTAGAGATAAATTGTTGAAAAATGATTGTATAATTAATTAGTGCCAGTAAAATGTGCCATTAAATAATGAGTTATCTTATATATAAAATTTCCATATCACAAGTTATTAATTTAATCATTTCTTGTCCCTCATTCAGTAATTAACTATTTTTGACATAATTTCAGTTTAGATTTTTGTGCTTAAAAAAAGCAGAAATATCACCATAAAAACAATTTATTTTGTCAAAGGTTGTCCAACCCTAACGCTTTTTTGGTGCCATTTTTTTCATTTTATTTTTTTTAATTTGAAATTGAATAGAATAATTTTACTTCACAAAACTATTTATTTTTATCAAGTGTCATCAACCCTTAACTTTTTTTAAAATTCTGGAATCATTTTTCTTTTAATTTTAATTTTTATAATGCGGACTTCAAAAATCATTACAACTCGAACTTTTCACCCTTTATCTACTGATCGAATAATTTTTGACGACGCTTTCAGTCTGTGAGTGTCTTTTTACTGAATTTTAGTTCATATTTTCATGACTTTATGATATAACATGATTTTTTTATAAAAAAATATTGCGATACTCGTATACCGTCAATTTTTTTTTTTTTATTTTACATACTACATATATTTTACTTTTTTTTACATATTTTTACTGTTTATTACATTTTTCTTTACGAATATTTCTTCCAAAGGCAGGTCCGAGGGTTGAGTTGAAAATGCACTCAAATCATGGTTGCACGATGTCAGAGATCTTACATTTATCCTGTTGTATAGGGATACAACTCGACTTCCTTTGCATTTCAAAGCGATACAATCTTAGTACCTCTTTACTTCCAAGTGGCATGCTGCCACTACAGCTATGCCCACGAAAGGCCATTTTCACTTGAAATCATATTTGAAATCTATGATTTCAAGTAAAAATTTGGTATCAAGCTGCTTTGATACCAAACCGAGCGAGGTTGGATTCGAACCCGGGACTAGAATTTGCTAGCCCACGTTCTTACCACGGGACCACGGCCGGCCCTTTTTTCGGCGGTATTTATAGTAATTTTCGGCAATTGAGTCATAAGTGCTAGTTTATACTTGTCACACTTGAACTCGTTACTCGGAACTGCATGTTTATTATGTTTATTTATCTATGCTCGGAACTATCTATAAACTTTAAATCTCCGAATCGCCTAACAGATGTCGCTCTTTAAATCTATTATATAAACCAGTATTTTCACAATACAAACGAGGGTTTTTATCGTGTCTTAATAAATAAAATCAGACTAATAGTGAAGATGTTCATTTCTTCTTATGTGAGAATGTAACTGTTTTATAAAGTGACATCGATGCCAAAATATTTTATGCCATAAATACTTAAAATCAACAAAAAAGCTTTACCACTAAGTAATCATTATTTTCGTTCTAACTTACATTTTAATCATAATAACTGATATATATTTTTCTTATGAAAAACAGATTGTGAAACAGATGTTGGAAAATAAAAACCTCAAAAATTATGAAATATTATTCTACGTAAAAAGTATCGCTTTTCAAAAAACAGTTTTGGACGACCATTATTGTTTTAAATAAAAATACTCATCAATCGTAGTATCGTAGTATAAAGATCGAGGTTAGACGATGATATATTGGTTCAAAAATGTTTTTTAAAATCATATTATAATTTTCGTAATAAAATTATCACGTATTGTTATTAATGTTATATTATGATATTAAGTTCGACATCATTTTGTTAGTAATATTAAATAATAAATATCAAAATTAAAGCTGTATTCAATTGATTATATTTATTTGCAAGTGGTAATATAGATATGATTATACATTTAATGGATACGAAATATATTTTGACTTTACCAAAAAAAAGTTCTCTTCAAAATAAATGGTATTGCGCCGCTATTTATATACATCTACAAAACCCACATGATGCTTGATAGTAGGAATATCATAATTCTAGTAGTATTTTTCCAAATCGCGTTTCCTTAAGCCATTTGATCTAAAACACTTTACATTCAACAGATAATAACTCTGTTTTACATGCAATTGACCAGTATGTATGCAAAGGGTGACACGTAAAATCGACAATAAAATGTAACAATTCTAACTTTTATTTTCAGAAATTTATAAACCACTCAGCTCATATTAGAGGCGGCACCAAAGCCTGTCTGTAATACTGTCATATGTGAAGTTTAGTTTTATGACCCATAATATTTTTACAGCAAACCTACGGGAATTTATGTCGGTACATGTAGTAACTCGACGGTTTAATATATTTTTGAAACGTATACCGTTCAAATGGTGCACAAAGATATTCGAGTGCTTTTACCGCTCGCAATTAAATGATATGCCACTCGGTGCATTGTCTTTTACATACAAAGTTACAAATATTCATGAACGATGCTCTCGAACAACGATTTTTTTGCTTCTCCAGTCATATATTTTGATAACTTTTCAACAAGCGAACTATGGAATTTTCAGTATATTTCAATAAATTATGCCATTACAATGTATTCTTTTTGTAATAATGTCATCAGTATTATTAAATATTCATTGATACCAACTATTATACGAAAAACCACCAAAAAGTTATATTTTTTAAGCATATTAAAAAATAACAACTATAAATTGTAGAATTAATTAAATATTTAGTTTATTAACCAAAAAATAATTTAAGTCTTGAAGAATTAGATTTTTAAAAAATTTTATTTTTTCAATTTTTTTAATTACTATTTGATTTTTTTTATCGTTATAATTGACCAACTTAGAAAATAAAATGTATGTACAGTATTAAAAACTATACAGGAAATCCGACAGTTTAATATGTAAAAAATAGAGGCAAGCACAAAAGTTCAACTTAAAATTTAGTAATTATAAAGTGGAAAGTAGTGTAGT
This sequence comes from Ctenocephalides felis, assembly GCF_003426905.1. Lineage (NCBI taxonomy): Eukaryota > Metazoa > Arthropoda > Insecta > Siphonaptera > Pulicidae > Ctenocephalides > Ctenocephalides felis. The sequence goes on from NW_020538040.1 coordinate 126,313,371, forward strand.
AGTAAACCAACTACATCACAATAATTTAATTTAATTACAAGGCTGAACAACAAAATTAAAAACTATAAACTAGATCAGCTATTAATTTAATCCACTTCTCGTAAATTGCCTTTTATAACTATATATTTTACTTTCTTATTTCTCATTTCTTTATTGTTCAGATCTTACCATTATAAAGGTTTATGGTAATTTTTACCACAATCACAGTAGGCTACATATAAATGTTATATCTGGGAAACTGGGCACGGTTGTGCCACTTTTTTTATCAACCAAAATTGTGTTAATTTACCAGAATGAAAATTAATTTAAATGGTAATTTGAACATTTGTCTACGTGAAAATACAGCCCTTAAATAAGTAGTAATAGTCAAATGCCTACATCCGAAGGACGGTTGTGACAGCGGTTGGGGTGACATAAATTGACAGGCATAAAAATAGGTTATAAGCAATAGCTATAGACACCACAATGGTTTATAACGATTTTAATTGTCGTTAATAACCAATCATTTGCAATAAGATGTAATACAACACAACATAAACATTTAAACGATGCATATTTTTTTAAACAAAGTTAATAAGAATTCTTTATGAAATTTTTTTTTTTTATATTGAATTTTGCTTTTTACTTCCCTTTCGTATTTTGTCTTAGTAAAGTCAGATTCTTTATCTATCTAATCTTCACACGAAAAGGACAAGAAATGCATATCACAACTATACCCAGCGCACACTTTTGAAAACAAATCATCATTATGACTGAGCTAAATTATCTAAGCAAAAACTAATTACGGATAAAAACTACTTATGGTCAACTTACAGCAAAATAACAAAAAAGTAATCTTATGATTAAAAGAATTCGAAACTTACCGATGGACTGAAAGAGGAAACTTACTTAAGAACCAAAACCTACTTTTGACTCTTTAAAAGCAATGCGGTCTACATATTACGGCATCCAAATCCGGGGTTTTTCATCCGAACTAATTAAAATATTTAAGCTTCAGAAAAGAATAAAGAATTATTCGAATAATTTTTTCCTTGACCAGTAAAGCCTCCATATTTAAAAAACACAATATTCTAACTGTCCCATGCATTTTTCTGCTGGTAACATTACCTTTCATCAAAAACAATTCGAAACTTTTTGATATGGTTTTGTCCTCCTCAAACTACAACACTAGACACAAACTTATTAAGGGGCGCACAATAAATTAGCCAGCTTTTTCAATACGATCGACGGTCTAGGTATTCAGCTTATGAATAAACTTCCACTCAATATCCGAAACTTAGACAGCAAAAAATTTCATGCTTCCCTAGTCAAACTTTTTAAAGAATTAGCTTTTTATGACATTACTGAATTTTCTTAATTTGATTTCAATAACTATTTTCTTGCATAATCTTTATCCTTTATCTATTTAGTCTGACCATTTGATCGCCTGTACAACCATGTTTTTTTTTATTTAATTTTGTTGCTATTTTATTAATTTAAATTTTTTACGTTTTTAAATGAGTATAACTTTTAACCTTGTGCAAGAATTTTGAGCTTGACTGGTGGTCAAATAGACTTTAATATGATGAACTTGCTGAACATTGTATTTAATGTTCGAATGCTTTTTTTTCAGCTCTTTTTTTCAGAAGCGAAATTTGTGCATCTACTATGATTATTATAAAATTATTATCCTTTTAAAAATAATTATGAATAAGCTTGACAAGAGCCTGAAATAATATCTATTATTATTGATTACGGCTTGCTTATGAATAAATAAATAAATAAAATAAAATAAATACGGTATTGGAGATCATGCTGAAAACGGTAATGGGCACTTGTTCAAACAAACATACAACCTCATTATTCTTTCGGATCCTATCTAGAAATCAGTATAGTTCAGCTGTTATGACAACTACCACTACTGTATCCTGTCACAACCGTACCCAGTCTATGTATATATATATATATATATATATATATAATACATATATACACACATATATATATACATATATATATATATATATATATATATATATATATATTAACGAAAATATAACATTTTAACGAAAATCATGTAATGCACAAAATAATATAAATTATAATCTTAATAAATCGGTGTTTTATAACGTGTCCTAGAAACAATATTAAGCCATATATGAAAAAAGCCTTTATTTCTTTCGAGATTTAATTGTTATATTTGAAGCCATCTAGCGGCAAGGTGTTACATTTTATATATTCCATGGTGTTTTATAGTGCTCAAAATAAGCTTTAAAATATGTACTGTTAAGGGTCTGTTTTTTTTAAATCAAATAGTTTTATGAGTGCCATTTCCACCAAAATTAAAATTAATCGTAATTCATCTAGAATTAACTTGGCACAAGAGATTCCAAAATATCATGCAAATAAGTAACAATGTATATCAAATTATTATTTAGAAAAATGTAATTTAGATATTATTATCACTGAAAACAATTAATATATAGTACGAGATTATAAAAATTATGGGCAACATTCAAAGGTACCTTTACCGCGGATACTATATATTAATTCTTTCTGAATTCGTTATACTGTTCAAAAAACTGCAATTCCCAATACGTATATCTTATGCTATAAATCGCGATGAATTTTTGTGTGATAAATTTGGAAAATCGATGTTTTAGTCGTGAATAAACAAAAAATAATTTATTTATACATCTACATCTACAGTATGACTAAAATTGTTGGATAACCCTTGGCATTAAAATAAATTGAGCTATTGGAAATAAATTTGTTCAATAAATTGTAGTGTATATTTCTAAAGTAATATTTTATTAAACATATTTGTTTGTTTGGTGGTTTTACGTGGCTGATTTGAATTTCACGGTATAATTAAAGAGTTAAGTGTGGGTCTGAGACTCATAATTTTATTTAAAACAGTTGTACATTTAATATCACCCATATAGATGTATATAAATTTCGGTAGACTGTAGTGTAAAAACATAGTAATTTTTAACTAATTGGTAAATATCAGTATAGATTATTACAACAAATTGTAACTTTTGAATTGTAGACATGGGTACAGAACAACGTCTGTCGGGTCATCTAGTATATATATAAACAATTGAATCTGAATTAAAAATAATTATACACTTTATATAATAATCAAATAGAGTATGATTATAAATTATATTTAGGTATTATAAGCTAAATAACTCTGATCAAAACGAAAAAAGCTACCACCAGAAAAATACTAAGCCGTTTATCTTGCGATGATTCTGAGTTAAGGAAATGGCTGGTTACATTTCTTCGCCCTATACTTAAAATAATGCAATAATCATTGCACAATGACACACATGTTTTTGATATAACGGTAATAAACCACCCTCGAATTAAACCCTGCTCTGCCCTACTAAACAATTTTATTATTTTATCAGTTGAATTTTTATTTAAAAATTGTTACCGTCCCAGTAGTGAGTAAACTGAAAACAGCATATAAGAATCTTGCAATCGCACACATGACAGTCATAGAAAAGTGATAAAAAGATATTACGTACTACGACGAGAACGCCGGTGCAGTAACCTCCTGGAATTTCTTTGATCATGGATTGCAAAGACAATTTATAAACAATGTATAAAGGTCTTTGTTTCCTTGCAACTATGTGGTTTATATATACATATATATATATATATATATGTATATATATATGTATATATATATATATATATACTAGCTGGCCCGACATACTTCGTCCTGTCAAAAAAATCTACCAAATCGGTTCTGATTGCTCTGTTGATCTTTTAAGGTTCTGTCTAAAGCATCAAAAGAGTTTTTATGTGCCATCGTGCATTCATTACTAACGATCAATTGATATTGCTGCAAAACCTTAGCCATTGCATTGCATTGCATTGTTCTTCGAAATGTTGCAAGTTGGAGTTTCATTGCTTTGCATATTTAATGGCAATTTTAGTTCTGAATGGGCTGTTCGACCACCTTCGAGTAAAGTTGCTGCGATTCCCGTTGATGCGAGTGCAAGTGCAATTTTGTTTTGTGAGCGAATTATTTCTAGTATTAATAAAATAAAAAAAAAATCCTATACCACCAGGCGCATCTAAGAAGTATATCCCCCCAGTTCCATCATTTGTTACTTTCATAAGAATATCGAATACATACCTCTGTTGTTCATTTAACAGTGGAAGATTTGTTTCGATTAATTCTTTCAAATTGTTGAGATCATACAATTTTTCTCGATGCAACTCTTGGTTAAAAACATCATGCATTGGACGATTAGGCGCGGCCAGGCCTAAGTAAATTAATACTTTGTTTGATATCATCAAGCACATGTCTTCAATTGAAATCAATGCTTTGTTGTAAATTTCTTTACTGATTTGCATATTTGGATTTTTCATTCTATTCCGTATTTGACACAAAATATCATCACACATATAATCTTTGTACTTGATCCACAAATTAATTGGGTTTGATGGAAAGCATGTGGATATGATTATAGAAAACAATGTTAGTATTTGATGAGCGTGTGAAGATATTACAGCATCGGTGAGAGTTTGATCCCAATGAGCGTCATTTTATAGCAATTGTAAACGTTGACGGGCTTCTCTGTAGGATCCACACAATTCACCATCAACAGTTCGTAAATGTTGGAATGATGTTGAGCCATGTACATTGACTAATAGCAGTCATAAAAAAAACATTCACCATGGCTTGGATATACTGAATAAATTCGATCAATCGCATCGGTGGAATATACATCTGTGTATCCTAGTTCTGGTTTTCCTTGTTTCCGTCGTAAAAATCTTGATTCCAAGTATAATATTTTGGCATTTCAGAGTATAACAGTGTTTGTACAAAATTATCGTTTTGACATGTCTCAAAAAAACTTGTTATTGTAGTAGATGGTGGCTGAGCAGCTCCTTGACCTGCGTTTCCTGCTGTAAAGTACACCCTTTGTCCATTTTCTAAATGCACAGCTAAGTGAATAACAAAAGGGTGTCTCTCATGAATTGGAAAAGAAAATATTAGCCAAATTGCTTCATTACTACTAACATAGCGGCCCATTTGGTATTGAGTAACTTTTATGTTTATTTCGGTCGTTATGTTCTTGTGCAGTACGATTAGATCAGTAATTAGCTTGGTTTGTAGCATTTTGTGTTCTTCTACTTAAATTGCCTCGTCTTATAGGAGGCAATATTAAAATATTGTGTCACATGCAATAACTTTTTATTCATAGGTAGATAACAAAACACTACAAACAAAACAAAAGCACACTCAGTAGAGTATAACAGAAAATGCAAGAAAATGCCGCCCTTGCCAGTGCGGACATTGGACATTGACATTGATTTTTTTAAATCTTATATGACTTGAAGTCAAATTCTTTAACGCCATACCAATTTTTTCGTCTGTCGAAAGTGAAACAAAAGAAATAATGTCGAGAAGCCGACTACGATTATTCGTATTAGTTAGAAAAGGGCTGTTTTTAGGGTTTTCCCGACAATTATTCGAATTTTTCTCGCCGTAAAAACCATCCTTGGACATCAACAAACATTTTAAAAAAAGAATTGGCCAAATTTTTCCAGGCGCTGTTGAGTTATGCGCTTACCAACACATTTTGCGATCCATTTTTATATATAAGATATATATATATATATATATATATATATATATATATATTATATGTACATAAGGTAGAGCGGGGTTAAAAGGTCCGTGTGAAAAGATCCACTACCGATATCTCAAAAATGAGTGAAGTTAAGAATTTATTACAAACAATATTTGAAAATAGAGGGGCACCTTGATTCTTACGACGTCGCTATCGGAAGAACTACGGCAATGTTTGAATATCCATAACAAAAGTATTTTCTTTCTTTGTTAGTTTTTTTGATTGTGAGCACTGTTGTTTAGTTTACAAGACCTTAATATATTTTTTAAGTATATGTTATTTAATTGTTCTATGATATGTATTATTAGTTTTAATTTAGACTCAACAGTTTTTTTTATACATCTCTAAAAGTTTACACCTGTGCAAGGTAAAAAGAACCAAATAAACCGTTATCCTGCAAAGTAATAAAAATAAAAAAGCAAATTAAATTAAAAAAAGCAATTTTATAAGAGATATTTTTTTTATTTATTTATTATTCAATAGACAATCAAAATACATCGTTTTTTATAGACCTATGTGATGATGAAGAGATAAAGTGAATAGTTTTCCAGCACTGTTGACAAATATTCCTGACGGAATACCAGATCAAGGTTATTAACAGCGTTATCTCTGTGAAAAAGGCACTCATAAAATTTATATTTTGCATTGGTTGAATAGGGTAGAGCGGGGCTAGTTGAGCATAGGGGCAAGTTGAGCAATCGAAATATATCGAAAACTATTCACCGTCCGTTTAGGCATTATATGGCGGAAAGATAGAGGTTTGGGAGAAATAAACATCCCGCGATCGCTAGTGGCCGCTGGACAAATGAGTGAGGATCACGGGCGTATTGTTTATTTTGAGACCAAAAAGTAAAAAGGTCATTCAGTTTTCGTCTGGTTTAGTCAAATGTTATTTATTTTTAATCAGGTAAATGTTATTCTTCCATATAATTATAGTACTTTTAATATGCACAGAGATTCTGGATATAATTCTCACGGTTTTTTTATAAACTCACTTTTATTCTGAAATTCCGAGTTGGGGTTAGTTGAGCATAGTTGCTAAACTTGTTCTGTCACTAAGACAATTACCATTAACTACCAGAAATTAATTATTATTTTTAAGATTTAAGATAAGTCTATGAGTAATAATATAAAGAAATAATGATTTTAAACAAAAATACTGAATATAATGGTAAAACAATTCCTAAGAAACGATATTGTTTTGTTGATTCTACTTTTCGTAAATCATTCAAAGCAAATTACTATAAGTTTTGTTTTCTCTGACAATAAAGACTATAAATATAGAACTGGTTATTAAAAACTTATTTTATTTTATCACTAATCGACATTGAACCTATGATTTCATTATACTTTCTTAGTGCTCAACTTGCCCCACCTATGGGGTACATTGAGCATACTTGACTTTTCGCATTTAAGCAGCTGTAGCTTTTAAGTTTTACTTATTACCAAAAAATAGTATTAACACTTTTGTTAAGCGATAAACAACAAATCCATTAAGCCGTATAGCAATTTATTGAGACTTTTCAGTAAGGAGCTACATCCGTTTAACTAAAAATTTGCTCAACTAGCCCCGCCCTACCCTAATGTAGCTATTATTTCATGAAATCCATTTAAAAATTGAAATATTTAAATTTGATCTGATTGTCCCCTGGTCGTCCCAATTTGCCTAGCCTATGAGTCATAAATTACCAGATTACAATTTTTTGAAAACCAGCAAAACCATTTTTACAATTATGAATGTGAAAATAAATTTACTGAACATTGTCAGATAGTTGTTTTCTTGATGTGTTATTTGTTGTGATATAAATCGTTTGGTTTTCACAAAAGTAGAACATTGTGCCTTACTTTACTATATATATATATATATATATATATATATATATATATATATGAGTGAGTTCTTGAGGGCGATACATCAAACAAAGAAATTTCTTTGTTTGATGTATCGCCCTCAAGAACTCACTCATATATTTCAACATCAAAATTAACTATTAAATCATATATATATATATATATATATATATATATATATACATTACGTCTAAACAAAAAGCTGTAAGGCAGATATTACATCTAAACTAAAAGCTTATTTTTCCAAAAATTTGAAAGTAGGTACTAATTTATATTATACTATTTATATTTTATAAACTTTGTAAACCGTTTTACACCAAATTGGCACAAACTTGTGTATGTGTAATTCATAAAATTTCAACAATCAATTACACGCCAATCTTTACTAAAAACTCATTACTACTATTTCCAAGCAATATATTTAAAACATTTTTTAAATTTGCAAAATCAGGTTAAATATTTTGACAAAAATATTGAAGAAGTCTTATCAACCCAATCCTCAAATCCTCGCTTTTATCAAATGGCTTGTGGACATGTCTACCTTTGGCTCACATACACATAAGTATTATATATACATACTTTATTCAATCTTGGCCTCAGAATCTTAGATTCAGAATAATTTGAAACGTCAAGAAAATACAAAATTAGCAAGTCGGATTTTCTGGCAAAACCACAAACTTTTTTGGGAAGCTAACAAGATTCTTTCGGTTTGACTAAATTTATCGTCAAACCATACGTGTATACGAGCATATGCTTCCATCAGAATATCATCGCAAAATAAATCGACCAAAAACTGATACAAAGTAAGTCTCAATTCTTATCGCCGTAATTCCAATATTGAAGTACTCGTATAGCAACAGCGTATAAAACGTCCGACGAACGCCGCAAACATTAACCTTTAGCTCGTGGCTTAACCACGCAATACCCGGCCTTTTATTTAAATATGTGCACAGCCCGTGCAGACTGCGCAAATGTGATATCTATGTACCTACATGCAAGCGCTTGTAAAATTAATAGAAATAATGTATCCGGGAAAGAAGCCGGATATTAAGCGTTATATTTGAATACGAAACGTTCGACGTCAGAATACGTAAGCACATGAAAAGCTCAACTTAAAAGCTTCTAGCAGATGTGTTGCCAATATGACTTATTAATTCGCACATCGACGTTACACGTCCTTTGATGAATTCTAGTATACTTGTAATCAGTGTTACTTGCCATTTGGAGCCAATTAATTAGATTCCGATTCGAAACATAGCACACACAAACGCTTATGTAGGTACATATATATATACACCCAAATATGTTATATATACAAGGGTGGTCTAAAAACTTGTCGCACAAAACTAAAAGGACAAAATCGCATAAAAATGGATCGCACAAAAACAGGTTTCATTGAACATAAATTAACATACACAAACATAATAGGTCAGAAAGTTGTCAGACCACTCTTTCATACATATAATGCGTAGACTGAGGCACAAAGGTCCAGTTTGACTTTGAGCAATTATATTGTGAAAATCGAACAAATTATATCACTAAACGAACAATTATCTGACTATTTTCAGTAAAACTTCTAGCAAATTCATCAATAAAAATTTTTTTTTTGCTGTTTTTCAAAAATTTGTAACCTGGTCCTTTTTTCACCATAGGCGAGGTAAATTGAGACAGCCAGAATGTAAACAGATCCGATGTCTTATTTTAATTCCAAAGGAATTTTACAAAATAATAGCTAAATTACTTAACCAATGCAAAATATAAATTTTATGGACGCATTTTTTACACAGATAATACTGTAAATAACCCTGAAGATCAAAAAGTCAGAAATATTGATCAGCAGAATTAAAATAACTATTTATTCAATTTATCTTCGATAAAATTGCTTTTGTGAGTTCATTTACTTGTTTTAACTTCCTGTAGGGCAAGTTATTGTAATCGCAAAAAAATTGAAAATGAAAATTTTTATATATCTTTACGCTTCAAAGGTTTTTGAATATTTTGACATACCTTAGAAAAAATTTATATATGTGTGTGTGCGGATACGAATTTTCGTCGACAATTTTGGGAACACTGATCAACCGATTTGAATATTCGATTATAAAACATTCGATTTGTATAGATGAGGAGACGTGCTGATTACTTTTTGGCGAAGGCAGGTCTAGCCGTTCCAAAGATACGGGGCAAAAAGTGCTAAAAACGGTAACTCAGTTTTTAAGCGGCGCTTAGGCGCTTCGATATTACGTCTTTATACAACTAAAGCAGTGCGATTGCTTTAAAAAAATCCTAAATATTTCAAAAAAAAAAAAATTAAACATTTTTTTTCCAAAAATTCTATTTTTTTCAAAAAAATTTTCAAAGTTAAAAAAAAAAATCTTTAAAAAAAAAATGGTACGGAAAGTTCCAGCAATTTGCCTTAAGGCACGATGCCACACACCACTAGTTATTTTTCACATCTTTGTCTGGGTAAAGGTTTAGTTGGTCCTTTTCACATTGCGCAAGTGTTTTTATAGAAAATATAAAAAAAGCTATTGAGTCTAATTTAAAATTAATATTACATATCGTAAAACAATTTAATAACGTCTACTAAAAATTATATTAAGGTCTCGTTAACAACTATGTTCGCAACCAAAACAAATAACGACCAAAGAAAATACTTTTTTTATGGATTTTTAAACATTGCCGTAGTTCTCCGGATAGCAACGTCGTAAAAATCAAGATGAAGACTCTTTTCTTCATCTTTTTTCCTCTACTTTCAAATATTTTTAACTTGTGTTTGAGATATAGTTGGTAGACCTTTTTACCAGCAGATCTCTGTGCCCCGCTCTACCCTATATATACATATCCATATATACGAGTATATATATATATATATATATATATATATATATATACATATATTTAGGTTTCCATATTTTAAATTATAACACACTGATTATGAGACAAACCAAGTCTCGAAACGTTTGTGAAAATTATTATCCAATATATATATATATATATATATATATATATATATATCAATGCAGAAATTGCTTTTATCATAAAATATACTATATTAGATATGCATAATTATGCAACATGTACAATTTTCCATCAGAATTCACATCTGCGAACAATCGATGAATATGCATAAGCATATGTCCAGAACTCAATTTGAATCCACGGCTGAATTGGTTGCACAGTTGTCCGACAACTTACTATGTGAATCTTATGCATATTTTAACTCAATTGCTGCGATTTCGCATTATATCTCCTCCCAATCAACGTTACTAGTCGCCAAGAATAATCAACTTTAAATGCTAGACGTTTGATAAAACCAAGACAGGTTTTATTAAAACAAAACGTCTTCTGCAATGGGATGGGGTTAACTGACTTAAAGATATGTTTTTTTAAATGGTTTGTATTGTAACAACGGTTATATATAAAAAAATGTTTTTATATTTCATAATAATACTGAATAAAAAATACCTTATGCGTCTGATTCTATTTCTATATGCAGATTGTTCCAGAACTCAACGCCAAGCCGAAACGGGGTGATAGTATTGATCACAACTATCACAAACAAAAAAATTCCTGTACTTTGAAAATGATGAGCTAATACGTTCAACCTAGGGCTTTGTGCATGTTACTCACAATCAGATCAAATGTTTATTCTTTTCACATAGAGTACAACATTTGAACTCATTATATGTAAATTGCACCAGCAAAATTCATGTTATTTTTAGGTTTCTCACTTATTTTTTTTATAATAAATCAATCACGTATTTCACCATTTTCCAATTCTAATTAAATGTGCCAACTTTGGATAAAACTTGCCAACACACTTTAGTACTTAAAAACTCAGATTAAATGTGTCAGTGCTGAGTGATTCTAAAAATGATATTTTCGGTTACGGATCTAAAGTTTGAACAAAAAAATCAGCCACAATAACCGAAAAATAATCACAAAACTCTTTACCAAAACTCTAGATTGCAGTAAAAAGCTCATAATTTCCAAATTGCATGAAATTTTTTAAGTAAAACTTTTTTAGGCGCGACTAGGGTGTAAATCAGTACAAATGCAATAAAAATGCGTTATACCCTGTACGTCATTCGCTCTCGATGAAATCATTTCGATACGGGTCGATTGTGATTATTCGTCGTGTATGTGAATAGAGATTTGTCGTTGTGTGCTTACCGGCATCAACGTTGTATGCGTACCGATATCAACAAGAAAATCGGCATAGATAAATAAATTTAATGTTACATCGTAGTCTTGATTTAATGAAAAATGCCTGAATCAGAAGAATATTTTACCCTGTTCCTTGAATAAAACAAATTGAACATTTGTGCCATGTACTGAACGTAAGTTTATTGATTAGAAATTATTTTTATATTATTCGTAGCTTCTATAAATCTTATTAGCTATTAAAATAAAAAATATTTTTAGGCAAGGCAGGTATTACAGCTGTTCAAAGAATGAGATTATATCGCCAGCGAAAAGGTAAAAAAAATGAAGCAGTCAATGAATGTATGTTAATTTTAATTACACGAAGTTCTTCAAACACAATTGCATGATTAGTAGAAGTTGCAAAAACAATATTTGTTTAGGCGTTGTTTAACATAATTTACTGTGTAAACAAATATTATAGAATTTATTAAGCAGCAATTATTCATTTCTCTAATAAAAATTCATTTCTAATGCTAATTACAATGACAAACCGATCATGTCATATTTGAAACATGACTTTAATTACATTATTGTTTTTAAATATTATACATATTTAATATATAATTTATAATTTATCATTATATAAATGTGTCTAATGATTGACAGTAATAAATGTGTGCCTCACGAGTGTTACCATATTACTAATAAACATTATTCAAAATTGTTATATGATGTATTTATTTTTACTTAAATGCCATCTTGTACAGTAGCAAATAAGTTTTACTTCAATCGCGTGTGAACCTTGCGCGTACTCCTTTATTGAAAATTTGTTTTTGACAGTTACGATCAATACTATCAACTCGGTTTTGGCTTTAATTTAATTTTTGGACACCCTGTATACATTAGTATGTATGTACTATATATTATTCTGTCAAACAGTATAATATAGAAAATAATTGATACTATCACTGATCTTAACTTCGATCACTGTTTTAAATTTAGTAGTATTTAAATTTAAACTGAAAAATGGTATCGAATATATGAGTTATTATATATGAAATGCTCCAAAAATTAATTTTAAGTCTTTTTCTATCACTAATGATATTGTGTTATGAATTTAAAATAACAATATATTGCTGTAATCAAATAATTTAAGGAATTATGCAGATTTAAATATGTTCTGCAAGGTATTAAATTCTCAAAACAATATTATGTGAAATCGCAATATGTGTAAATAAAAACTAAAATTAAATTGTTTGTCTGCACTAATATTATGAAGCAAAAATCGATAATTGAAATATCAGGGTTTCATTACTAAATACTCTTATTTTATTATTCCAAAGGACTTCAAATAAATGACGTAATTATTTATTATTAGAAAAAAATTATCTACAGGCAAGAAATTATCTATTATAATTACATTACGAATTTATTTTTCAATACTTCTACGAACACAATACTACAATTAGAAAACATATTTTCAATTTTTGAATAAATTTTTGACAGCAACTAGATTCAATGTCATTCATGTTTTAATTAAAATTTTATTTCTCTCAATTTTTTATTATAAATTTAGCATAATCAATTTTCTATTTTCATTTGCAACATACTTTTAAATTCAAATCATTTAGAATGTGATTATCCAAATTTAGTTAAAGATAAATTATGTTATAATAAAATGACTGATAACAAATAGTCAAAAATAATGTAAGAATTCAATAAAATGTAAGCTTTGAACAATCGATGGTATTATGTTTTATAATTACTAGCCATTTGATTGTAGCTCACAACATATCAATGATTCATATAAATCGTTATACTAAAAATGAGAAAGCTTCATATATATCAAATTATAACGATAATACTCATACTTAATTCAATCCATCAAAAATATGCCTTCTCCATTGTGTAATATCATTGAAAACCTAAATTGTGCAATTTAAGATATGAGTGTAATATAGAAATACTATTGTAGAGAAATGAAATATCGATCAGTGTTCAAATATTGTGTGTTTTGCAGTGTCGATTCAGTCAAGTCTACCAACATATAACATCATGAACCTGAAATGGTTGAATGTCCATATTACAACGCTTTATTGCCATATCCTACGATTTATCTTTATAATGTTTCCATATATGTTATCGGAGTGTTATCATTTTGAGGGACTGAACGCACTACTATTCGGTGAAGTTTCCACGTTGTCATCTTTCTCAATATCTTTTCATGGACTTTTGTTACAGCCTATATATATACTACCTATATATATATATATATATATATATATATATATATATACGTGCCAGGGTACGGTATATACGTGCCTCTTTTGGTCAGCAATAATTTTGTTAATTTACCAGTTAGCTGAGAGAAAAGTGAATCAAATTAAATGGTAACTTTCAACATTTATCTAGGTAAAGAGAGTGTCACAATCGTCCACAAGACGATTGGACGTAAATATAGGTTGAACATATAAGCTATAAACACTTAAATGATTAGATTTTGACAAAATTTTATCCAAAAAATCATTCAATTTGTAATAAGGGAGAAGTGGTGATTACGGCAAAAGCATACCCAGCCGTTTCGTAGGTATGGCTAATATTAATGTTTTTCAACATAAAAAACTTTTTGTTTATTTATATCAAATCTTACTCCTATTAATCTTGCTTTGGTAGACATTTATGTTTAATTCAACACAAACTGCTTTTTGCACATTTAGCACCGTACTTACGAAACGGCTAGGCTTGCCTTTGTCAAAAACTAATCACCACTTTTCTCTCATTACGAATTGAATGTTTTTTTGAATAAAATTTTGACAAAATCTAATCAGCACATCTACCTATCTATCAATAGGTTTCAAATGTTTTTTACACCATTCAAATCGGTTGATCCCTGCGAGCGAAAACGTAGACGAAAAATTGTAACCATACATACACACATACATCAATCTCTTCTGATGTATACCAAAATGTTCAGAAAGCTTCAAAACGTAAAGATATGCAAAAAAATCCATTTTTGGACGATTACAATAACTTACCCTACGGGAAGTTAAAAATAGTAAACATTTTGCCCCTTGGCTGACCCTTTTCACTCCGCCTACGGAATTTAAATTAGTTTCAATTAATTTAAAAAATTATATGAAAACATACTTCTGTTGTCAGGTACACTAAAAATACTAAATATGACTAAATATACTAAAATTTTCGAATATACTAAAAACATGTGGTTGCATTTCTTCGGAGTATTTTTACAATTTGCGATTGTTTGCCATTATATTAATTTTATAAGCATCTGTAAGAAAATGTTTTAGACTAAACTATGACTAAAACCTAAACTCGCGTAATATAGAAATAAACTTGTAATATTTGAATCTGCATCACAAAATTCTGAAACTTTTACGTCGTTTACGTGTTAACTTTTTGCTTGTTATTTAATTATGACAAAGATATGCGCAAACTGAAATCTCTCACATAATGCCATTATCTACTTTACAGGTCAATCGACTGACAGTAGGTTTGGAAAGTTCAGTCAGAAGTCGATCTCAATAAACGAGTGCACGGACTTTCAAACATCTCAACCACATGGGAGATATAACGGGCGCATCTGCACAAAACTGTCGCGCGAAAACGTATTCTATAAAGGCAGCCACTCGGAATAGTTTGAATAAACGGCTTACGTGCCAGACTGCACATCCAATGGAGATCGAGAGTAAGAGAAAATTTGATTATTTTTTCATATTCATAAAAAGCTCAGCAGAAAAAATAAGCCACAGAATAATATTCAAGATTGCAACTTATTAATTACAATTACGAATACCAGTTACTATTAATCAAATCTCAAAGAAAAATGATCGATATATCGCCTGACCGTCTCTATTAAAACACAATGTTCTTTACGTTTATTTATTACTCTAATCAGATTAGAAATCTCTATATATGTCTGCCCTCTAAAACTGTTTATTCTTCAGTCTACAGTCGTAGTATTTAAAACTATCAATAACATAATATTCTTATAAAGATTCACACTATTATTCGTACTAACATTCATATATTAAAACAACGCCATCTATTTATGGTTAATAACACACATCAATCAAATAATTATCTGAATATGTTCAGTAAAATTACCATATCAATTTAGAAATGTGTAAATTTGCTGTTTTTCAAAAATTTGTCGCCTGGTCCTTTTTAGCCCAAAGGATGGCCAGGGTGCAAACAGGTCCAAGGTCATCAATTTTAAATTGATTTTAAAAACTAATAGCTACATTATTAAAAAAATGCAAAATGTAATTTTTTACGGAGATACCACTGTTCATAACCTGGATCTGGTGAAATGAAATCAATGAATTGAAAAAAAAAATTAAGTTGTGAAAGTTTTGAAATTTTGAAAGTTAAAATTTTGAAGTTTTTGAATTTTTTTAAATTTTGGAATTTGTTTAATTAGATAAAATAGTAATCAATAACATTAACAGATACATATCAATATCAATATAAAAATTTGGTATCTTCAAGCGAATATTTAGAAAATATTAAGACGCCGTTAGCATTATACTCTAATATATGTACATATATACTGAAATGTTAAAAAATAAATTAAAACTCAAAATACTAACATAATATGATCAAAATCGCATAACAAATTAAAAAATAAGTAATTAAAATCTGGTAACTTAGAACTTAGAATCAGTAAAGTGTACAAATTTTGATTAAAACGTAATGTATGTTATTTAATAAACATCGTATTAAGTGTGAAACTAAACTAATCGTAAAATAAATAATTCATTATTCAATAGTGCCGCTTGGAGCATTTCGTGTCGTATTGTTCCAGCTACTTGTTGCCAGCAGTCCGTGTTTATTTATTGGCATAGTTATATCATAATTCGGAACACCTACAAGCTATTCAGGCTATTTACATTACGCACGAAACTATCTTGTTAACTATCAACTCTAAGTTAGTCTGTATGTTTAAGTTTGCCTACAACGTGGGCACACGTTCGAGGGTTAGTAAATAATGCAAGCTTACTTGTAAATTAATGTTTACACATTAATTGTAATACATTAGTTTAAACTTTAAACTGTGCATTTCCGTGTGATATTTCATTACGACAAAAGCTATTCTGGAAATATGATTTGCTTTTATAATGTGCTATGCAGTTATATTGCTAATAATGCTAATGAACCAAAAATGTTCAAATGCTTTTTATTATATTAAACTAATTATCTGTAATTTTTTGTTAACTTTCAAAATTATTAAATAAGTTGACATTTACTAATGTAACTTCAAATAAAGAAGTAAATACACAATAGTAAATATAGCCAATATTTTAATATCTTTATATTGATTACGTAAATACAAGAACACGTTTAACATCACAACAAAATAAATCGTTGTGCAGAAAATACATAAGCTCAGAAAATTTATTAACGTAATTTTAGTTTTTGTATAGAGTTTGCTCTAATATATTATTTGTCATAAAAGTACAAGATCGCTCCACCGTACTCAATAACATGAGGTAACTTATATTAGAAATAGTCGGAAACATTATATTATATTATATACATGCATATATGATATGTACATTTCAAAACACATAATTATATTGATTCTTCTTCCATGAAACTTTATTCAAGCACTGGTTTGCGTTAATTTCCATATTCAACTACATCTGACTGTGTGAAATAATGTGTATGTCTGAGTAACAATAATTTATCCGCTTAGAGATGAATGTTCTACTACGGTAACAATTTTTCAAATTATTATTTCACGAAAAAGCAATAAATTGCAATCCCGGGCTGTAGGGATCGTGTGAGTGCGAATAGAAATTATTAAAGACCCTTGGTGATTGTAATATATCGTCGACGCCACCTAATCGTGAATGCGCAACAAGTTATACGTTTTTTTACGTGCCGCACATTTATTATCTCGCTATAAGTTAATAACGCTTTAAGTTAATAACGCTTTATGTAAAAAGTATACAGGCACGGTGAAATGTTTCGAGCGCTTTCGGTTTTTTTATCAAAATAATTTAGTAATTAATTAATTTGAACTAATAGTGCAAAGGAGCGTTAATTTTCTCATCGTTTTCAGTTATAGGTTTACCACAATATACTTCATACTTGAATAATATTTATTAAGCTACATGCAAACTTTGTTACATGTAGTATGTTTAAATATTTGTATGTCTAAGTCAAGCCTCTCGACATCAATCAGATTCTAGTTACAGCACTTGACAATATAGTTCATTATCATTGATCGGTAACAATAGTGCGGTAATTGCTTATTGATTTTGCTGTTATTGTAATAAACGTCTATTAATTACCCTTGTTAATGATTAGAAGTCAATTGAACAACAATTATATATTATTATCTTTCACCATAGCAACAAGATACATAAATTATATTAATTCATAGACTTTATACTATATGGACTGCTAGTCGAGCGCAAAATAAGTACTCAAACATAGCAGAGACTGTGACGTCACTTGCTGATCGAATGTTGTCGACAATCGTGGACTCTCCCGATTGATTAAATGTCATATGTCATATGTCATATGTTTTATTTTTATAATATAATGGCAATTATGATGACTGATAACTCTGTAAAAATGATATTAATAATATTTCATAATATTTATCATAATAGTTAATTTAATTCAAATATTATATGTGATAGTTTTATTTCAATGATATAAGGCAAATTTGATGGATGATAATATTGTAAGAAATGATATTAATAATATTCAATAATATTTATCATAATAGTTAATTTAATTCAAATATTATCTGTGATAGTTTTATTTCAATTATATAATGGCAATTGTGATGGGTGATGATTTTGTAAAAAAATATATTAATAATATTTGCTCTATGAAATAAATGTGCATAAAATCGAATCCACCTGTTAAAATCGGTTTATATATTATAAGGCCTATGTTAGGCACGTAACCAATATGACATATGACATTTGATCAATCGGGACAGTCCGCGATTGTCGACGGCCATTTTAAACAAAATTTAAACTACAAAAGAGCTATTCGAATAACTCATTCAATCTTAACCAGGACATGATACCGTAGTCTATTTGGAAAACATAATATAATAACAGTACCTTCTTCTATTTTCTCTTTAGTCATGATTAATTTTATAAGAAAATATACTGGCTTAGTTTATTTGTCACTAGTTACAGTCACTGAATATAATATAAGTTATAGTAATTTAATGACACGTAAACTATGTGGATCCTTCAATAATATTTGATGTCTTGATATGCAATATATAATTAAACTACTAGTATGTGAAACTATGAATATGTGAAAAAATCATAATATGATTTTCAAATAATTTTAGATTTCGATTTTTTAAATTATTAAAGATTATCGAAACTATTTCCTTTAGTTGCAGGCATCAAGAACGATGATACATCAGTTACTAGCTATTGATCCTGAATTAGGCTCTACTGAAATACTAATTATAGATACTTTCCATGTTTACACAACTGGTTTGGTTTGAGTGCAAATTACAGAATATTAATAGAAATAATAAAACACTAGGAGCTCTATGACTTCATATTCGTTAATTTTTATTGTAAATAATATTTACGCCATAGCTATTATCAAATGGTTAGTAATTGTTAGGATATTCGGTCTTGACTAAAAATTAAACTCCTTTTCTTAACACTGTTATTGAAAATTAATTTATAAAATACAATTTATTTACTTAATGAGCCGATTATAACATTGCACTATGTAGGTAATATGTGCAATGATATTAATTATATCATATTACCAAAATGCAGTATGGCTATTAGTATGGAATAAGCTTTCTGCTAGTGGCACTTGACATACCTTGGAGGTTCTATGCGGACTTTGAGGAGCTCCTCGACGGTCTTGTCTCGTAAACATGGGGCTATGTCGTCTCCCAGTAGATCGCCGTGGCAGCCAGTGGCTTCGGCCACTCGCCTCTTCACCGCTAATGGATCGGCTTGGAGCGCCCAGGGGGCCAACGCGCAACCGCTTAGCAGAATGGCGCGCCGGACCAACTCTGCAAATGAACAACCAAAACATTACTAAAAATAATAATTTATACTTAATCAAAATTATTATTATTTTTCATAAATCGTTACAATGCACATTATAAAATTAGTATTGATTAATAAAATATATGTATATAATTTTTACATTAATATTTTTTTATAAATTGATAAATAATAAATTGATGTTTAGTAACACATAAGTAAGAATTAAATCAACCAATGGACCATTTCATGACCAAACTAGTTAGAATTAAAAATAAAATCTGAATTATTTTCGATATACAAAAAAAAAAAAAAATGAAACAATTTTTTTTTCCAAAATCAATTATTTTATTAAGACAAGCAGAAAGTTCTTTGAATCATTTAAATCGGACGCTTAGTTCTCTCAAAAACTACAATTTTTCACATATTTAACTCCGTATCTTCGAAATAATAAATACTTCTCCTAATCATTACTAATTGAATGTTTTTTAGATCATTCAAATCGGATACTCCGTTCTCGCAATAACTCGATTTCTATTTTATGCACTCTTTGCTCCGTATCTCCGAAACGGCTGGACCTGCCTTTGCCAAAAACTAATCAGCTTTTTTCCCTATTAATAGAAATCGAATGTTTTTTGAACCATTCAAATCGGTTGATCCGTGCGCCCGAAAACGTGACTGGAAATTTTTATCCATACATACATACACACACACACACATCCATTTTTTCTGAGGTATGCCAAAATGTTCAGAAACCTTCAAAACGTCGAGAAATGTAAAAAGTTTTAATTTCGATTTTTGGCCCATTACAATAACGAAATTAATAAAATGTATTTTTAGTAGGCGAGACTGGGTACGGTTATGACAATCGTCATAACAGCCTAACTACATTGATTTTGACATACTATCTGTGCGGAGAAAGATATGATATGTTTTGTTTGAACAAGATATCATTATTGCTTTAAGTCACCATGATCTACCTCAAGTAAAATTTTGATATTATATCAAACTTGGCCGAGGCTGACCTAATATCAAATGGGATCGAACCCGGGTCAAGTTTGTACAAGTTTGTGTTCTTACAGATTCTCTATCGCTGTTCCTCGTAATGATAATGAAACTAACAACATATATCATTCAAAATAAACATGTTTGCAAAAAAAGTCTTATTTATCAAAGCTTATAAATTGAAATGAAACAAAAACATCATTTTATTAAAAGAATGAAGTAGAAAGAGTGAATGTTGCGTATTAAGCAAAATAATGATGAGGAAGCGGGACATTTAATTTGGCCTAATAAAGCTGAATTGAATCTGCTTTTTAAGCATGTTATTTAATGCAGGGATTTATTTAACGAAGAAAAATAATATTAGATACTGAAGCTTGTGTATGAAAGCACGAAAATTATTTTTGTAGAAATGGAGCTAAGTCGAAACAATTAATTATTTTCCCTTTCCGTGAATATTTTGTAACATAATTGGAGCTAAAATATTAAAAAATATCTTATTACATTTAAATTGAATATCTTTGTCTGCAGCCAATTGCTTTTCCTAATATTTTTTCTGCAAATTAAGTAACAATACTATTTGATTAATTATATAAATATGATATTTTACTGATTTTCTGGAGTTTGTCATCTGCTAGAATCAATGTCGTGTCACTGTATTAAATTTGAAGATAATAATATTACCATTACAAGATATTTAATTATTATTGAAATGTTAGCCTCGCTCTACCTTTTATATGTAGCCCAATATTTTTTTTAATAATTTCAATAATATCTGCATATAATGAAAATAAAAATTAATTAACCACTAAAGTCGCAGTTTTACGCATATATTAATGCCTTCACTTAAATAACATCTATGCAATTAAAATATTAATGTCTGCATTTATTTGTTTTGGAATAAAATAAACTGCAGTAAATTTATTAAAAATGAAAAACATCATCAAAGGAAATAATCATTAAACGTACAAATCTTAATTCAAGTTAGACAAAACACAATATTCTTTGCAAAATACACATTTGTCATTGCGTTTTATTAATTAATCAATAAATAAATCTTATTAAGAGATTCTATAAAATAAACTGGTTCACTAAAAAAATGAGATTGATAGAAGTTATTCATGCAAATATGCTTTATAGTTGTCATTGAAAACTAGTCAAAATGTAGTCGCAACAAAATTAAAATGATTAAAATAGATAAATCATTCTCTTCAAAAATACATCTTTGTATAAATTATATATATTTTGTATAGGTATATATATATATATATATATATGCATGAATTTACATATATACACATACATATATATTGGTGTTTGTGTGAATATAATAAAGTTACTATAGAGTTATCATCGAAGCTTATGTACTTAGAGATACATCACTTATATTCGATTGACATCACAGAAAATTAAATTAGGCGATATGAAACTTTCGAAAGTATAAATCATAAGTCGCTTATCTGAGCATCAACGGCAAAATCTGCGGTCTGATGTTCGAGAATTTCATTTAACTTCGTCCAAGATGAAAGATATTCATCTCCGTATATTTGAAAATGTCGCAAATCGTTGGAACATTCCGCGCTTCATCGCAAATCGTCGCGGCGTCTCGGTCGACTTAGAGGACTTTTTTAATTGCTACTTATATTCTTCGTTTTCCTTTCAACATC
The DNA here is from genome assembly GCF_003426905.1 of Ctenocephalides felis. NCBI lineage: Eukaryota > Metazoa > Arthropoda > Insecta > Siphonaptera > Pulicidae > Ctenocephalides > Ctenocephalides felis. The sequence continues at coordinate 126,335,685 of NW_020538040.1, forward strand.
TCGCCGGAATCCTCTTTTGTCTTTATGGCTTTCAATTTTGCGACTGCGGCGAAAAGAACGCACGGGAATTGCGGTGGAGCGCTCGCTTAGGTTTTTCAACGGTGTAATACGGTTCCATGAGAAGGTTACCCCTATTTACTATTTTATTTATTGACTTCTATATTCACTATTTTAAAACATATTAGTGGAATCGCTTGCAATTGAAATAATTTATATTGCAGTTACAAGACTGACTACTTTGAATTGTTAATAATATGATGAATACAATTCATGCCAAGCACTTTCTGATACATTGAAAAATTATTAGAAATTCATACTAAAAATATAATCTTTAAATTATGACACGACTAACTACTTCGAGTCCTTAGTCATATGATAAATTCAATTTACTGTGAAGCACTTTCAGATACATTGCAATTAATATTTTATTCATTATTATATATTATATACTAGCTGTACCTACGACTACGTTTACGTAAGAGTAAACAAAAAAGTTTCTGTTCTTGCATTTTTATTTTAATTGCTATTTATTGATTTTTTTTTCACTGTCAAGAGACTAAGGAGATTAGATCCACTAGACTTAGCATAGTTATATATTTAGTATAGTGCTTGTAATTATTCTCACATATTTATATTTATTATCTGCTTGCAACTATTGTCACATATTTATATTTATTATACTAACTTGAAATACTACCAATGGGTATTTAATCACAACAATTACTGAATGCCTTCTCAGGCAGTTGTAATTTAGATGGAAATAAAAAAAAAAAAATATTGATTTTTTGTTTATATAGATATACACACAGGTGTACGATTTATATAATAATATTTCTGACCTTTCTTGCGTTTTTGACTTTATTTAAATATTACTAGTGGAAATAACACAGGTTACTTTCACAAATAATCACAATCAACCACATCCCATACATCATTTAACATATTTACTAATTTTCCGTACGGATAGTTGTAAATGGCTGGGCCTGCCTTTGCCAAAAACTAATAAACACTTCTCCCAATCTTTACTAATTGAATGTTTTTCAGATTATTCAAATCGGATGCTCCGTTCTCTCAAAAATTCGATTTCCATTTTCTGCACTCTTTGCTCTTTATCTACGTAACTGCTGGACCTGCTTTGCCAAAAACTAATCAGCTCATGTCCCTATCAATAGAAATCAAATGTTATTTGAACCATTCAAATTGGTTGATCCGTGCGCCCGAAAACGTGACTGGAAATTTGTATCCATACATACATACACACACACATCCATTTTTGCTGAGGTATGCCAAAATGTTCAGAAACCTTCAAAACGTCGAGAAATGTAAAAATTTTCAATTTCGATTTTCGGCCCATTACAATAACTTACCCTACGATAAGTTAAGTTTTAATTATTACTAATTAAAATAAAAAGTCTAACTTAAAAATATTTAGTTCAGCACGAAATAAATATCAACGTTATCAACTAAATAAAGTAACCAATGAACAATTAATCAACTTCAATAATAATTTATAATTATTTATAGCTATTACTTAAAGGAAATAACAGTAAACATAGTTTTAATTAAAATAAGATAAGACTTATAATATATAATCATTATATAAGATTATTAAAATATTTTAAAATAATACAACATTAGATAAATGCAAAACCAAACTATTTTTTGTTAAATTTTACGCAAACGAAACTTAGGGAACAGCTAGTTGAAAATATATAGGATAAGAAAGGTTTTTGTTTCTGAAATAAAAGTAGACCAGTAACATCAGCTACCTGCCAAAAAAGTTTCGTCAAAACCGGTCCAACCGTTCTGCTCAAATAAACAGACAAACAGACAAAAATTTTGAAAAAAGTTTATTTAGCATATGTACCCTATTTTTATTCAAGTGCGTGTTTTAAAATATGGTTATTTCATTATTACAAATTGACACTCCAATTTTATTTACAATTCAGATTATAAATATACAATGTATATTATATATATATATATATATATATATGTATATATATATTACCCGATAATAGAATATATCTTCATTAAGTTTCTCACGAAAAAATGATTTATCTAGTTTTCTACCGTTATGCCATAAATCGCGGCTTCAGACAACACTAAACTTGTTAAAAAGAATCCGTGTTTAACAAGAAAATTCTCTGCTTTTGAAGTACAAGAATGCAGCCGCATTGAAAACTATATTTTAATATAATAATAACTTCAGACTTTGCATAACGTCGCCAATTGCATTATAAACCAGCACGTTGATAACAATGTACTAAATGCAGAAATAAGTTTATTTCTAGAGTCACTGATGCAAAATTTAAATGAAATATAATAAGTAGAGCACAAAGGTCCAATTTGACTTTGAGCAATTATATTGTAAAAACCAACCAGATTACATAACAATAAATATCAAACAAGACATAACAAGATATCAAACCAACAGGATTTTTTTCTATTTGTCTGGACAGCCAGATGGCAAACAGATTCAATGTCTTATTTTTAATTTTAAAGATATTTTACAACATAATAACTACAATATTGAACCAATACAAAATATGCATGGGCTCATTTCATAAGCTAACACTATATATAACCATGATTTAGTATTTTGTCTTGAAATAACTATTATTTTAATTTATTTCTTGTAAAATGACTTTTTTAACTGAATTTATATTTTTATTTACTAGTTTTTATTGTTTACGCCTCTGCCAGGGTAATGGTTCTGTTGGTTCTTTTCACACCCACCCACATGTAAGCTATTATAAATCTGTTAAATATAACATCAAAGAATACTATATCTTATAAAACAATTAATTAACGTACACTTAAAAATTATATTAAGGATTTTCAAAAATAGTCGTTTATCTTCTGGTTGCGACTTTGCTTGATTCAAGGCAAATGCTGATAGTTATCTCTCTATTTTCAAATATTGTTAGTAAAAAAATTCTAACTGTACTTGTCTTTGAGATAATGTTGGTCGACCTTAAACCCCTCTCTACACATAATAATATGTTATATGAAAACCAGATGTCAATGATTCAAATATTTTTGTTTAGTTATTAAATATAAGTAATAAAGTTTAGTTCGAAAATATACATAATTAAAATTGAAAAATAATATTGTTGTTAATTTATTAAAATATGAAAAATCTGCTATGTGATTTATTTATATTCGGCCTTCAAATGCACAATTATTTATGTAAAAAACAAAATCAAATATAGAGTTTGCTTTATAAATATCACATAAGCATTTGATGTAAAAACTATAAGCATTTAAAATTTTTTTATGTAATATAATAGAACCAACTTCAAAAATGTACGTATAAATTAATAAAATATAAATAAATAATATTATTTTTCTATGTGAATTGATAGTACAGATCAAGCACTTATTGTTTGTTTCCAAAGAGTGTTTTTATCGAAATCATGCAACGACTAGAACTGCCACTACTAAATCCAATAGGTTCCGCGCACTAAATATACGAACCGAATGTTTTCGACCATCCAAGATCATGCTGGCTTAATCATACTACACACAAATACATGAAACCGGCGTTTCTTCTAAGGTATTCCCAAAATCACCTCAAATTACTATAAAATTTCCGAAAGGTTAGCCTCTCCTGACCCGATTCGCCTCCATTGTTCCTTCGGCATCTATATCGGAATCGACTATAAAAGCGCCATAAAAGATAATGAGACGAGGATGAATACGCGACGCCCGATGCCCATGTCGAATCTTCAATGATATCGAAGGATCCTCATTGATTAGCCGACGACGACATTAGATGCTATATGTACGAGTTAATTAAATACTAAGTCGGCTAAGAATATCGATATCGCTTAAAATATACTGAGCGAAATAATGGCATAGAGAAGGAGTCAGGGAGATAGAGTGATCAAATGTTGATTGTTTATTAATTCAAAAGCCATGTACGAGATATAGACATAGCGTTCACCTCGATATTCAATTCTTTATATATTTTTTAATAACAATAAAATAGCTGAGCACAATAAAGTTAGTTTTATATTTTATTCTTGCAAAAAACAATAACTTTCCAAAATTTATCTACAATGTAGGAACAAGATTTTTTTATTATATTTTTAGCAGCAATCAGAACCTTACGTCCTATGAGCTGTTGGGCTGAAACTTCTCCTTACTTCGTATTTTTAAATGCTAACCCAATGGTTAATCCATTCATATTTGATGATTTTTGTTATTAGAATTAATCCAATAGGGCTGACTTTTTATTGGTGCAGCAATGCCGGGCAAGGGCTATTTTCACTTGGAAACATATTGCTATCTATATTTCCAAGTGAAAATCGTTGTCACTGCTGCCTGACAACAGGCTGCTCGAAGTGGGTATCGAACACGGGACCTTTGAAACAAGTCCTGTCGCTCTTAACCGCTTAACTACGGGCGGGCCCAGAAACAAGATTGAATATAATTCAATTTAAGTGTAAATTCATAATAGGGGAGACTGCTTACGGTTATGCCACTTTTTTTTGTTCAGCAATAATTTTGTAAACTTATCAGTTAGCCGAAAAAAATTAAATTAAATGATAACTTCAACTTACGTCTGTATTTCTGCACTAAAATACTGCCCTTAAATTTGATGTACACCATCATAATATCAAATCATACAAGAAAAGGGCGAGTGTCACAACCGTCTTCACACCCAGGACGGTTGTGACGGGCATAACAGTAAGATAAAAAATAAGGTACAAACACCAGAATGGTTTAACACAACACCGCATAATCATTTAAATGAAGCTTATGAATATACTATAACAAAACAAAAATTATTTAACAAGAAATCTTTGGAAAATCTGTTGTATTTTTAGTTGAACTTTTCTCTCTTTTTTCTATTATGTCTTAGTTCAGTTTAATTTTTCTTCATCTTTACCCGAAAAGAAAAAGCTCCACAAACACATGTCGCAACCGTACCCAAAGCACACTCTTGAAAACAAATCATCGTTATAACTGAGCTGAATTATCTACGCGAAAACTCAGTGCTGATCATAACTACTAATATTCAACTTACAGAAAATAACAAACAATGTGATCTATCTGTATACAAGTAAAAATTATTATTGAAAAAGATCGAACAAAAAAACTTTTTTTTGGTTCTTCAAAAGCAATGCAATAATTGAAACATGTCCAAATAATCATACTACATATTTCTTCTACTGGTCACTATTTTCACTACTGGGCTCGATCGTAGGCGGGGGAAGATCTTAGACGAGGGTTCCATACTCTATTCAAGCAGCGTGATGTCAAGCAGTAGTGACGTCGATTTTCACTTGTAAGTATTGATAGCATCATATTTCCAAGTGAAAATAGCCTTATCCGATATTGCAGCAACAATAAAAATTCATCACCATTAAAGATAATGCAATTTTGGGTTGGCATCTATGAAAAACGACTTAGTTTGTAAAGAATTCGTCTCAACAGCTTATAAGACTCTTAAGTGGCACAACTAGTGTAAACCGCCTAAAAGAAAGGTGATTTTTAGGAATTTATATTAAAAAAACTACTTTATCAATGATTTCAAAATTTTAGCAATATATTTATACATGTTTTAAGAATACATAGTAAAATTTTTGAAGAAAAAAATTAAATATTTTTTAAGTTATCGTAGATCTCCAACGGCGCGACAAAAAAAAGGCCCTTCACTGCTGCAGTGATTCCGGCCTTCTACGTGGATGAAATTAAAAAAAAAAAAATTAAACTAGATAATATTGTCTGTAAGATGAACTACGATAAAGAAAAAAATAAAAAATTGACGAAATGTGGGTGTTTTTTAAAAAAAGTCGAATTTTACCCAAAATTTTGGTTGTTTTTGGACTGCCAAAATTTGATTTTTGATCCGATCAAAAAATCGATAGTTCATTCTATGGAGAACTATATATAGAACATGTAAAAAAAATTGATGGTGATCGGATCATTTGTTTTTGAGTAATCGCTGCAACAAATTCGGAAAATGCTGTTTCGGGAAAAACGCGTTTAAAGATTAAATGATCGTTATACTATATACTATATATATACACTTTAAATGGCTGTAACTCAAAAACTATTTAAGATATCGATTTAAAATTTTGGTATGTTATTTTTAAATGTATAACCTATCGAAAAATAGAAAAATTGAAAATTAGATTTTTTGAAAATTTCACACTATTTGTGCCCCTTAAGTTCTGATTGCTGTTCAAATAAAATAAAAAATAGAAAAAAATGTTATTGGCCGATTGACAAATGATCAACATATATAATCGCACATAGTACGGTAAATAACAAAATTTAAAAATGACAATACATTTCTTGTTCCAATCCGACATTATGCATCGACGATCTCTGTGTATCGTGCCTATGTATATTTTAAGTCACTCAATTACTATGCAATGTTCATAATGTTTAATTGAAATGTTAGCATACATTCGAGCACAAAGCGATATCCATTGGGTCGTCTATTAAACCGCTTTAATATGATCCGGGAATGTTTACGCCGCGTCGCCCCGTCCATGAGGCCGCGATGGCCTCTCGCGCTTGATTAAGTCCGATCGTAAATATTTGCGCTGAAATCGAATGGTCTATTTTGGTGACGAAGCACGAATCACAAACCGCCGCTTCGGGTTTTAGTAGTCACCTCAGAAATAATGAGCTCTGATTACATCTTTACATATAACGGCAGAACGGAGATTTTTATTCACAAACCATCCTTGGATATTCAATTAAAAAAGTTAAGACTGAGAAAAAAAGCGATTTCTCACTTACTTGCTAGGGTGAGGCACAAATTACTTTGACGGGGCACAAATTATACTTTGAAAATTAAAATAACTACATCAAAACAAATAACACAAATCAAAGAAACAACTATCTCACTACGTTTAATAAATTTAGTCACAGCTAATTTAACCACTTAGAACAGCCAAGACGCAAGCAGATCCAATATCTAATTTTAATTTTAACGGGATTTGACAAAATAATAACTGCAACATTCAACCGTTACAAGCATTGCCGTTTAATAAGAGAAAAACGGCAATGTTTGAAAATACATAACAAAAGTGTGTTTTTCTTTGTTATATTTTTTCGTTGTAAGCACTGTTGTTTAGTTTTCGACACTGTGATAAAATTTTTAAGTATATATTATTTAATTGTTTAATGATATTAACACTACATTTTTATTTTTAAATTAGATTCAACAGTTTTGTGAGTTAGGCAAAAGTAAGGTAACTAAAGGTTTAGTTACCTTTCACTGGCAAAGATGCAAAATATAAGAAAATAAACAAAATAGGAAAAAAGTTAAATAAGCTCAAAAAGCAATTATACAAAAGATAAATTAAATTAATAGTTATTCCAACTTTTCTGATAAATATTTCTTATAAAATATCAGATCAGGGTTATGCACAGTGTGATTTTTGTTACAAAAATGTGCATATGAAATTTGTATTTCGTTTTGGTGAAATATTGTAGCTATTATTTCATTATATTCATATAAAATTAAAAATGAGACATTTGAGCTTTTTGCCTTTTTTGAGTATAATTACTGAAATTCTATTTGGACCTTCGTGCCCCACCCTATCCTATATAAAATATAGTTTTTAAGAAATTGTAAGCGGTTCATCAATCCAAATCAAAGTTAACAACAACGTTTTTTATACAGGCATTCATTCAATTATTCAAAAGAAAACACAAGAACTGTTAAAAAAAATTATTCAAATGTAATATATTAAGAATTAATTTCATTCTAAAGTGAATATTTATATTAAAATATTGTACAAAAAATTAAGCTCAAAAAATTAGTGTATAAAGTTATTGAATAGGTTTGCCTAATTAACTTCTCGTAGGGGAAATTTCGATTCCTATTAATGCGGAGACGTGCTGATTAGTTTTTGACGAACACAGGTCCAGCGGCTTTGGAGATATGGAGCAAAAAGTGCTAAAAACTTGCCAATTTTTAAGAAAACGAATTAACTTATTTGAATTATCTAAAAAACATTCGATTCGTAATGAGGGGGAGAAGTAATGATAATATTTTGGCAGGTCCAGCCGTTTCGGAGATATAAAGCTAAATGTGCAAAAAATGGCAGAGGACTAAGCATCCGATTCAAAAAACTGCTTGTGTTGACGAAACTTTTGCTCTTGGGAAAGAAATTTGTTTTGTTTCAATTTTCAAAAATATTTTTTTTTAATATCAAAACATAATTCGGGTTTTAATCCTAATTCCAGCTAAAGTTCTTAACACCACTTATATACTTATTGTTAGAAATATTGGACAATGTTCTTAGAGGTTTTGTTTATTTACTTTTTATAAAATAAAAATAATGAAAGTTACATTATTTAAAATAATCTATTTGAAAACATTTAATATTCTTCGAATAATTCATTAAGGTACGCGAAGTTCCAGCTTTTTGCCTTAAGGTACGAGCCACATACCACTAGTTTTCTTTTAAATTTTGGAATTGAACTGTAGTAAATACATTAGAAAATGAATGTAGCTAGATGATGCAGTAGTTATTTATATTACCGTGTATGAAATTGGGGTTAGCCCAATTGACCATAAATATCCTCTAAAATTTGTAACTAAACGTTCACTTAAATTTGAAATGATTTCAAACTTTTGCATTATGAGCATTTGAGTTTGGTTCCATTACGAGTCCATATACCTTAAAATGTGGTCTAATTCACGTCCTTCCATCATACATAGTAGGACATCACAAGATGGATTACATAGCACGTTGGATAACGATCGACCAACTCTGCGACTGCATTAGAGCGGTACGTGCCTCAATTTCTTTAATATAAAAACCTATTTATTCTACACAGACATTTACACAGCTCGTTATCATGATCTTGTTAATTTAATAACTGCTCTGTTTGCTATTAAAATTTTAAATGACGTTGTACAAGAGTAAATATTGCCGCATTGGGTAAACATAAACCGGAACTTGTCGCCGAGATTACGTCCGTTGCGACGGCGCGGGCTGCATCATCTCCGTAATGCGATATAAAATTTGACAAGTGTTTCTAATTATGTAGCTCGTGTTTTATAAAACGTATATATATATATATATATATATATATATATATGGGATATGCACAAATTCGCAATAATTGTAAATAATATATAAACCACTCTAACGGGCAGAATATGAACAATGCAGTTAGTGTGTCATACACAACATTGTATGCTCGTAGTATCCTTAACAAGCACAGCATCCGTTGAAAAAATTCTTTTCCAGATCACAAAAAGTGCATATAAAATTGACTCATCTATTGCGTTCAAGTCTGCAATGCCATTGAACAAATCATAAATTATTGTTATCTAGGTGTGCAAAGTCACTCTGAAGGCGAGTTCATAAAAGGCTTGTGATAGCGCATTCGTCGCTCAGTCGTACTTTAGTTATCAATGGAGTTGTATTTTAGTTAATCACATTCAGATGTATTCAGTTCAGCTATTTAAGTCAATTACGTGTAAATTGTACAACAATTATGTGTAAAATAAATAAATATATGAAACATCACATGAAAAAACCTACAAATTGTTTGGCATTATCGGTGGGACCTTCCACACATTTTGGGGTGTAATTAGACGTTCCATCATAACAATGCACACACAATATATATATATATATATATATATATATCGTATATATCAAACGAACAAATATCTTACTATGTGCTGTAAATTTTTCTGCTAATTTGGATTTGTTTAACAACAATATTTGAAAGTAAAGAGCAAAAGATGTATATCCAGCAATAACATTGATTTCTACGACGTCGGGAGATAAACGGCAATGTTGGAACATCCATAACAAAAGTATTTTATTTCGTTGTTGTTTTTTTTCATCTTTGGCATGTTCTTTAAGTTACGATACATTAATATAATTTTTAATAAGACGTTATTGAATTGTTTAATAAGATACTAACTTTCCCGATCATAAATGCTGTGCTAAACATATACTCGTAAATACAAACGTAAACAGTACCATTTATTGTACATATATTTATTGAGATAAAAAATAGCGCACGTAACTTGTATAAATGATTGTTGAGCTGTAATAGATGGCCGCATATAATCTTATAAGCATGTCATCATTATTTGACTTTCATATACTGTAAAAAACAACACAACATACATCACAGTATATGACACATAAGAACAATCAATATGTTCAGTACAGTTCACCGTTATATCCTAAATGCATAAATATATTTTTTCTCGCTATTTTTCTAAAATTTGTCATCTATTTCCTTTTACCCTAATTGTGGACATACACGGCAAATTTCATGGCCACATTTTTGCCAATATTATACCTGAATATTCAACAGCAGAGTATTGCATTGGTTAAATATTGTAGCTATTATTCCGTAAAACTGCTATAAAATTGAAAATAAAACGATGGATCTGTTTGGCACCTGACTGTCGCATTTTATTCCGCCTATAGGGGAAAAGGAGCGATGATAAATTTTAGAAAAGTTGTAAAAGAGACATTTTTATAACTGGCAATTTTACTGAGCATAGTACGACAGTTGTTTGTTTGATGCGTGTTGTGTATTTATATGTAGTTCAATAGGTTTGGACAGTTCAATATGCCCCGCCCTACCCTATTGAATATTATCATTAATATCGGCTACAAATCAATCAAAGTATTATCTCCCTCCGCCCGTCAGTGTGCGTCAATCGCCGATGAATTGCATTGGGGCGCCTCCCGAACTCGTAACCTTCTGCTCCGACATTTGCCTTAGATATGAAAAATTCTTCAATAAAATTGTATTGTTTTTCAATGCGTGAAATATTTCCATACACCCGCAGAGATACAAACTTTTATTGCCAAAGATATTAGCAATATCTTTTTTATATTTTGCCTTTTTCATAATATCTTCGCGCACGCATCCGTAAATACGTGATTCTCACACACACAGCCACACAAAACGTGTATACATAAAATATTATATACAAATACACAATTATACAAGTGTATATATATATATATATATATATATATATATATATATGCGTGTGTGTGAATGAGTGTGACCCGCTAGTTTATTTCATAAATCAATAGCAACCATAAAATATAACTTATCACCAAATTCTAACTGAATTTAATGGCATATATCTTTTGTTATTTTATATGAAAATGCATGGTAGCAAAAAAGATGAATGGTGTTTGTGTTCTATTTACGATTTCATATTTATTACGATTGCCGTACAGTAAATCTACTGCTGCTGTTATAATTAAAAGTTTAACGCTGAAGGGCAAATACATGAATGGATTTGAATTAAATATAATCAGTTTAATGTATTATCTGATTCAGTATTTTATATATCATTCAAATCATACATTTATTTTTGCCTGCAGTAGATCAGTTATAGTCAATTGTGAAAATAGATAGCTGAAATATTTACTCATTATTTACATTTGGATGATAATTGAACAATTTAAATTATAAAATGTTCATAAAATACGTATATAGCGCTTGATTAGAGAAGGATCTATATTTTGGTGCAATAATACTTTAAAATAATAATATATATATGTCTATTTTGAGATAAGAATATACTATATAGAAAGTTTATACGAGAACGTGTTTTAACACTATATCTACCAGTACCGATCGAATTGACCCTTTCAAATTTTTGTAAAACTTAGGCATTTTTAAATGTTAAAAAACCATTATTATACTATACGACAATTTTTAGAATATACTAATGACATTTTGTCACTCTTTGATTTTAATTATTCTTTCTTTTTTCTGAAGAAAAAAAATGTTATGTCGTGTAACTACCGCGGTCGGTCAATATGACCGGTGGAAATTATATTATATGAGGAGTTGCTTCAGTCGAGTAGGTGCAGATTTACACAATGTATACCAAAAAAATCAAACAAATTTAGAATAAAAGTCTAATTGGCGTGTGAAATCAATAGTGAATATATAATAAATAGTTTTTCTCATTTGGAAAATAACAAAAAGCAAAGATTGTTGATTTCCGCATGGAAAGTTCGTTGTTCCAAAACAGATAAATCCTTTCACAGATTTTGAAGCAAACTGTATCAATCCGGCTTCATTACTGTCTCAGTGTATAAAAATTGAGTAGAAAAAAGTGCTTGTCCAAACAATAAGTTTCAAACAAACCTAATAGAAATAAAAAACAGCAGCAAACCGGAAACTATTAGATTTTGTATTAGTAAAAAATTTGTAAACGTGGCAGACCAGAGGCCAAAAAAATGCAATATGAAAGCGAAAACTTCTAGGTAGGCATTATTAGTATTTTTTAACATTCTAGACCTAGTTGGATAAACTCGTAAATATTGCATAAAGGATCGACGGGTGAAAACATTTATAGTCATGGATTTTTGTTCTATTTTGATTCTGAACTGAACTATGCATATACAAAATTTCAAGAAAATCAAGTTTTTACCAACACTGTCTATATTATAACTATGAAAACATGTTCACGAAAAACGTGTCAAATAAAACAACATATCGAGTAGGACGGGGTAAAAAGGTCCAATTTGACCTAGAACAATTATATTGTGAAAACGAAAGCAATTATATTACAACAAATAATACATATCAAACATACAATTAGTTCCTTATTGTAGAAACGTTTTTTTTGCTGTTTTTCCAAAATTTGTAACCTGGTTCTTTTTACCCTATAGGGAGTGTACAATGAAACAGCCACGGGGCAATCAAGTTCAATGTCTCATTTTGAATATTAAAGGATTTTTACAAAATAAGAGCTATATTATTCAACTAATGCACACTGTATATAACCTTGATTAGTATTTTGTCAGAAATAATCATCAGCAGAGTTGGAATTACTATTTTTCTAACTTATTTCTTGCAAAATCGTTATCTTTGTAAAACAAAAACACGTGACAAATTTTTGAAAACATAGAAGAAAAATGTTATGATGAGTTAGGTGGGAGTTTTACTAAACATAGTCAGATATTTGTTTGTTTGATATGTGGTATTTTTGTGATATAATTGATTTGGTTTTCACAATATAAATGCTCAATTTGGATGTTTGTGCCACCCTTAATATATATATATTAATTTCAAAATCTCATATTTTTAATCATTTCGAAATACAATTTAGTCATTTATATTTTAAATGCGGATTAATTACATCACGTCAAAGTATCCAGCGCGTTTATCTGTTGATCGCGATTAAAGTGACGGAAGTTGCTGAAGGAATTTTCTCATTACTGTGCATTCCTCGTCGACATGACAAAGTTTAAGAAAGCCAGCCGCACGCATGTGTCGACCATGTATAGGATTTAGTGAAGAAGCTAGTAACAATTTGAAATTTGATAAAGTTTTTAATTTGTAATTGAATTATTAGTAGGATTTTGAATCGATGTCGCTTGATTATTATAAGAAATAAATATGTTGATGCTATGTAAAATACATTTCAGATTCGTTCCATCTGAGCCAAACTGGTGATTTGCAACTGTTCGAATCAGTTGAAATTTTCTTTTAAAAATTAAAAAAAAAGATTTTTTTAAAAATCATTTACCAGATCAATCGTTTGTCAACAATCGTTTCGTCAACACAAGCAAAAAGTTTTTTGAATCATTCAAATTGGATGTTAGTCCTTTCAAAAATTTTCATTTTTTGCACATTTGGCTACTTTTCTCCGAAACGACTAAACCTGCCTTTGCCAAAAACTAATATTCATTCTCTCAACAATTCGATTTCTATATTTTGCACTATCTGCTCCATATCTCCGAAGCGGCTGGACTCGCCTTTGTCAAAAATTAATCAGCACATCTCCCTATCAATAGTAATCTAATGTTTTTTGAATCGGTGCTCTCGAAACCGTCGACAAAAAATTGTATCCATACAACATACATTCACCTATTCCTTCTGAGGTATGCCAAAATATTCAGAAATCTTCAAAACTTTGCGTTATATGCAAAAAAAAATAATTTCGATTTTTGAACGATTACTATAACTCACCCTACGGGAACTTAATAAGATACTATCAGTTATTCGAGATGGTGTCATCAGGTAAATAAAAAGTAAATTTTGTTAAAAAAGGCAATTTAACAAGAGATAAATAAAATAAATAGTTATTCTGACTCTACTAATAAATATTTCAAGTTTATATACCAGAATAAGGTTATATACATAGTTATCTCTGTAAAAATGATTCCATAAAATTTATATATTGCATTTGTTGAATATTTTAGCTATTATTTTGTAAAATCTCTTCAAAATTAAAAAAAAAAGGTCACTACACCTGAAGCCCTTTGGCCGACCCAATTTATCCCGCCCATGCGGTAAAAAGGACCAGTATGCAAATTTTTGAAAAACTGCAAAAAACGCATTTCTATAATAATGCATTAGCTAGGAGTTTTACTGAACATAGTCAGATAGTTGTTTGTTTGATGTGTTAGTTGTTGTGTTGTGACTGTTTTCGTTTTCACAATATAATTGCTACTCTATATCCTGCCCTATATCTTCAAAATTAGATGGTTATCAATTAAATGCAAATGATTATTTGTGAGTTAGTAGAACCATAAAAACTAAATAGACGTGCGAATCAATTTGTTAAAAGGTTCTCTCTCTGTCTCAAGATTATATATTGTCAAAATGTGTTTATTCATATTCCCGCATACGACATTCCCTCGGGTGCCTTTTCTATGTGTACAAAATTCTGAAAGTGTTGATGATACAGAATAACTTTGCATATTTAAGCGCTTATTATAATACATCGGCAGGGGGTACGTGCAGATGATTGAACATGCTTGAAATATTCACGGGAAGGTGTCATCAACATTTGGTCTCGTTTAGACGTTCGTTCCCCGTGCTCGTTTATCGCTGAATTCAATATGATCTAATTTCAGCATTCCTTAAACATTTTGCGACCGTCGTGGCGAAACTTTACGAAAGATATATAACTGGTTCAAGATTGTGGAGATACTTTATGAGCCAAACTTATTTTATAGAACTCGACGATTGAAATACGACCTAGCAGAGCAGACACGAGAATTTTGAATAGATGCATAGCGATAGTTGTAAGATAATGATAATCGAACTATTTGTAAATGTATTTTATAACGCTGCCCAATTAACTTGTTGAAAGTGGAATTTTGCCTTAAGGCAAGTTGCATGAAATCCCCGAAATGTGTAATAATTGACTTAATCGACCGAAATTGAAATATAGATATTACATATATCACGGGCATAGTCTTTGATATTATTTAATGATTTTAAATTTAAATTTAAATTTGAAATTAATAGTAAAATTTTTACACAACTAGAAAAGTTTCGTAGACTTACACTTACTTATTGGCTAAATCCAAAGTCATTTCTTATAGTTTGGACAATCTTTTCGCAAACCTAATCGCGGCTTCTTCTTATCGAATATATTCCAATGACTTCAAAATTAGTGTAATTTAAATTTTGATATCATATTTTTCAAACAGAATTTTCAAAATTAAACGATTTGTCGTAGAGCCGTAATATTTGAATATGTTTTATGAGACCATGATATCTATCGCCAAATAAGGTTTCATAAAAATCGTCGAAAACAATTTTTAACTTCCCGTAGGGTAAGTTATAGTAATCGCAAAAAAATCGAAAATGAAAATTTTTATATATCTTCACATTCCAGAGGTTTCGGAATATTTTGGCACACCTTAGAAAAAATGATGTATGTATGCGTGTGTGTACGTGTGTTCGGATACAAATTTTCGACGATTTTGGGCTAGCGATTCGAATAATCCAAAAAACATTCGATTCGTATTGAAAAGAAGAAGTGCTGATTAATTTTTGGCGGAGACAAGTCTAGCCGTTTCGATGACATGGGGAAAAAGTGCCAAAAACGGTAACTCAGTTTTTAAGAGAACGGAGCGTATTTAAATAATTCAAAAAACATTTTACTTGTATTAACAAGATGAAAAACTGATCAAATTTTCATGAAGGCAGGTCTAGCGGTTTTGGAGATCTAGTAAAAAAAGTAAAAAAAAATGCACATCAAGTTATCAGATATTTTATAGAGATTTTAACAATAAGTATAAATTTTGTTTACATTCCTATGGGTTCCGTATCAATGCTTATCCGTTAGACGGTGGCGCGGCGCTTACGCGCTTCTATATTTTGTCTCTATGCAGTTAAAGCAGTACGATTGCTTTGAAAAAAAGTTCAGAATTTCCAAAATATTTCAAAATACACTTTTTTCAAAAAGTCTTATTCAAATAGAGACTGTACAATAAAATCTATTAAATTTAACTTAAAATTAGCAATTTATCTTATAAAACAATAAAGATAACGTATGTTTGAAAATTTTATTAAGGTCTCGTAAAATAAACGACAGTGTTTACAATTAGAGAAACAAACAACGAAAGAAAATAATTTTATCTAAATAAGTTTATCTCCCGATAGCGTAGTCGTATGAATAAAGGTGATGGCTGGTTATCTTCTTCTCTCTATTTTCAAATATTGTTGTTAAAAAATTCCTAAATTTACTTTTTTTATATCGTGGTAGTGGACTTTTCACCGCGGACTTTTATTCCCCGCACATAAACTAATTCAATTATACTTTATAAGCGCATTCATGATTTGAATTATGACGTATTACATATATGTATGTGGTTTTTTATTGTTAAGAGCAGCATTAAGAAATTCCAAAGGCTTAATAACTTTCTATTAAAAGTTGAGAATATATCTCGACAAGTTCATTTTTTTTTTCAATTAAACTTGGAAACAAAATTAAAAAAAAAAACAAACAGTTACAATTATCAGTTACTATATAAGTAAAACTAATTATAAACGCAAGATTAACTGAAGGAAACTTAAACTTTTACTTTTTACATACTTTTACTTGAACTTCAATATTATGCACAATTACTAATTAAGTAGAATGTCTAACAAAAAATATTTAACATCTGTTTTCTTATAAGCGACAGTTTAGAACAAAATGTAAAGCAAACTCTAATTATTTTATATTTGCAAACAAAATTTACTTTACAAGTACGTTCTTTTTTATATACACAGTATTTTAATTTGCACTACATCTTTGATCAATAGTTACAAAGTTAAGAAAATTAAAAAAATAATATTCCTTAGGGAAAATAGTTTTTGATCAAATACTTTTCTGTTGGGTATTTATAATGAGAAAAGTTGATGGTAACTTTGAAGTTCTATCAATTTTATAACTTTCAAATAAGCAAAGAAATTGTGCGCGCATCTACGTGTATATATATATATATATATATATACATGTATATATAATTTATATTTATACATATATTTATGAGTATGACATTTTGCACTTACACGTATAAATTTATAAATTGAGATATAAAAATGTTCTGCAACACGTTACCTTACCATTGAACAGTAAATCACTTCCTTTATCGAACGGAAGGGAATGTAGGTGCAAATAGCTGTGTGCGAAAGTTCTCAATATTTTAAGATACAAAATGTCAATTCTGAAAGAAACCAGAACCTTTAACTTATTGAAAAATTATATGAGTGATTTGAAATTATAGAAATAGGAAGTGGATTAGAAAACTCAAAGGATTTTAAAATATCCGCTTATCGACATTTCAAATTTTATAGAGACATAGTGACGATTCGTAAACTAAATTGAAAATGTGTTTGGTCAGTCATATACAGCATTTTATAATTTTTGTATACATTTTAGCGAATTTTAAAATATGATTTAAAAACATCATCTTGAATTGACTCATTTCTTATTATAAGTAATTTGTGTAAAAAATAAATAAACACTTTTGTAAAAAAAAACACTAAACGGCTTCGTATAAAAAAGTTTTTCACAATCAGTAAATAGCAAAAAACTGACTGTATTTTGGTTGTACTTACTATTTCAATAAATATTAACTGTAACAAAGTTTTAATAAATAAAATTTCAAAATATGACTGCACCTTCGCGACATACTTAAGCGATATAATTAAAAAAAAATCATTAATTCTAAGTCACGAGGAATCCAAAAGGTATACTCGCATTAATTTAAATACTCTTAAAAATAAGTGTATAATAATAAAGTAGCATATTTTGTAATAAAATATAAATTTATTGAGAATAAAAATAGATCATCATTTAGTATAAACACGACCTGAAATAATGTTCAAACATTCTGTATTATGAAACTTCTGGAATACTTGGTAAATTTAGCGGAAAAAATCCAGTTTCATGGCTACTTCACAGTAGGGAATACTTTCTGTATTTACAAGATTTTAGGTTGGCATAAAATAAAAAACCGAAGGTTTTGGCAAATTTAGAAAGAAAGTAAGTGAATTAACTTATGATACTAAGCAACATATTTTAAAAGATTGTTTCAATAATTATATAAAATATGTGTAAGTCAAAATACAACTATTAGTCTTATAAAATATCCAAATGTAGACAGTAAACAGTTAAGCCTTCGAATATAAATGGGTGCTGCTTTGCAACATTTAATCATAATAATTGAAGTGTCTAACAAAAAGTATACGTTCTAAAGTCAAAACCGGGACGGCAAATTTTAGTTAAAATAATTTGGAACGAAAGGGTGGCTATATGATAACTAACTTAAACATGATTTAAAATAGCAAATACTATTGAAAGACTCAATAAAAATCAGATTAATCACTCAATAAATATTTGATTGTATGCTATATTATGTCTTATATATCTGGTATAAAATTTTCCTCATAAAATGAACTTCATAAAATTAAGATTTGATCCAGACAGTCAATTATTTTCGTAAAATTTTAGATGAGTGTTTTGTTAATGTGAGAGTCTATTTAATCTCGCCTTTTGAAATTTTCAGTTGTCATTTTTTTCATTCATAACGTATTGTTTCATATATGAATACATGATGTATATAACATTTTCAGATATTTGATGAGTCGTTGTAATTTTATTATGATAAGTAGTTGCCAAATTTCAATTTCAAACTATACCTTTCAAAAACCAGGGACAACCGAGACAAAAGAATTAAACCGGGAAAAACCGGGGAAAACCGCGACAGAAGATCTAAATCCACGACAAATATAGCTTTTAGAAAATTTCACACGATTCCTCACGTGCTTACATTGTGTTTTGTGGGATGCATATGCAAAAAAGGCGTTTGTAGATAGAAGTGGACCGTTCTTTGCACAATAAAATATATTTTTTTTATTCTCTTTATTGAATTACAATCTGTCTTTACCAAAAGGAAGACATTCAGTAATTTTGATGATATATGAAATATTTAACAAGTAAAGTATTTTCATCAATTTTTCAAACGTCTTATTTACTTATTTTTTAACTTCAGTCATCCTGCCCTCTAAAAAAAGCAAACTCCCAAAAAAGTGGTGAATTATGAAAAATTGATTATTGCTATGAATGAGGTGAAAATAAATAAATATCTGAGCGTGTAGCTTCTGCTGTTAACAACGTTAGAAAATCGTCTTTTAAACGCATTATTACATCCGATAAAAATAGAGAGGTCGCGGCAAAAGCAGTCAAGCATAAAAAAATCGCAAGTACCAGCGAAAGTTTTCAAGAACTCCGTGAAAAAAAAACAAAAAAAGAAAGTTTTCGGTTTCTTCAAATGAAGTCATCGATTTTAGCATGATTTGTAATAAATTGATGTCGGCAAACCTAACAAGAAAAAAAACTGATTGAGTGAACATTATTACTGAAGTCACTGTTTTGTCAATCTTTAACATTCATTTCGTGTGAACTATTTTGAATTTTGTAAATTTGACAACGGATTCATAATCAGCGCATTTGAAAACCCAAGGTAAAGATTTGTAGCATATTGCAGCTTTTTTCAGATAAAAATTTGAGTCCACTTCTCACTACATTTTCGGAAAACACGGTAAATGCACTTTTTTACCATTCCAAAAAATAGATACTTCCAAACATAGTTGCAAGCATCTGCTATGATAAAAAGTTGCATATTTTCATTTTTAACAATTTTACAATCAAAAATAAAATCGTGGCCCATTGCTGCCCACAGCACCCTGCATTTTGAAATATTATTCATTAAGTCTATAGCATAATTATTAGTCAAAAAATAAATAAATATTGGTGATCTGCTTAAAAAATAGATTGAAACAATTTTAAAATAGATAAAGTTTAAATTGTCAACTACAAAAAATAGTTCATTTAAACCATAAAATTAAAAAAAATATATATTGAAATATAGAGCAATTGGCAATTATTACTCAAATTAGCGCAATTAGAAAACATTCTTTGTTTATCCATATAATTAATCATTCATATAGAAAGTGTAATCAATAGTAAATATTGTTTCAGTTCAAATATCGCAAATGCAAATATTAATTAACGCCGATGTATTTTGTACGCGTGAAGATAATTTTCACCTCATGTATCTATTTCAATTTATTTGCTCTTAACTATATTCAATATTATATATCACGGAATACGGATTAAAACGAGCTAACGAATAAGCTCGTTCTGCTTCCATAAATTTTTCTCTGTGTAATATTTCTGTTTTGCTTAAGAGATCAACGGCATATATGATCGCACAGGTGGGCACGTCGCTCGTCATAAACGTATTACATGAATAATAGAATTTTCAAATTAAACCCGTTTAGCGGGCGTTAACAGAGCTCGAGTTTGTCATGGCTTCGGTTTGGAAAATAACGCCGCAATCCACACGGATCTGAAGGGCGCGGACGACGGGAATGGGATATATAGATGAATGGGATTTAAAATGAAATACACGATTTTGAATTAAAAATTTGTTTGATTAAAATTTATTAATCTAAGGTTTTACACTACAGTATTTGAATTATGAAAAAAATATCTAGTGGTGCATGATATTGTGCCTTATTTGATATGTGATATGACAATGGCATTTTTTAACTTCCCATAGAGTAAGTCATAGTAAAAATTTTGGCATAGCTTTACGTTTCACAAGTTTCTGAACATTTAGGCATACATTAGAAAAAATGAATATGTGTGTATGTGTGTATGGTTATAATTTTTTGTCGACGTTTTCGGGAACCGATTCGAATAATTCAAAAACCATTCGTATGGAAAACGTGCTGTATAGATTCTGACAAAGGCATATACAACTGTTTCGAAAATATGGTGCAAAAAGTGCCGAAGAACTTTTTGATTTTTGGAAAAGCAGGCCCTTTGCGATTTCCGAGATCTAAGAAAAAAGTAAAAAAAATGCCGTATGGCTGTCAAAATTAATCATTTGAGAAATATGCACATTAAATTATCAGATACTTTACAGATAATATCAAATAATGATCAAAATAAAAAAAATTGATTGGCTACTGCGTAAAAAGTCTAAGCTCTCTGTTGAAAATAACTTGCTGCTATATAAATCAATCATTAAACCAATCTGGACCTACGGAATTGAGCACTGGGGATGTGCTTACAAATCAAATATAGCTATAATGCAGAGAACTCAGTCAAAAATTTTACGTACAATTCTTAATTCTCCGTGGTAAGTAACAAATGAAACCATTCACAGCGACCTCAACATGAAAACGGTGCATTTAACGTTCAAAGAATTCAAGAAAAAATACAAACGCAAACTGGACTCCCATTCGAACCCATCTATAGTTGACATTACTAAACCTTATGGCAGAAGGAGATTGAAACGACAATGGCCTTTAGACTTAGTCTTAGATTAGGTCTAATATAATATTATCATAGTAACTGTTAAACTGAGAAGATCTCATTGGAGCTCTTCTTAGGCACCGCTCTTAAATATTGTCATTTTAGCTCATAGGAATCTTTATGTATTTCTGATTGCTAAATAAAACGAGTTAAAAAAAAATACAGAGGTTTTAATAATAAGTATTAATCTTGTTTACATTTCTATGGGTTCCGTACCAATGTTTATCTGTTATACTGCAACGCGGCGCTTAAACGCTTCGATATTTTGTCTATAAAACAGCTACGCAGCGCGATTGCTTTGAAAAATTGTTCAAAATTAAACAAACAAATCAAAATTAAAAACAAAAATCGAAAATTTCATAATTATCAAAAATCGAATTTGTTTCGAAGTTATCAAAAATTAAAATAATAATAATAATAATTTTTGGTACGTAAAGTGTCTATATCATAGGTATATTGTATAATTAGTTTCAATTTATTCGAACTGTAGAGTTTTGAACTTGCTGAATGTTGACACAAACAGACAGTAATTAAACATTAAATAATTATTGTTTTACTTTCGAATAGTTAGTTAAAAATAACCATATTTACAAATACATTATGTTAGTTATGCTTCGATCATATTGAAGTGAATTAAGTGAATTGCAGATTGCAGATAGACAATATAATTTCACAGAAGATGATGAATACACCTCGTATATAACTCAGAGACCTGGTATAGTAGAACGAGATGAACGCGGCTTCGGCTCGTCCGCAAATTGATGATTTGTCCTCGTCATGAACCGTAGCGCATGAATGAATTACGGAACAATTTTTGGTCGCGTCCCGGCCACCGCGGGAGGTTTAAATTGAATTTAGCGTGATGTACAACACTTCATGTGCTCTATATCTGGCCTGTATAATCTGCGTCACGGGTAATCGCCCGTCACGTACACGCCCGGGTTTGCGCGTACACGCACATGGACCGGCGGACGACGAAAGGCGAAAGGCGAACGACGAACTCAAACGGCGAACGGCGGGCGGTGAGCGATTCCAAGCATGCACACATTACGTATATGCGTATTCCTATTGATTTTATTGATAGGTACACATTTTCCCATTATTCAGAACATTTTCCGTCTTTTGAACAAACTGATATCAAACGGTAGTGATATCCATTTTTAACTTCCCGTACAGTAAGTTATAGTAATTGCAAAAAATAGAAAATGACTAGCTGTAAGTGGAATACTGTCTTAAGGCAATTAAGGCATCGTGCCTTAAGGTAAATTGCTGGAACATCCCGTATCAAATATTATTATTTTTTCAAAAACGATAAACATTTTTTAAAAAAATTTACTTCGAAAAAATTAGATATTTGACAAACTAGGAATTTGACAAAAAATTACTTTTTCTTTATTTTGACATATTGTGGAAATTCTGAACTTTTTTTCAAAGCAATCGTACTGCTTTAACCGCATAGAGACGAAACATCGAAGCGCGTAAGCGCCGCGTCGCCGTCTAATGGATAAGCATTGGTACGGAACCCATAGAAATGCAAACAAAATTTATACTTATTGTTAAAATCTCTATAAAATATCTGATAATATGATGTGCATATGTCTAATGATCATTTTTGACCGCCAAATGGCTCATTTTTTCACTTTTTCCTCCATATCTCCAAAGTCGTTGGACCTGCCTTTCCAAAAATTTGAACAGTTCTGCATTTAGTCAATACAAATAAAATGTTTTTTGAATTATTCAAATCGGACGCTCCGTTCTCTTAAAAACTGAGTTACCGTTTTCGGCACTTTTTGCCCCGTCTCTTCGGAACGGCTAGACCTGCTTTTGCCAAAAACTAATCTCCTTATCAATACAAATCAAATGTTTTTTGTATTATTCAAATCGGTTGATCCGTGTTTCCGAATCGTCGACGAAAATTTGTATCCGCACATATATACATACACGCACACACACACACACATACATCCATTTTTTCTAAAGTATGCCAAAATGTTCAGAAGGTTTTGAAACGGAAAGATATATGGAAATTTTCATTTTCGATTTTTTTTATATATCTTTATGTTTAGGGAAGTTAAAAATGTTTATATATCTTCTCGTTTCGAAGATTTCTAAGGTTTCTAAACATTTTGGCATACCTTGGTTAGAAAAAATTGACGTATGTGTGCGTGTGTGTGTTCGGATACAAATTTTCATCAACGATTTGGATAATTCAAAAACATTCGATTCTCATTGATATGGAGAGGTGTTGATTAGTTTTTGGCCAACGCAGGTGCAGCCGTTTTGAAGATATGAGGCAAAAAGTGCCAAAAACGGCAATTCAGTTTATGAGATAACGGAGCGTCCGATTTGAACGATTTAAATTTTATTTGCCTAGACAAGCGAAGACAACTATATTGGTTGCTGGGTCGTAAATCTAAAGTGTCGATGTCAAATAAAGTTTTGATATACAAATTAATACTTAAACCCATTTGGACCTATAGCATTCAGCTCTGGGGCACGGCCAGCCACTCAAATGTAGAGATCTTACAGAGGTTCCAAAATAAAATGCTTTGGAACCGCACCTAAATACACATCAAACTGGTTACTCTATGATGAACTGGGTGTCTCTTTCATTAGAGACGAGATTCCTAGACTTTATCTAAAGTATCGTAACAGGCTCACATTTCACCCAAATAACCTTGCAAGAAGGCTGCTAGAACCAATCCAATTCAGAAGACTGAAAAAGAAATACCCCAATGACTTGTTTTAGGTTTAATAATAAGTAGTAATTTCTATTTTTCTTTTTGTTTTTCTTTTTGACAATCCATATATCATACTGTAAAGAACTGCATCACTGGATGCAGATCTTAGCTTTTTCTTTCTTTGTTCAATTCTAAGCCACTCAATTGATTTTATATCTCTTGCAGATAGATGATCAAATAAAATTATAATAAAAAAAATTGCTTTGACAAAATGAACAACTGATTAAAATTTTGAGAAAATGAAGTTATCGTACATTTTATGGAAATTTTAATAATAAATACACATTTTTTAACCATTTTTTCGGTTTTTGTACCAAGGTATTTAAGATATCAAACAAAAGTCCTCCACATGGATCAATTGATTTGAATGATGTGGCTCTGTAAAATATCTGATGATTTGTTGTGCATATGTTTAATAATCATTTTTGACCGCTAAATGTGTTTTTTTAATTTTTTTTATCACCTAAACCGTTGGACTTGCCTACCCAAAAATTTAATCACTCCTTTGTTGTTTACAGTATTGAAAGAAAATACGTTCATTAAATATAATAAATTGAATTTTCAGATTTATTTCCAATCTAACTTACTCGTCAGTAAAAATAAAATGTTTTTTGAATCAATCGGACACTCCGTTCTTTCAAAAACTGAATTGCTATTTTTGGCACTTTTGGCACTGCCACTGAGATGAACTTAAAATAATATTTGCATATATAATAATAAATAAATAAATATTATTGGCAATAAATGTTTTCCCTTATTGTTACCATAGTCACTTTCTTCGTGTGTATGTGGTAGAATGTTTCTAGTCGACCCGATCGCAGTTTTGATAATCTCTATACGAAAAATCCGAAATCTCGTTCCGAATGTTAAATCGTATCGTGGGATTTACAAACATGCCTTCCTTTCTCAGACGCAAACTGGTAAATAATACCCCTTAAGAAAGCTTATCTTTTGTTTAATCATAACCCACTAGGACGAATTCTTTTATCGGCCTATATTACACGTCGGTTTTATCTGTAATGCAAAGTGTATATCGAGGTTGTTGAGATAAAAAAATTCTCATTTCATAGTATTTGTGTACAAATATAAGTAATATATTTTCCATACTTTGTACAATTGTTTTTTATTAACTTCACATAGAGTAAGTTATTGAAATCGTCTTAAAAGGAAATGATGAGAAGACGTGGTGATTAGTTTTTAGCAAAGACAGACCCAGCCGTTTCAGAGATAAGAAGCTAAAAGTGTAAAAATGGCAATTTTCAAGACAATAAAGCTTTTAATTCGAATGATTCAAACAATAGTTTGCTTGTCAAGAAATGATTTAAACTAATCAAATTTTCTCAATATTTCAAAAATATTTTTTTTATATATCAAAAATGATTCGGATTTTCATTTTAATTCTGAATAAAAATCTAAAACACTCTTATATACTTCAACTAAATAATTTTAACTTTGCAATTCAGTATACATAACAAATAAGTTCCTTCATTATAACTCCGCTTGATCCATCTAAACATCGTCGTCCAACAAGAATATTTTCTTACTTCAAAATATAAATATATACTCAGTTAGTAATAATTTATGCAAAATTTAAATTTTACTGAAAGTAATCATAATTTTAATAAATTGTTTTTTTTTATAATATATAACATTTCTAGTCTAGGAACTCTTGCAATTAAATTAAGAAATCCATTTTCTATTTTAAATATTGAAATTTCTTTAAAGAATTTATACATGTGATGTTCTGTTGACAAAAGTACTTCATACAATGTTATTCCCGGTTATCCTTCAAGTATCATTTTATTCATGAAATATACTCCTACGCTCGTTGCCTACGCAGATTCAGATGCAACCTCACATGTCGCCATGCACAAGAATTATATTTTAGCAGGAATGGCCAAAGTCTTAAGATGTTATGCAAATTATTATAATAGTGAAATATGAAATTACAATTTTATATATTCTACTGCTTATTTAAGATTTTAGTGATATTTTTAGGTCGCAATTAATTCTTTTAAGAAAATATTGATTACTTATATAGTTGTTAATTAGATTGTTATTGAATTGAGATAGTTTCAATTTTTATTATAAATTATTTTACCCAATATATCATAAATTTTGCAAGAATCCAAAATCGGAATAAAAATAAAAGTGTTTAAAACCGTGTTATAAAAGTTTAACATTGTACAATAGTCATGAGTCATAACTGTATTAATTTTATATTGGATACAAAAAGATGATAATAATGAATAATAAAAAAGAGTGCAAGTAAGGATCACACGCGATAGAAGTAAAACTTATTTGCTACTGTAAAAAGTAGCAATTTTAAGTTAAGTAAAAATAAAAACATGATGTAACAATTTTGAACAATATTTATTAGTAATATGGTAACACTCGTAACGCACACATTTATTAATGTCAACCATTATACACATTTATATAATAATAAATTATAAATTATATATTTATAAAAAAATTAAGAATATGTATAATATTTAAAAACAATAATGTACTTAAAGTCATACTTCAAATATAACATGATCGGTTTGTCATTGTAATGAGCATTCAGAAACAAACCTTCATTAGAGAAATAAAGTAATTGCTGATTAATAAATTCTATAATATTCGTTCACACAGTGGATTATGTCAAACAACGCCAGAACAAATATTGTTTTCTAATATGATTGTGTTTGAGGAACTTCATGTTATTAAAATTAACATACATTCATTGACTGGTTGTATTTTGTTTTACTTTTTCGCTAGCGATTTAATCTCATTCTTTGAGTAGCTATAAAAACTGTCTTGCCTAAAATATTTTTCAATTTAATAACTTCATAGATTTAAAGAAGCTATGAATAATACAGAAATTATTTCAATAAACTTACGTTTAGTACACGGCACAAATGTTTTATTTTTTTATTATTTTCAATATAGTTATTTACGGGAAACAGGGTAAAATATTCTTCTGATTCAGGATTTTTTTAATTAATTAAGATTTGTACTACGATGTAATCATAAAATGTTTATTTATCTATGCCAATTTCTTTGTTGATATCGGTATGCATACCATAGATAAATAAGCATAAAATGACGCATAAACGTTGATGCCGGTACGCATACAACGACAGATCTCTATTCACACGACACAACGGCTACTTTATCGTAAGCGAATGACGTACAGTTCGGGCGTAACGCAATTTCCGTTGCATTCTCACAGTTTTACACCCTAGTTCGCGCCTAAAGAAGTTTTACTTCAATAAAAATTTAGATTTTTTTGCGATTACTATAAATTACCCTATGGGAAGTTAATAAATTTATTATCACGCTACAAAAAATGCTTGTAGAGTTTGAATAAATAAACAAAATAAACTTTTTACTTGACCCAATATGATTTTCCATTTGAAAGAGCAGCATCCCTGCTCCAATCCGGAGACGATGTATCACTACCTGCCATTGGCGTGCGTACTGATACGCGCGAATACTAACGCTCTGAATACTAACTTGGATTGCCGTTAAGAGATATTGTCGCATAGCAGAAACAGGGCGATTGTAGAGATGAAGGAGCGCGTGGGCGCATGCAAAGTGCAACCGTAGTAGCTATTCACGTCACAGCCATTCAGAGATTGCTGAATTAAACCGTCGGGCTTAATAGATTTCCTATCTATTGAACTTAGGATGTTGTAAACGAGTATGGATTTCATTGACAGCAGTCGAAATTCCATAAGTGGTGTAAGTTATACGTTAATGAAATGCAGACAGCGGCAGAGAGTGAATTATAGTTCAAACTTATAACTATATTGCTCTGGAAATAGTACAAATTGTTTAGTGCAAATAGCAATTGTTCAATCTCACTAACCAGTTAACTGTGATTGACGTCATGGAGAAGTGGCAGAATTTTATGTAATGCTATTAAACTAGTCATGCGCGTAAATCTTTCACCAATATTAGAACTAGTGATGCATGGCATTGTGCCTTAAGGCAAATTACTAGAACTTTCCGTTCCGAAAATTGAATACTGTAAAGTCTCGATTAACCGGATTAATTGTTGTCGATGGGCATTCTGATAATCTAAAATCCGGATAACCGAGTGCATGAAAAATAGCATTGTGTATTTATTAAAATTAAGAAATACATACATAGATATCAACAAAAATAATGTATATTAAGAAATTGAAACTTGCTTGTGTATGTACATATATATTTTCTTAGATTATATTGCATACATATACTAAACCGCAGCATTAATTATACAAAAAATCGAATTGTAGGTATGTGTATTACATAAAAATTTATATATATATATATATATATATATATATATATATACATATAAATATAATAATATATATGTAATATATACATATAATTATTATACACATACATATAAATATATAATTATTTAAATATATATGTATATATATATATATATATATATATATATATATATATATATATATCTTGTGTTTTATTAAAAATGTATTTCAAAGAAATATACCATATGCAGAACTTAGCAAGACGCGCGGCGAGTCGTTGCAAATAATAGGCGATTTACATGAGTGTTATATGAGCGTGAGCGTGTACTTGCTCTGGTTTTTTCTACTTTTGAATGTATTCTACCACATGAAATAAAACAAATATTTGAACAGTAAAAGAAATTGAATAGCCTTTTTAATGATACTAATTAAAAATTAGTCCAAACAACCGCACTACCCAAAAATTCAAAAGAAAAAAATATTTTCGCTTTTTCATGCACTAAAAAATAATTATTAAACAATATTTATAATATAGTACACCAGATGTAAACAGGATCCCGTCATTTGTTTGTCGATATCTTTTACAGTTGCGACAAAAAACGAATTTGAAGAAAGGGGTCACTTTCAAATATTTTCAATGATATCTCGGCCAAATGATGAGCTACGGATTTGAAATTTGGTATATCGGATTTTTTCGAAAATACTTATAAAATGGCTATAACATTATTTAAATACCAAGGTGGCGCCAATTTTGTATGGAAACACGCCCATACCCTTTGACGCAATTCAAAGATTTCCATAACTAATTTATTTTGATTTTACATCATGTACATCAAATCGTGTGAGATAATTACACTTCATAATAATCGTAAAATAATAATTTGAGTTTGAAAAAAAAAACTTTGGCACTTTTAGACGAGTTTTTGCAAGCACATATCGCTTTCAATATAGCCTGCAGAAATTAAATTTAAATATAATATGCAAACGACGCGGCAATTTACAGATGCGCTGCAGTTAATTTCCAACATATCACATTAAAATAAAACAAAACTTTTAATTCAATAGTGAGAATTTCATTAAAATACGTTCCAGATCTACTATACACTGTTCACAATTTGAACACAAACGACGCGTCGAAAGCATTGTTAACAATCCTGGAAATTGCCTACTATAGGGAAGCGACGCGAAGCAAATTTTGCATTGCAGAGAGAAATCAGAGCATAAGTGAATAGCTATTGCCATATAATAACTTCGACATTAAATGCTCAATAAACATAAAATATATGCACAGATGTATATTGCACATGTGGATTATTACGACCGGTTTTAATGGCGCAAGACGGGAAATAGTCCATTATGAGATACAACTCAGAGGATTTTGCCGAAGTAACGAGTTTAAAAATGATAAATTATTGAATACTACTTAGAGCTAGCAAAATAATAATAAATTATCAGAAGCGATTATCTAAGGTTGGTATTTATATAAATCAAATTGCTTGCTATATGAGTACCATACTGGGTAGGGCAAGGCACAAAGGTCCATGTTGATTTTGAGGAATTGCATTGTGAAAACCAAACCACTTATATCAAAACACATAACGCGTATCAAACAAACAACTGTCTGACTATGTTCAGTAAGACTCCCAGCTAATTCATCATAGTAAAAATGTGTTTATTTGATGTTTTAGGCAAGAACGATGACAAATATTGTCACCTGGTTCTTCTTACCCTATAGGCGGGGTAAAATGGAACGGCCCCGGCATTATTCAACTAATGCAAAATATAAATTTCTAGGATACATTTTTTATCGGGATAACACTAAATATAACCATAATCTGGTATTTTGTCAAAAATATTTATATGCGGAGTTGGAATAACCATTTAATTAATTTACCTTTCGTGAAATTGCTTTTTTCAACTTAATTCACTTCTTTATTTGCTATTTTTTATTATTCACACGGGTTAAAAGAGACAGCCAAAAGCAAATAAATCCAAAGTCTTAATTTTTATTTTTAAGAGATTTTACGAAATAATAGCTACATTATTCAATTAATGCGAAATACAAATTTCATGGACACATTTTTTACATTGTATATTACCTGGATCTGATATTTTATCAGAAATATTTATTAGCAGAGTTGGAATAACTATCAATTTAATTTATCTCATATATAAAAGTTTTCTAAACTTAATTTCCTTCTTCCTTAGTATTTTCTTATTGTTCACACCTTTGCCAGGGTAAAAGTTTAGTTGGCCCTATTTACCGTACTCATATGTAAGCTTACATAGCTCTTAAATCTAACTTAAAAATAATAACACATTTTATAAAATAATTAAATAACGTATATTAAAAATTTTATTTTTTATTTTTTATTTGAACTAAATAAATGAGCTCAAAAATAGTTTTGTGTTATAAATATAGATGGGTGAAAAAAACATATTTGAAAAATTAAGTTTATTAAAAAAGTATGAAACTGTATTCAAATCCCTGAATCGTAAATGTAAAATGTCATAACACGTATCTTATTAACTTCCCGCAGGTGAGTTATAGTAATCCCAAAAAATCGAAAATGAAAATTTTGATATATTTTCACGTTGCAGTATTTTCTGAACATTTTGGCATACCTTAGCAAAAATGGATGTATGTGTGTGTGTATGTATGTGCAAATAAAATTTTTCATATACAATTCGCGAAAACGGATCAAACGATTTCATTAATCCAAAAAAACATACGATTCCTACTGATAAGGAGACGTGCTGATTAGTTTTTGACAGAGTCAGGCCTAGCCGTTTTGAAGATACGGAGCAAATAGTGCCAAAAATGGTATTTTAGTTTTTGAGATAACGAAGCGTCCAATTTAAATAATTTAAAAAACATTTAACATGTATTGGCGAAATGACAACTAATGAAATTTTTGTAAAGGCAGGCACAGCGTCTCCGGTGATCCAATAAAATAGAAAAAAATAATACCATATGGTGGTCAAAAATGATCATTAGACATATGTACATTGTATTATTAGATATTTTATGAAGGTTAAAATAATAAGTACAAATGTGTACATTTATATGAGTTCAGTATATGTAAATTTTCGTATGTTTAAATGTTTGACGACTACGAAGCGCTTACGCGCTTTGATATGTCGACTCTAAATCAGCTGTGCGGCACGATTATTTTAAAAAAACTAGCTGTAAGTGGAATTCTGTCTTAAGGCAATTAAGGCATCGTACCTTAAGGCAAATTGTTGGAACTTCCCGTACCAAAATTATTATTTTTTTCAAAAGCGATTAACATTTTTGAAAAAATTTTACTTCGGAAAAATTAGATTTTTGAGAAACAAAAAAAAAATTGTTTGAAAAAAAAAGTTTTCTTTATTTTGGCATAGTTTGGAAATTCTGAACTTTTTCAAAGCAATTGTACTGCTTTAACTGCATAGAGACGAAATGTCAAAGCGCGTAAGCGCCGCGTCGCCGTCTAACGGATAAACATTGGTACGGAACTAATAGGAATGTAAACAAAATTCATACTTATTGTTAAAATCTCTATAAAATATCTGATAATTTGATGTGCTTATGTCTAATGATCATTTTTGACCGCCAAATGGCTTTTGTTTTACTTTTTTCATTAGATCTCCGAAACCGCTAGATCTGCCTTTATAAAAATTTGATCATCGAAATATCTAGCAGTATCTTCGGAACGGCTAGAACTGCCTCCACCAAACCCTAATCAGCACGTCTCCTTATCAGTACGAATCGAATGTTTTTTAAATTATTTAAATCGGTTGATCGGTGTTCTCGAAATCGTCGACGAAAATTTGTATCCGAACACACACACACGCACACACACACACATACATCCATTTTTTCTAAGGTATGCCAAAATATTCAGAAACCTTTGAAACGTCGAGAAATGCAAAAATTTTCATTTTCGATTTTTTTGCGATTACTATAACTTATCTTACGGGAAGTTAATGAAAACACATAAAAATGTAATATTTCAAAAATTTGAAATTATTTCGAAGTTTTGAAAAAATGTCAATTTTTTTTATATTATAGTTTTTGGTAAAGGAAGTTCCAGCAATTTACTTTAAGGCACGATTCTATGCACTACTAGTTTTGTTTTCAACTGCTAAACCAATTGATGACCAACTTATGTCACCACAAATGCATGTTGGTTTTCCCGATAGCGACGTTGTAAAATTTTGGTGATAGGTTTTGTGCAAAAAAAAATATTTCATATTGTATAATTTTTTTCTCTAAATCCATAAGTCTACAAACAATTGATGATAAAAAAAAAATATTCAGAGTACCGCACTTGTATTCAAAGTAATAAAAAAAGCCGCAAGTGTCCTGCGGACCAGTGTTTTTCCACATAAGAACTGTCTGAAAGTTCCAATCGTTATCTAAAAAAAATCTGTTATTGCTTTGTCGTCGCATCCAATAGCATCACTGGGGATCGCATGACCCGCTCGTCCGGGTTGCGCGATCCGGAGCCCGGGTCCGCAGAGACCGGAAGCTCGTTTGATAGCGATGCACGCAACGACGACGAAGCTGACGGCGTGGCGATGTCACACGCCTACGAGGACAAGCCTATAAGAAGTTGACGGGGCGCTCGGAATTTACAGAAGCTATAGAAATGGCATTTTTACTATTGAAAGATCGTTAGAGCGCATATTTTTATTTATTGCTACGAATTTTACTAGCACATCTTATTAACTTCCCTTAATATAAGTTATAGTAATCGGCCAACGAAAATGAAAATTTATGCATATCTTCACATTTTAGAGGTTTCTGGATATTTTTGCATATCAGAAAATTAGAAAAATTGATGTGTGTATGGGTGTATATTGCATGTATGTATGTATGGATACAATTTTTCGACGATGTTTTCGGGAGCACCGGTCAACGGATTTGAATTATTCAAAAACAATTCGATTCCTATTGATAATAAGACGGGCTAATTAGTTTTTAGCAAAAGTTGGTCCAGCAATTTTGAAGATATGAAGCAAAAAGTGCAGAAAATAGAAATCGAATTTTTGAAATTTGAATGATTCAAAATTTGAATAGCGCCACTGGATTTAAGCCATTAACTCTTGAAAACAAATGGAAATAACTTAATCATTATTTATAAAAAATTATTCAATAAGTAAATAGTTAAAATTATATAACTATCAATGAAATATTGTGAATTTAATATCGAATGGAAAAAACAACTACTGAGTTGTTTTTTCCAACATGCTAATGTAGTATACAATGTCCCTTTTCGGCTGACTATTGTAGATCCATCAAATTTACTGAATGTCCTTTACTGGACAATTGTAAATAAAAGAGTTAATAAAAAAAAAGAGGGAAAAAAATTGTAAAGAATGATAGGATTTTGGCATCTAGCCGTTTCGGAGATACTGAGCTAAATGTGCAAAAAATGACAGTTTTAGAGAGCAAAGCATCCGATTTGAATGATTCAAAAAACCTTTTGCTTGTATTGACGAATCGATTATTTTTGTGTGAAGCAAAAAAAGTAAACTCTGCAATTCAGTTTATGTAAATCTCAGAAATATAAGATAATAATCTTCATTCTAACTCCGCTTGATTCAGTTTTGTTTATTCGTTTTTCATGTAAACTCACATAAACGTCATGGTCTAATCCATAAGCTCTTCTATTTTGTATATAAAATACGAATAGTAAAAGTTACAGTGTTTATAAAAGAGTGCGCGTAAGGTTCACAAGCGATTGAAATAATACTTATTTGCTACTGTACACGATAGCATTTAAGTAAAAATAAATACATCATATACCAATTTTGGATAATGTTTGTTAGTAATATCGTCGTGATGCATATATTTATAAGTGTCAACCATTATACACATTTATATAATGATAGATCATAAATTATATGTTTATAATAGCATTAAAAATATGTATAATATTTAAAAACAATAATGTAATTAAAGTCATACTTCGAATATGATATGATCGGTTTGTCATTGTAATTAGCATTTAGAAATGAACCTTCATTAGAGAAATGAAGTAACTGCTGATCAATAAATTTTATAGTATTCGTTCACACAGTGAATTATGTTAAACAACGCCTAAAGAAATATTGTTTTCGCAACTTCACTCATAATGTGATAATTGTGTTCGAAAAACTTCATGTAATTAAAATTAACATACATTCATTGACTGATGGTATTTTTTTTACTCTTTTGCTGGCAATATAATCTCATTTTTTGAACAGCTGTAATATCTGTTTTGCCTAAAAAATATTTTCCATTTCAATAATTTCAAAGATTTATAGAAACTACGAATAATATAGAAATACGGCACATATGTTTAATTTGATTTATTATTTTCAAGGAACAGGTAAAATATTCTTCTGATTTTGGCATTTTTCATTAAATCAAGATTTGTACTACGATGTAACTTTAAAATGTTTATTTATCTATGCCGAATTCGTTGTCGATGACGGTATGCATACAACGTTGACGCCGGATACATACAACATTGATCCCTATTCTCTACGCATATAACAACAGATCTCTATTCACATACGCGACGACTAATCACAATCGACCCGTATAGAAATGATATAATCGAAAGCGAATGACGAATCATCGGCACTCGACTTTTATCTTATCTTATGTGCCGTAACGTACTTCCGTTGCATTTGCACGGATTTACATCATAGTCGCGCCTAAAGAAGTTTTACTTCAATAATACATTTGGAAACATTTAATATTTTTCGAATATTTCATTACGGAATGCAAAGTTTCAACAATTTGCCTTGAAGCACGATGCCATATACCACTAGTTTATACTGTATATTATCATTTGCAAATGCTTCATTAATTTATTTTCTAAATTTTACCTTGCGATAGAATAGAGCACAATGATCCATTTAGAATTTCACTCATAATTATACTGTAAATACCACATCACAACGAAGAACACATAACAAACAACAATCTAAGTATGTTCAGTAAAATTATTAGTTAATTCATTATTTTAAACAGGTGTCCTTTGGTAATTTTCTAAACTTTACACTCTAGTCTTTTTTACCCCATTAGAGGGGTATGTTACAGAATAATGCCAACATTAGATAGTAAATACAATGCGTTGATTAAGTTGAACAACAAAATTGAAAACTGCAATCAAATATATATTATAGGGTGGGGCAAGGCTTAAAGGTCCGCGGATGAAAAGATCTACTACCGATATTTCAAAAACCAATAATGTTTAAAAATTTTCTGAATTAACCAAAATTTAGAATAATAAACAAAATTTTATCAAATCTAACTACTTCATGGTAGTTATTTCTGTTTAATTTATTATAATCAGACTCATAGTTTTTTGATAATTATATTTGAGATAAATACAAATACTCTTTCAAATACATATTTTATGGGCACATTTTTATGAAGATTTGCACTAGATACAACTTTCGTATGGAATTTTGTCAAAAGAATTTATCATCACAGTTTGCTATTATTTAACTTATAGTTTCTATGTTTAAACATCAATTATAATTGATTGTTTTAACTTAATTTACATTTTTATTCACTGTTCTTATTGTTTACATCCTTGCCAGTATAAAAATTTATTTGATCCCTTTTGCCCAACACACAAGCGAGCTCTTACATAGGTTATATAAAAAACTATTGAAAATAACAATGCATCTTATAAAATATTTAAATAACGTATACTTAACAAATCTATTCATGTATCGTAAACTAAACAACGGTTCTTAAAACGAAAAAAACTAACAACGAAAAAAAACCTTTTTTTTAATATTGAATATGTGGCCGTTTTTTTCGTGATAACGAATTAAGACAATTACTGATTACGCAACTTTTGCCTCTACTTTAAAATAGTATTTTTAGTAAATAACCTTACTTATTTTTGAAATAATGGTGGCGGACTAATAAGTACTTTGATCAAACATTAAGAAAAGCATTGATCAAAGAATTATCATGAAAAATAGCAATTTGATAAAATTATTAGTCCCCGATCTGTCTCATAATCACCTAATAGCTATGGTAGATTTACAGAAATGTAGTAAATTTACGTTTTCTGACTGAAATTATTGACTTGCTCTACTTAATGTTAATTTCTTATTGTTTTCACTGTAAATCGAATTTTATCGATGAATTTATTATTACTAAATGTCATATATTTTTGAAGATAAAAAACTGAATGACTGATAACAATTAAAAATTTTTTGTATTTTGATACATCATATACTATAGTAAAAAAGTTTACTTTTGTAATATTACATATTATACATCTTGATCCACCTAATTTACATTAAAAGACAGTCTTTTGCAAATTGACTTTCATTACCATACTAAGAGAAAATTATGATTTAATCAAATTTATCCTGAAGATTAAATTCATAACCTTCATGAACTTTTTGCTGATGGCCACATGGGACGGCTCCAGAGTAAAACGTTATTATCTTGAAGCACTATAAAACAGGGTTGTCAAATCCAAAGATTATGCAGAATGAATTTATGCAATTTCTTGCACACAGAATTAATACAGAAACAGTATATAAAAGTTATAGAAAACATTTTTTCGAAAAAATGTGGTTATCGATCATAACCAAATTTTATAGTTAAAATAACTCAAAAATGATATACATAATTTTAATTATTATAAGTATTATTATAATTATGTATTCACTAAATTTATAGAAATATTATAATTTTGGTTAATGTAATTACTAGATTACATAAAAATATAATAAAAAAATGAAAAATAATTTAGAAAGATAAATATTTAGAAATTTAGACATTTAAAATTTTTTAATTTTGAGCAAATATATTCAAAAATATATTTCACATATAATTAATATAGAGCACGGCTAAAGATCTGTGAGTAAAAAAGTCCACCACCAGTATTTCAAGAACGAGTGAAGTTAAGATTCTTCTAACAACAATATTTGAAAGTAGAGGAAAAAATGTATAACTAGCCGTTACCTTGAATCTTACGACATTGTTATAGGGAGTTATTGTTTTTATGGTTGTGAGCACTGTTGTTTATTTTATGAAACTTAATTTAATTTACAAGTATATGTTAATTAATTGTTTTATTGTATTGCTAATTTTAAGTAAGATTGAACTGTTTTTTATGTATCCTCTATAAAACCTTACACGGTGGTTGGGGTGAAAAGGGTCAACTGAAACTTTACATTGGAAAAGGTTTAAAAAATGAAATATAGAAAATAAATTAAGTTAAAATATTCAATTTCACAAAAGATTAATTAAATAAATAGTTATTTCAACTTAAATGATAAATATTTCTGATAAAATACCAGATCAAGGTTATGTACTATGTTTTCTCTATAAAAATGTACATGGCAAATTTATATTTTTCTTTGTTTGAATAATGTAGCTCTTATTTTATGAAATACTTTCAAAATAAAAAATAATTGGTCCTGTTGTCCCGTCTATAAACTAAAATACATCATTAAACACATTTCTACAATGATAAATGATGAAAGCAGGAAGTTTCAGCAAACATAATCATCAAACATTAGTTGTTTGTTTGATATGTGTTATTTATTGTGATATAATTGATTTGGTTTTCACAATATAATTCCTTACAGTCAAATTTGATCTTTGTGCCCTGTCCTATCCTACTGTTGAAATTTTAAATATACAAATGTCAAACCCTTTTTTCTTGAATTTAAATCTAAAGCAGTATGAAATCATAAAAAAATAATTGTCTGCGTGAAAATACTGAAACAGTATTCTTAAATGCGATGGATTAGTCATAAAATTAAATCATACAAGAAAATGGCGATTGTCACAACCGTCCTGGACATAAACATAGGTTAAAAAATAATACCTATGAACACCGAAATGGTTTATAAGGACTTTTATTATCAGAAATGTGTAACACAACACGATATAATCTCCACACGAAAAGAGCAAGAAATACACATCACAACTGTACTCATAAAATTTGTTACAACCGTACCCAATGCACACTTTTGAAAAAGAAATAGTTGTTATTATTAAAAGAAATTGAACAAAAAAAACTTATTTTCGACTCTTTTAAAGCAATGCGGTTTACAGATCATGTTAATGTAAAGCGCTGACTTAATTCAATAATGGAAACTTGATCCAACAAACATACTTTTTTCCATACGACCCTATCTCAAAATCAGTATAGTTTAGCTGTTATGATGATTGACACTACCATACCCTAACACAACCGTACCGTTTATACTCTAATGATATTTTTGAAAAAAATAAATAATCAAATATCACCTAAGAAAGAAGAAATTTAGTCTAGGGTCTAGACGTGTAAAATTGTTTGCAATCGCTATGTATATATTTGATGTGATTTGGTAATTTGGTAGCATTGTTATCGAGTAACACACTAGTAACTCTTGGCCTTGCTTTTATGGTAATCGGAAATGTCCGTATAATTGAATAGTATTAATTCCTGCCTCACTCCATCCTGACCGTAAGCACAATTTACATCGTTCAAGTAAAGTACATACCGTTACCAGGAATTTATGTTTGCATCTTGCAATTGTAGCACAGTAGGATTGGAACAGAGAGAAATAAACGTTTTCACAGGAAACAAACATATGATGGAATTTAACAGTTGCTGTAATGTAATTCAATATTTTGATTAGAGTTTGGTCTATCATATTTGGATAGCGAATAATAACGGTGGAGTTCATTGTAGAATTTTCAATAAAATAATTCTCGGAATCACTCAGTACATCACAGAACTAATTACAGAATTGTTTGCAAAGCATACTTGGCAATATTAACCGAATGAAAGTATTTTAAAATAGAACTGCTGCGAATACCTTGTCAATAATTGTTCTACATTTTTCATATCTCTGTTTATTTTCTTCTCTATTTATTGTTTATTTAATTCAAAGCAAAGCTTATAACTCATTGTATTTATTGTATCGAAGTGACTTCAATGATTTTATTATTAAACAATTTTAATATTAATTTATTATTTTTGACGTACTATAGTATCTGAAATAGAGCAAAGCAGGTCATAAAAGTCCGCGGGTAAAGGAGTCCACCACGGATATTTCAAAAACAAGTAGAGCTAGAAAATTTTTAACAACCATATTTGAAAGTAGGGTGCAGGAAATGTATAAGCAGTCATCAGCATCATTCCTACATCGTTGCTATCTAATCGGGAAATAAACGGCAATGTTTGAAAATCTATAACAAAAGTATTTGCTTTAGTCG
Source organism: Ctenocephalides felis (assembly GCF_003426905.1). NCBI lineage: Eukaryota > Metazoa > Arthropoda > Insecta > Siphonaptera > Pulicidae > Ctenocephalides > Ctenocephalides felis. Next base: position 126,375,504 of record NW_020538040.1, read on the forward strand.
TTCGTTTTTTGGTGGTTTAGCTTACGAGACATCAATATAACTTTTAAGTATGCGATATTCAATTATTTCATAAGGCGTATTATCAATTAAAAGTTAAACAGTTCTTTTTATGTGTCCTCCATAAAAGTTTACACGTGGGTAGGGTAAAGAGGACCAACTGCACTTTTAACATGGCAAATATGTAAACAATAAAAATAGTAAATAAAGAAACTAAGTTAAATAAAAACAATTTTGTAAGAGATAAATTCCGCCGATAAATATTTCAGACAACACAACACAAGATGGCATTTAAGTAAAAATAAATACATCATATAACAATTTTGAATAATGTTTATTAGTAATATGGTAACACTCGTGATGAACACATTTATTAGTGTCAACCATTATACACATCTATATAATAATAAATTATAAATTATATACTTTTCATAGCATTAAAAATATGTATAATATTTAAAAACAATAATGTAATAAAGTCATACTTCAAATATGACATAATCGGTTTGTCATCTTAATTAGCATTTAGAAATGAACCTTCATTGAAGAAATGAAGTCATCGCTGATTAATAAATTTTATGATATTCGTTCACACAGTGGATTATGTTAAACAACTGCCCAAACAAATATTGTTTTTGCAACTTCACTCATTATGCAATTGTGTTTAAAGTACTTCATGTAATTAAAATTAACTTACATTCATTGACTGCTTGTATTTTTTTTACTTTTTTGCTGGCTATATAATCTATACTTTGAATAGCTGTAACATGTATCTTGTCTAAAAAATATCAAAGATTCATAGAAACTACGAATAATATAGAAATAATATCTAATCAATAAACTCACGGCACAAATGTTTAATTGGTTTTATTATTTTCAAGGAACAAGGTAAAATATTCTTCTGATTCAGGCATTTTTCATTAAATCAATATTTGTACTAAAATTTAACTTTAAAATGTTTATTTATCTATGCCGATTTCCTTGTTGATATCAGTACGCATAAAACGACTGGTATCTATTCACATATACGACGACTAATCACAATCGACCCGTATAGAAATAATCTCAACGAGAGTGAGTTACAGTTCGGGCGTAACGGATTTCCGTTGCATTTGTACGGATTTACACCCTAGTCGCGCCTGAAGAAGTTTTACTTCAAAAAGACATTAAACCTGTTTTTGTATAATTATTTGAATATAATCAGATAATTATTCGTTTGACATGTGTTATTTGCTGTGCTATAATTGGTTTGGTTTTAACAATATGATTGTTCAAAATCAAATTGAACCTTGTGCCTCCGCCCTACTTTAAACAAGTTTTATACTGGTGTTCTCAATTTTAGTAATAAAAAGGATACGAATGCTGAAGATGTTTCAAAGTTAGTAACTGAATTATCAGTAATTTTCATAAAAATCGTGTATTCCGAGTCTCAATAAATTTCTGTAATCGTCTCCGTGCACCTAGAGCGCGAACTCTGCATGCGCTCGCACGCACACTTAAACTAATGAATCTAATCCAATTAAGTTAATAATCTGAAGGTTGAAAAAAGCTGTACTTTTCTCCGACGTTTCGACGTGAAACTTGCACACACTGTTTAGAAAATAGTGTCTTGCGACTGATTAAATTAGATTCATTAATGTGAGTGTACGGAAAAGTTAGATGAATCTGGGTAGAAGGACATCAAAGGAATGGCACGATTCATTTTCAACGGCGTTACTAGCACCAAGAAGTGTGTGAACATGGCGGCAGTAATTACATTTACATGAAATATAAGCCAAGAGGCGAGTGCGGATCTACAGAGCAGTTGCCGGATAAAGTACGAGACATATGAATGAGCACTTATTACACATGTCGTGTCATGATGGATTTCGTTAGGATACGCCAAGATTAGAAGAAACGAACGGTTACAACGATCGAGATATTTATATACAACTCATGTATTGCACATTTTTTAGTATTCCTACTGTATTTAGGTCGTTTTTTGTTTGATTTATTGTTTATTTTTTTAATCTTTTTTCAACTTTTTGCAAAGTAAATTATAGTAATTAAAGTTTTTGCACATTTTTGCATACCTTAGAGAAAATGGATGTGTGTGAGTATGTTTGGATACAATTTTCGTCCACGATTTCGGGCGCATGAATCGATTTGAAAACATTCGACTCACATTGATGGGAAGATGTGCTGCTGAGTTTTTGCTAAAAGACAGGTCCTAATGGAGCGCCCGATTTGAATAATTCAAAAAACATTTTACTTATATTGACAAAATAAAAAATTGATTGATTTTTTGGAAAGGCAGACGCAGCGGTTTTAAAGATATAGAGCAAAAAGCCAAAAAAAAATATTTGGCTGTCATTTTTCATCATTAGATTTATGCACATCAAATCATGAAATTTATAGAGATTTTGATAATGAGTACTAATTTTGTTACATTTTTTTAGGTTCCGTATTAAACTTTTTACCAAGTTCACTTATTCGGTTCAAACAAATTGCAAAATTAAACTAACATTTTAAAATATTATTTTAAACATTATTAGGGGTGCCGGACACTCTATATAACACGTATTATTTAAGCAAGTATAAATCTTTTTATATCAAAATACAAGTGAAAGGGGCGCGGGGGCACACAGGTGCAGTATCACGCGCCAAGACTCACCTGTGACGCATATGGCCAACACTTTGCTGTTTTAGGCGCAAAATCACGGCGTCACCTAAAGATTAATGAAAGTAATTCCAGTATATTCATGCATTTACATTTGAGTGGCACTCAATGATAAAAGTAGTACTTGATTGTTATCCGTAAAATGCTAAAATATTATTACATATTTTGAACAATTTTAATAGGTACTACCAAATGAACAAACATGTCTGTCCCTTAGCACCGGATTTATTGTGAGAATTGACGTAAATTATTTAATTATTTAATTTTGTTCTGCATGAGTGCTAACGGTCGCTACATACCTTCATTTTTCGTATCTCCTAGTCAAAGAATGAAAATCTTATGATGAATGCTCCAGCTGAGAGCATCGGTGTGGCCCAGCCAAAAGGGTGGATAAATGGTGATTTTTAACTTCCCGTAGAGCAAGTTATAGTAATCGCAAAAAAATCGAAAATGAAAATGATTATATATCTTTACGTTTCAAACCCTTCTGAACATTTTGGCATATCTTAGAAAAAATGAATATAAGTGTGTGTGTATGTGTGTGTGTGTGGGATACAAATTTTCTTCGACGATTTCGGGAACACGGATGAAGCTATTTGAATAATTCAAACAACATTCGATTCGTATTGATAAGGAGACGTGCTGTTCCAGCAATTTGTTTTAAAGCACTTAAAGTGGAGATGACTACCTATGTGTTCAATACTGGTTATTTTAAAATGTCCGGTACTTGGTGCCACTTTGTAAAATCATATTTCCTATTACCATAGTTTGATTGATAGCATTAATTATTTTTTAACAAAGGTTGCGTTTTTGTTAATTTAGTTTGATTTCTAACTTTGTTATCTAACATAAGTCATAATTTAATAAACATTACGTAAAATATTTTCTGATTTATTTATAAATAACCTTAGGCGTCCGGCACTCGGGGACTTCCCCCTACGTGTTTTGTGCGATAAAAATCGTTACTATATATTATATGAACAATATAATATATTTAAAAAGCTAATAATTATACGATTTTTGCTACAGCATTCTACTCACAATCAGTGAGTAGAAATGATGATTCTTATTTAAAACAATATTTGAAAGTAGAGAAACATGTGTAACTAGCACTATATATATCTAGTGCATAAGGTTTTATAATATTAAAATAAAAATGGTAAAATGCAATAGAGGAATCTGTTTGAACCATAACTGCTTTCAAGAACATAAATTTAAAGTATTAAGTTATCAACTGATAGCAACACACGATATACAAAAGCCATTTATGAAACTTTGCTTGATGTTGAGCATAAATTTTGAGTAAATTTGCAACCCGTTATACCCGTTTATGAATTAAGAAGAGTGATAAGATTCGCCAACGCGCGGAAAACTTTCGTTTGTGGCAACTGTTCGAATAATCAGCGCTAAACGTTCAGGATTAATGACACCAGTTAAAACTGTCGCGCAGTTATTAAACCTATATGTTACAAAGGATAACGCAAGGAATTAATTTCGCACGTACCATTAATAACCGCAGAATATTTTTTTCTTTTTTTAGAACGCGAAATTACATGTTTGTGATTAATGAACGTAAAATCCACGCCGCAAATGTAAATCAACGCAAGCTTATAAAGATAATTTATATCGAACGTGTAATTTATTATGTTCACGTTTTACGTAAATATTAATAACAATTGTGGTATAAACGCATATTAATTAACCCGAATTTAAATATTATTTTGTTATTAATGAACAATACATATATTATTTTATAATATTTATTTAATCCACAATCTTTTTGCCATATCCGTAATTTAAATATTTTATAAAAATTGCTATAATTTTATAGTTGTTTGTTTAGTTTTATAATATTGTTGTCTATAAAATGTTCATAAATGTTACTTGAACTTTGATAAATCTTTTTAGATAGTGTCAATACATACACGATTGTGGTTCTGAACTGAATAAAATATAGTAATCACGCAGTAAAATTAAAAAAAAATGGTAAAAAATGTTTAATGATTTACGCAAAAGATGAATACTGTCAAATTGTCAATTGACTTAAAATTTAAACTTGATTATTTATAAATATGGCATTTAAAAAATGATGATTTATAAATATGGCAAATTATAAGTAAAAATATTATTTAAAAAATATTATTACCTTAAAGCAAGTAAGATATGTCAGAGATTAGAATATGAACTATAAATAATACAATGAAATTACTTTGAAAATTGGCAGTTCAAACAATATCAATTAATTTTAATTAATTTGTGTTTTTTGATTAATTGCATTGCTAGATTTGGATGAGTTGCACCTGATCTGGATTACTTTTTTACAATCGGTGTGAATAGTATCGTTCGATACACATACCGAGGTGCGTTAACTAATGCTCTTAGAATTTTATGCTAAGTTCTTTGGATTATTTTCATGTTAGACGTTTTTGCACATCCTCATAGTTATATGCCATATGTCCATATGTATATATATAGGTATTATTACTGACTTATAGATTAGTAATTTATTGTTGTATGGCATTTTAGATTTTCTTCCTATTAGCTTATTCGTATATTCCTATCAGTTGTCTATTATTGTGCTCTTAATATCTAAATGCTTAAAAAAGCTATCAAAGGAAGAAGTAAGTTATAAAAATCAGTAATAATATATTCTGAAATATATTACTCCACTTTGCTAATTTGAAACATATCCCAATTTTATTTCGAATGCGCAAAGAGAGAGTAAACAGCTTAATCTTGAGCAAATATGTTCTATTTTGCATGTTACATAGTTACTTAATATTGAAAAAACGAGCGCATTTACCTAAAACTATGTCCATTAGGTCGACGGGTTTTTACGAAATTAAGTGTTCCGTTTTCAGAACAAGAAATATTGCATAATCAATATTGCTTTATTAGTTTTGAATAGAATGGGCTTCTGCTAATATTGCTTGTTGACCAATATTCAAATTTAATTTCTAAAGTCATTGTGCCCATATTAAAAACTACAAAAAGAAAATACCAATATTCTGATTACGCCATGCCGCGTGTATGGTGGCATTCGATTATTAACTTCCCGTCGGGTAAAAGTTATAGTAATCGCAAAAAAATCGAAAATGAAAATTTTTGAATTTCTCGACATTTCAAAGGTTTCTGAATATTTTGGCATATCTTAGAAAGAATGGATGTATGTGTGTGTGTGTGTGTATGTGTGTGCGGATAAAAATTTTCGTCGACGATTTCGGTAACACGGATGAAGGATGAATAATTAAAAAAACATTCGATTCGTATTGATAAGGAGACGTGCTGATTAGTTTTTTACGAAGGCAGGTCTAGCCGTTCCGAAGATATGGGGCAAAAAGTGCCAAAAACGGTACCTCAGTTTTTAAGAGAACGGAACATTTTACTTGTATTGACAAGATAAAGAATTGATCAAATTTTCATAAGGCAGGTCTAGCGGTTTCGGAAATCTAACGAAAAAAGTAAAAAAAAATGCCATTTGGCGGTCAAAAATGATCATTAGATATATGCACATCAAATTATCAGATATTTTACAGAGATTTTAATAATAGTACCAATATTTATCCGTTAGATAGTGACGCGACGCTTACGCGCTTTATATTTTGGCTCTATGCAGTTAAAGCAAAGCGATTGCTTTGAAAAAAAGTTTAGATCTTCCAAAATATGTCAAAATAAAGAAAACATTTGTTTTTTCAAAAAAAAAAATTTTTTTTAAATAATTTTTTTTTTTATTTTTTTTTTCAAAAAAAAGTAATTTTTCGTCCAATTTATAGTTTCTCAAAAATCTTATTTATTCGAAGTAAATTTTTTTCAAAAATGTTAATCGTTTTTAAAAAAATAATAATTTTTGGTACGGGAAGTTCCAGCAATTTGCCTTAAGGCACGATGCCTTAATTGCCTTAAGACAGAATTCCACTCACAGCTAGTTGGAAACTACAAAAAGAAAACCCCAATATTCTGATTACGCCATGCCGCGTGTATGGCGGCATTCGATTATTTTAGACTATTTACAACGTCGCGAGTATGGCGGCACTCATTCTTTAAGGGTTAATATTTAATGGCGTTACAAAACTTTTCATTCGACGCTTATGTCTCCAAGGGATGAAATTGTAGTAAATGATTATTTCTGCTACGGATCCCACGCACTCGACTGGCTTCGACTCGCGACTTGGTCACGTACGCGGAGTCTTATAACCGGACCATAAGCAATCTTTAAACATGTCGACGTCGCTCGGCGTCTTGTCGCACGCAATAACGCTGCAACACGTACAAGATGCGCGCACGTATTCGGCTCACAGAAGCCTTTTTCCGACAGCGTCTCCATTCTGATGAAAATATTACCAGACGAAGAAAAGCTTCCTTCGCCGCTCGCATCAGCCCTTCTGACTACATACAGTTATCGAAATTCGAGTTGGCCATAAAATACGTTTGGAACAAGTTCATTCCCGGCATCTGCGGTGAGCGATGCCACTTTCCGAAAAATATAAAATTGGTTTACGACACAATTTACTGATATTCTCAAAAGGCGTTGGCTATCATTCCGAACAGACGTCGAAGGGGAATCGATTTCGTTTCAGTGCGTCTACGAATTTCATTCACAATATTCGACGCGGTGGCGGCGGCGGCGCTCCCCGCGATTGCTTATGTGGACCCACACCGCTCCGTGCCGCGCGTGCTGCTTCCTGAACTGATACCGTGGGAGGTTGACACATATCAGATTTAACTCTTTCTGAGGCGGAAACAGTTTGCATACTTCAGTTAGCTCTATCTTGAACTAAGACACTTTCTTGAAATATTGTTAACTTGGCGCTTCAAAAAGTATTTTGATAAAAATTCAAAACATGAAACTTTAACGGATGCATTCTTTTTGACATTTCAAAGTTTGAGCTAAAGTAAGATTTTAAAAATACATCAGCTTTATAAATAATTTTATTAACTTCCCGTAGGGCAAGTTATAGTAATCGCAAAAAAAATCGAAAATGAAAAATTTTATATATCTTCAAAAAATATTTTATTTGTATTGACTAAATGAAGAACTATTCAAATTTTTGGAAAGGCAGGTCCAACGACTTTGGAGATATGGAGGAAAAAGTAAAAAAATGAGCCATTTGGCGGTCAAAAATGAACATTAGACATATGCATATCAAATTATCAGATATTTTATAGAGATTTTAACAATAACAATAAATTTGTTTACATTCCTATGGGTTCCGTACCAATGTTTACGCGTTAGACGGTGACACGGCGCTTACGCGCTTCGATATTATGCCTTTATGCAGTTCAAGCAGTAGGATTGCTTTGAAAAAAAGTTAAGACTTTCCAAAATATGTCAAAATGAAGAAAACATTTTTCTTTTCAAAAAAATTTTGTTTTCAAAAAAAAATTTTTTTTTTCAAAAAAAAGTAACTTTTGTCAAATTTATAGTCTCTCAAAAATCTAATTTTTTCGAAGTAAAATTTCTTAAAAAATGTTAATCGTTTTTAAAAAAATAATAATTTTTGGTACGGGAAGTTTCAGCAATTTGCCTTAAGGCACGGTGCCTTATTTGCCTTAAGACAGAATTCCACTTACAGCTAGTTTTCAAATATATTGAAGTAAACACCTAAATGCTAATCTCCGATATTGCACAAGCCAATCAATTTAAGATACTAATATTTAGTGTATATTATCTTCAAGAACAATAATAACAATAAATTTTAATATTAATATTTTAGTTACAAGTTTTTAAAGTTAAACGAAGGTTAGGGCGGGCCTCGAAGATCCAATTTAACTTTCAGTAATTATACTGTCTAAACTAAATATCCTACATGACAATACATAACATGCATCAAACAAACTATCTAATTATGTTTACATTCCCCTTTCTAATTATATCGTATAAATATGTTTTTTTTTATTATTTTGCTACCTTTTGCTCCATAGTCGGAAGGAACACGGACAGCCAGGAGGCAAACAGATCCAACGTCTTTTTTTAATTTTAAAGGAATTTTACGAAATGATAGCTATATTATTTAACCAATGTGAAATACTAATTTTATGAGAACAGTTTTACACCGATTTCATTGTATATGAACTAAATCTTATATTTCAGAAGAAATATTCATCATCAGAA